>NC_056046.1:28435181-28796847 GCF_004379255.2 Salvia splendens
GAGAGAGAGAGTAGTGAGAAAGTGAGAAGTCAGAGAGAGAATGAGAGTGAATAATATAAGTGAGTAACCCAAGGGTCTCACTCACATAACAACACAAACCTGGATCCAACGGCTGGAGACAAGGATCCGAGTGAGGGTACAGTGGCGGCATCTGGAGTGGAGAGGTAAGTCTATTGGGCCCAGCCCAATTCTCATACATATGAGCTACGGTTAAAACGGGCCCAAATGTAAGTCCACCAATTATTCAACATACTCCACCTTGGACTTCATTCTGGGAAACCAGCTTGAACTACCTGGCTAAGGTGAACATCATCACAGCCTATAAAGGCAATCCCCCCTCAGCCCAAAGAACACAACGGAGTTCACTGGCATTAAGGGAATCACCATGCTGCCTCCAGACACCAGAGGGTCTAAACCCATTAGTCTAGGAGGACTTTTTGCCTCAGTCCACATACCAGCTTTACCAAGACAGGTAGGATGACTGAGGTCTTTTTATCCCCGGGACATGCAACTATCCAAGATCAAAGTGCAAGAATTTAATGCAGAAGATAAGTTTTTCAGCAGGCAAAGGTTTTGTACCCATATCAGCAGGGTTTTTGTCTGTATGCACTTTATGCAGAAAAACTTCACCTTTTTCTACTATGTCCCTAATGTAATGGAACCTTACATCTATATGTTTAGTTCTATCATGGAAAACAGGGTTTTGCATAACTGTATTGCAGACTGAGAATCAGAAAACACAGAGGGAGATGACTTCAGAAATTTAAGTTCAGAGAGAACTCCTTTTAACCAAACAGCTTCTTTTATTGCTTCTGTGATAGCAATGTACTCTGACTCAGTAGTGGATAGGGCCACTATATGCTGCAATTGGGACTTCCAACTGATACAAGAACTGCAAACAGTAAACATATAGGAGGTAGTTGACTTCCTCTTATCCCTGTCATTTGCATAGTTAGAATCCACAAAACCAGTTAAGGAGACACCAGCTTCACACTTAGAATAACACAAACCATATTTTGCAGTATGTTTGAGGTATCTTAAAAGCCATTTTAGAGCTTCCCAATGCACAGATCCAGGGTTTGACATATACCTACTAAGGCATGAAACTGCATATGCAATATCAGGCCTAGTACTTACCATCAAATACATCACAGACCCAATGGCATTGGCATAAGGAACCTTCTTCATAGCAACAATATCAGACTTGGTTTGAGGACACTGATCTTTACTCAACACAAAATGAGAAGCCAAAGGAACAGAGACAGACTTTGAATCCAACATGTTAAATTTTTTAAGAATTTTGCACACATAAGATTCCTGATGCAACACAAGGGTAGAAGCCTTTCTATCTCTAAAGATATGTATCCCTAAGATCTTCTGAGCATCACCTAAGTCCTCCATGTCAAAATTCTCACTTAAAGCAGACTGGACAGACTTTATGGTTTTTAAACAAGGTCTCATTATAAGCATGTCATCAACATACAATAACAGGAACACAGGCACAGAAGAGTTAAGATCCTTAACATACAAGCATGCATCAAAAGTGCTTCTCACAAAACCCAACTTATGCATACAACTGTTAAACTTAATATTCCATTGCCTAGGAGATTGTTTCAAACCATACAAAGCCTTTTTCAACAAACACACATGATTGGGAAATTTGGGATCAACAAAACCTTCAGGCTGTTTCATGTAGATAGGTTTATCTAAATCACCATGCAAAAAGGCAGTTTTGACATCCATCTGTTTCAATTCCCAATTAAAGTGAGCACACAAAGCAAGCATTAATCTGACAGTAGTGAATTTAACAACAGGAGCAAAAATTTCAGTGTAATCTACCCCCTCTTGTTGAGTAAACCCTTTGGCAACCAATCTGGCCTTGTACCTAAGACCCTCCACTTCATTTTTCAGTTTATATAACCACCTGCAGTCAACCACAGATGCGCCAGGAGGCAAAGGAACAAGTATCCATGTAAGATTAATCTTAAGAGAGTGCATCTCCTCTAGCATAGCTTTATGCCACTGGTTCCAAACTTAGATTTAGTTGCCTGCTTATAGGATTGGGGTTCATCCCCATCAGACTCATGAACATTAAAAGCCAGATTAATAAGAGCAATCAAGCCAACAAATCTAGTAGGTTTTGACACATTCTGTCTTCTAGCTCTATCTCTAGCTAACACATAATTGCTCAAATCAGCATCATCAATAGCATTTTGTACACCAGAGGGACTTTGAATAATATTCTGGACAGGAGAATTATTCCTTAAAGGACTAGCATGCATATCATTGTTATCCACATTAATATCCACATTTTGAGGCACAAAATCATTGAGATTTCCCTCATTAGGTGTCTCATCAGGTGTGAGGACTGGATAAGAATTCCAGAAAGGCTGCTCCACCTCACTTGGAGTATCATTCTGATTCTCCATATCAGTGAGTGGTTCTGTGGACTCCACCTCCATAAGAGGTTCATTGTCCACAGATTGTGGAGTTGGGTCAGCAGTCAACTTTAAGCAAGGGAATTCAGCTTCATTGAAGACCACATCCCTGCTAATTATGACCTTAAACCCAGGTTCATCCCTTATCCAGACCCTTAACCCTTAACACCCTCAGGATATCCAAGGAAAACACCTTTCCTAGACCTAGGCTCAAGTTTGTCAGTCTTGTTATGCACAAAAGCAGCACAGCCAAACACCCTTAGATGAGAAAGAGATATAGGAATTCCAGAAAACACAAACTCAGGACATTGTCCCTTAAGAGGCACAGATGGAGACCTATTGATCAAATAAGCAGCAGTCAACAAAGCTTCACCCCAAAATTTCTTAGATAATCCAGATTTACTAAGCATGCATCTCACTTTTTCAAGCAAAGTCCTATTCATCCTTTCAGCCACCCCATTTTGTTGGGGTGTATAAGGAACAGTTCTATGTCTTTTAATACCATGTGCAGCACATAAGCCATCAATCTGTTTATTACAGAATTCCAGGCCATTATCAGTTCTGATAGCTTTAATCTTCTTACTGGTCTGAGTTTCTATCAAGATCTTCCAGTTTTTCAGTTTCTCAAAGACATCATACTTATGTTTCAGAAGAAAGCACCACACTTTCCTAGAGAAATCATCAATAATAGACAGAAAATACACAGAACCAGAGTGAGAAGATACTGAGGCAGGGCCCAAACATCCATGTGCAAATATTCCAGAACACACTTGCTCACATTAGTAGGCACAGGAGAAGGAAAAGAGACCCTGTGCTGTTTACCCAGCACACATGTATCACAGAAAGGTAAACTATCAACCACATCAGACTCAGTTAAAATGGCATACTTCTTCAGAATGTTTAAACCTTTCTCACTCATATGCCCTAGTCTATCATGCCATAACATTGTTTTATTACTTTTAACCACATTAGCATAGGCATTTTCACATGAAAGAGACACTGCATTGCAGACATATAAACCACATTTCTTGCTGGCCTTAAAGAGACACATAGATCCTTTGCAAATTTTCATGCCACCATCCCCCCATTTTCCCCCCCATCCCCGCAGCTTCAAGAGCAGTGCAAGACATCAAATTGTAGCAAAGGTCAGGGACATATCTCACATTTTTCAGACAGAGCACAAAACCATTATCAAACTTTAAACACACAGTGCCAATACCATGAATTTCACATTTCTTATCATCAGCCATAGACACATAAGTATTAGTAACAGGTTTTAGCTCAGAAAAGACCTCCTTGTAAGGACTAACATGATAAGTACACCCTGAGTCACAGAGCCAATCATTTGAGGTATAGGGGCAATCAGGAGAGGCATTCACAAACATCAGATCATGCACCATGAAAACACATTCATTATCAGCATCATACTTAGCCATATTAGCAAGATTTTCAATTTGAGTGTCATTATTGGGGGTTTTCTTCCTTTTAGGCTTAGTACACTCCTTTTTATAGTGTCCTACATCCCCACAATTGAAGCACTTCCTGAAAAACTTAGGATCCCTGCTACTAGACCTAGATCTGTTCTTTTTCTTAGACTTAGAGTTGAAACCTGATCCATTATTAGAGTCCTTACCCCCTCTAGTTTGAGATCTACCTCTAACATTTAGAGCCTTATTAAAAGCACTCTTGTCTGCTGCCTTTTCCCTTAATTCCAATTCTTTAGATTTTAAGGAGCTTACAATTAACTCAAGAGGGGCAGAATCCCTGTCATACTTAATGGCAGCTTTAACATCACTATAGGAATCAGGTATGGCATTCATTAGAGCTATACTTGTGTATTCATCTATGGTTTTATCACCAGACCTTTTAATGTCTTGCACAAGCTTCTGAAATCTATCAATATTGTCATCAATGTCTTAGATAAGTCAAGCTTAAATTTGAACAATTTTTCAAGCAGATACATTTTAGAAGACATAGAAGTTTCAGTATACATGGAATCAAGATTTTTCCACATCTCAGAAGCAGATTCTATATGATCAACCTTCCTAATCACAGAATCAGACAGATTTAACACAATAGTGGCTCTAGCCAACTCATTCATCTCATCAATTTTGTCCTGAGCAGTATCTTCAGGTAAAGAACCATCAACAACCTTAAACACCTTTTGTTGAATCAAAACACATTTCATTTTTTGTTTCTAGATCATAAAGTCATTCTTCCCATTGAAAGGGATCAGGCCAACCGGCTGAGTCATTGTTGCAAAGATTTTCACAAGAGCACAGGAAGCAAGACAAACACAAAGAGCCTTACACACCTTAAAGCACAGAGACATTCAGCAAACACAAAGAACACACTTTCTCACAGACAATCAGCCTCAATTCCCTGACTGTCACGAGCACACTGGCAAAGGCTATCCCAGTTCGCAATCACTCACTCTTGGAGGGCGCATGGGGTCACTTTGGCAGTATCAGTGCTTAGTGGCCAAGTGAAGTGAGATCAGATTCACAGAGCAACACCAACCAACAGCAGAAGCAACAACAGAACACAAGAAAGCAGATAAGTCCTAAGTTCTTGCCAAGAACCAACTACCAGCAACAAAAGAACCCAAGCCTATGATTGGCACTACAACAGAAAAAAAAAAAACAGCAGGTTTCAGCCAATTTACCAGAGTGAATCCCCACTCGAAGGAGGATTCCACTTGCCCACCTCCTTATGCGACTTGGCGTGCCGATCTAGTCCCTCGTGGCTCTGATACCACTGTAGGGATCAGACATAGATCGGATTCACTATTTATCAAGACCTCTTTATTCTTCATTAGGGAGCTCAGTCAAACTCCAACAATGCGACTGATATTACAAGCAAGTTTACAAGAAAGCTTGATTACAGAACAAGAGACTATCTAGCTATTACAGACTAGAGAGTTAATCACCAACCACTTGGAGTCTTCTATACCCTGCACACTCACAAACCTGATTAGTAAAAACTATAATAATCCTTTCGGATCTAAGTCAGAAACCACAGGTAAGAGAGAAACAACACAGAAAGAACACTTCAAGAATGAGTCTACGGCTCAGACACCGCCATAGGCTCAAGCCTATTCTCCAGAACTTAGATCCAAAGGAGTATTGCCAAATCAACCGGTGATTAACCTCACACTCCAGATTCCAGGCCAACACAACCCCCAAGCACCAGATCTAACCAGTTCAAGAACACCTCCTCACAAAAACCGCTCCAGAAACAAAACCCTAGTTCACAACCGACCCAACAACCGAAGTAGTTGCTTCCCACACTACTGTAGCACGATCCTCTTCACTTTCAACCGTGAGAGATCATCAGAAACAGTCGAAGAGACGTCGGAGAAGGAGAACAGAAGAGAGGAGCGAGAGAGAGAGTAGTGAGAAAGTGAGAAGTCAGAGAGAGAATGAGAGTGAATAATATAAGTGAGTAACCCAAGGGTCTCACTCACATAACAAACACAAACCTGGATCCAACGGCTGGAGACAAGGATCCGAGTGAGGGTACATGTGGCGGCATCTGGAGTGGAGAGTAAGTCTATTGGGCCCAGCCCAATTCTCATACATATGAGCTACGGTTAAAACGGGCCCAAATGTAAGTCCACCAATTATTCAACAAAAACAATAAAATTAATGACAAAAATAAGATGTGTGACTAATGATCAAATAGTATGAATTAATTAAAATAAGATATACAAATAAAGAAAATATGTGTGAGTAAAGATGTTTATTGAAAGTGCCATGCAAGTCATTAATCCAAATAAAAGGTAAATTAATATATAAATTTAATAGCTTAATTTATAAAAATTAATTTGAAAAAAATATATGGAATATTAAGCTTATCCACATTAAATATATGAATAATTTAAATCATATAAATTTAAAACTTCTTTGAGAAGTCAAGTTTGAAAATTTGTATTATCCAATAATCACATTTTAGTTGACTGTTTATTTATTTCTTTTAATTTCAGACTATAGCATAACTTGATATACATTTCCAAAGACTAAATGAATTTTTATATTGGAAAGAATAAATTTCTTACTTCCCGCCACATATACGTATAAAAAGTAAATTACTACTATCATCTAAAATACCGATAATATTTTATGCATCTTGTTTGTTTTGAATAATGTGAGAATTTACACTACTCTTTATATTAAGAAGTTATACTAAGTTAGATTCAATTTTAAATATATATAATGTCATCTTATTCCTTAGTTTAATCTATAAACTTAGTAGTATTGTTTAATTAGAGGCGAATTAAAATATAAGAACTAAAAACTTTAATTGAGTAAATATAGGATGGAAATTGTAAGCATTACATATATGTGTTGTCGTTTAGCTTGTGAATTAATTAGGAGAAAAAGTATTGCAATAAATGATTAAATCTCAATTTTAACCTAAATAAATGGAAGGCAAACTAAACTCTCTAGCACAATTCCGATTTAACTCAAATGTAAGGCTAATTTATATATAAATTTAATAACTTAATTATAAAAAAATTTTAATGGTAGTGCACTATTTAAATGTGTTTTAACACTTATTCAAGAAGTTAGCATTTTATTGGGCTATTATTTGTCCAATTGTTTTTGCCTTAAAAAATTATTTTTGAGTAAAAGACACGTCATCTTTCCATTTTCCCTCCAAAAAGGGCATTAAAGACTTTTCATCAAACTTGCACTTTAGATTAGTATAGATTAAGCAAAACAAGAAACATTGTGGACCATATTTGTTCTAGATTATAGTGAATCGACATTATTAATGCTCGCTTATTCATAAATATTATTAGTATTTGTATTTAAGTTAATCAAGTTAATCTTCGTATATTCTTTTCTTATAATTTCAAATTTTTTATGTCAATCATTTTTCTTAAATTTGAATTTTTTGATATAAGGTATTTGTATTAGTATATAAGAATTCAGCATTAATTTACTAGCTATAATAATGTTTTATATTCTCGTACTTGGACCTATAAACTAATACTAGCCTTTTGATTAATGTATAGTATTTATTATTTATGTAACTATGAAAAAAATCATAATATAAATAATGAACCAAAAAATAGAACAACTAAAATCTATTTACAAATTAAAATTAATTAATATAATCTATCCTAAAATAATTGATTATATAAAAAAATTTAATTGGGACATAAAAATAATCCCGATTATAGAAATGAACTCTATGAAAAATAAATGTCACAGAAAGTTAATATTAAAAAAGAAAAATAGAACAAAGCCCAAATTATGAAACATCAACCATTTTGAATGCAAACATAAAAATAAAATATATATAAACTCAAGTTATGAAATAGCAAATCATAATAAAATTGATTAACGGCAAGGTAGAATAACCATACTCCTCACGTAACTTTTGTTTTCGACATAACTTTTAAATCGGAAATTGGAATTTGGAATAGTAGTATAAATGTTTCAATTTGTAACAAAGCAGACGCATTCGATTTATTTGCACAATTTCCAGTTTATAATCCATAGAACTTCATTCCATAACCATATGTGATACTCCTATTTGGCAAATAGATGTTATATTTCTACCAGTGGGATCATCTTGTGTTACAGTAGAAGTAGAAGTAGAAGTAGAAGTAGAAGTCGAAGTCATATGGAATATTCAAGAATCAAAGTTGATTTGACGATCGAGTCTTCCCGTTTTTTGTTCCATTTTCAAGTCCCTGAACTTATGAAGTCTCGTTTCTATAGTGGACCAATTTGTTAACATCCTACCGAGCCATTTTTTATTAACACAATTAACCGGGCTTTTATTGCAGCCCATGCTACTGAATCAGCTGCTTTCTTTTTGGTATATTGTAGTTACAAAATGAAAAATAATATTTATTGGGGTTGCAATTTGTAAAAATGTGTTGTTACAATCGCAAGCTAGAATGGAGTGAAGTTCATGAATTTTACTCACCAATCAGCCAATCACTGTAATGATCTATACTGAATTCAAGAAAACCAAACCTAAAAATAGAGAATAAAAGATCAGAGACGACCCTCTAATTAAAAACCATAATGAATTCATTCTTTTTAAGATTTGGGAGTTTGAATCTTAAAATTTTCTTTTGTAGTATTACAGTTTGTACCGTTTGATGTAATTAATAGTCAATTTGAGTGTAAACTCAAAATCAAGCAATTATGGATTGCAAATTACACTGTTTGGTTTAATTAAAAAATCGTTTTGCTCAAAGTTGTTTGTATTTTGGCTGTATAAGTAATTGCTTTATTTACACAAAGTGTTTTTTTTTGGAATGCCTTCTTTCCATGCAAATTTACCTCAATTGAGCATGAGAAAGAGATACTATCTTGATCCATATGAAAAAGTTTTAAACATTTAAATACTCCCACCATCCATTAACTCTATTTCTCTCTCATTTTTTTCACCTTTCTCTTACTTTATTAATTACATATAAAAATCCGTATCGTACACAATTATGTCTATTTTTTATGGACAAAGATACTATTAACTAGTCTAACTTGGTCAGATCAGTAGCTCACTGTAAGCAATTACCTTTGACGGCCAATATAAATTAGCCAGCCCAACTGTTTGAGTGCATCAGAGCTGGCCCAACTAGCCAGCCCATCGACAACATCAACTGCAGCCTATTTACTTCTAACAAGCCCTGACCACATCAGCAAGTCACAAATTGATATACAAATAATACTACTCCCTCCGTCCCAAGGAAGATGACATTTCCTTGGACAACACGAGAATTTATACAGTTTTATTTTGTGTGTTACGTGGAGAGAGTAAAGTATGAAAGAGTAAAGTATGAGAGAGAGAATAAAGTAGAAATAAAGATGTCTCTACTATTACTAATGAGTCATTTTTAATGAGACAATCTAAAAAGAAAAGTGAATCATCTTCGTTGAGGTGAGGAAGTATCAAATATAAATTTATACAGCAGTATTCACTTTGGTATATGCCTCTTGCTCCCTAGTCATTGTCTAACGTTCTCTCAGGTACCCTTGGGTCTTACTTAGCAACCTGTTGTTTACCTTCTCTTTGTTAGTTAGTGGTGTGTCTAGCTTTCAACTGCTGCCTTTTCTTTCTAGCTCTGTTGATTTTGCACTTGTTGTGCTGTCAGCTCTATTGGGTTTTTCTTCCATTTTTTAATCAGTGTACTTCTAATTGTATTCTTCCTCACCATTTTTGGGTGGTTTGAGATTTTTGATTTATTGAAGAGAAAAAAAACTTTGGTATATTATGTTTTCTTTAACAAAAATAATATATAATAATAATAATAATAAATAATTTATAATTTAATAAAGAATAGTAATATAATACTCCATCCGTCTCATAGAAATATGTCATATTCACTTTTTCGACCGTCCCATAAAAATAATCCATATCACTGGCGGATCCAGTGTAGAATAAGGGGGTACCACAGTACCCCGAAAAGTTCTGTGGTACCCCAAAAAGTTCATTCTTTATTTTATATTGTCATAATTTAGTGAAGAAAGTAGTAGAGTTCTTCCTAGTATGTTTAGAGACCCGAGTTCGACTTCGCAAGAACACCTTTAATTTTATAGTTAGCTGTATGCAGCTGCATTTTATTTTTTCTTATTTTATTCTATAATTATTAGTATATTTCAATTTGTTTTGCAGTAGTATATATTTGTATGTTGTACATGAGAATTTCAAGTATTTTAGTATTAGTATTGATTTCATTTCTGTTTTAAAATAACTTAAATATTCTTCAATAATTTATATTAATTGGTATATTTCTGTGTTTAAGATTTCCCTATATTCGATCAATTGTTTAGTTATTTTCTGTGTTTAAGATTTCCATATATTCGATCAATTGTTTAGTTATTAGTATTATTTTTGAAACAATTGAATCTTTGTCATAATAATTTATGTTAAAAATATTTACTTTTAAAGTATTTTATTTTTTATGTAATTATTATATTCAAATATATACGTACAAAATATTTATAACTAAGAAAATGACTGAAAAATGATTTATCAAATTTTATAGCTCTAAATCAATGTTAATGTGGCATCCCCTAATTAGAAATCCTGGATACGCCATTGGTCCATATCCATTTATAACAACCTTTATTCTCCTTCTCTTTTAGGCCCCATCATCCACTACACAATTTCAACTTCTTTTTCTTTTTCTCTCTTACTTTACCAATTACGTATTAAAACTCATGTCAATACTAAAGGCCTATTTCTATAGGACGGAGGGAGTAACATTAATATTCGAAACAACTCAAAATTATATTAAAAAAAATTAATTTTATGATAATTTGAAGAACTTTAAGATATTCGATGCCATATATATTGGTCTTTGAATAATGGTGATTATATAAAAATATAATGATAGGATCATATAGAATCTCTCTTTCTCGTGGAATTGATGTATTTTTTTCAATTCTGATGCACTTCATATTATTATTATTATTATTATTATTATTATTATTATTATTATTATTATTATTATTATTATTTTAGAATCCATCTTACCATGTATCGATGCTCATAATAAGGATTGTCCTCAAATATTGTGCTAATAAATTAAGTTTCCAATTTCTTGTTCACTTAAATGTACATTTCTAGATCGGAATCATTATCTACTATTTAGTAATCTAACAAATTTACAGAACAAAAATTAATTTAACTTGTTAGTGGTCCTTAAAATTAGGGATTAGGACGTTCACAAAAAGATAAAATGGAAAAAAACCCACTATATTCAAGTCAATGAACGCTTAGTTACAACTGACTTAATCATAATAACCACTTCATTACATTAATCTCATTAATACAGTACTGATCATGAGTAGGTAACTTATATTTTATGTATTTCGAATTTATTGGTTATTGTTCCCATGTCTTATACAGTGCGTCACTTTTGACTAATTACACACTTATATTTAACGGAAATGCTATGTTGTCTGGAGGGACTAGGAAAGAGATCGAAAACATAAATAGAATGCAGATCAAGTTATATGGAGTGATAACCGAATCGATTGGATCAGTTAGCAAATATCGTTGCCACTTAATCAATGCACTCTATCTCTCGCCCTTTCCGCCTTGCCAAAGTAATTTATAACTCCCAATTTTGCACAACTTTAACAGTAAAGCGGCAAGTTCGGCGTCGATCCCACAGGGAAGTTGGTGTGTCGAGTGTGTGAGTAGTGAACTGGGGGGTTGGCTGCTGCCACGCTTTAATTTAGGAGTTTTAACTACTATTTTAATCTAGACAGAATTTAAACTAGCTAGCTTGATCAACGGAATTCTAACTACTGGGTCAAGTGATTTGCAGAAAACAACAGAAAAGTAAATGCGCGGATTTAAAGCGAAAATAACTTGATTAAACTAAAAACTGATTACAGCGTGAAATTAAACTAAGCTAACACTTTGAGTCTAAGAAAGCGGTAAACTGAGAAGAATCTCAGCGGGAAACTTAAGTCACGCTAACAGAAATGAGTATTCTGGAGCGCTCCCTTTGGTCGCCCTTCTAACTAAGCTATCTAACTAAGCTAGAGAATTAAACTAAACTAAGCTAGAGAGCTGGACTACGCTAGATAACTATGTTAAACTAAACTAGGCGGAAAGTAAAGTGTCTCCTCTTTTCTTGTGGTGGCACACCCTCTATTTATAAGCTTGATTCGGCCTCCAGCTGGATAACGATCTTGTTAGGGAATATTCACTCATTCTGAGAATGAGCGACTCATTGATTGCTACGTGCTGTTCTTCTAGAATGTCGACGCTTTTTGGTAACAAATTCGTGACTCAGCTTCGTCCTTGCGTCTCATATTCCAGCACGTGTCCCCCTCTAGAACGTCGTCCTTTATAACAGAATGGTGCGTTGTATCCAGCTCATTTCCTCACGTGCTCTTCTTCCAGAAGCCCGTGGTCCCCTCCTAACTGCTTGATCGCTTCCCTTGATCAACTCCCCCGATTCTGAGCCTTTTATCGCCTTTGTACTTGCTTGATCAGGTCGGCCTTGAAGCCTTGGTCAAGTGGTAATTCTGCACATTTAACACTTGTTTTGCGCGATAAACCGATCAAGTAGCATGTATTTCACCTATAAACCGATGCATGAAATAGGCCCTATCATGGTCATATTATGGCCAGCCATAAACCGGTTTACTAAGAAAAAAAACGGTTAGTTTATAAGTTCTGGTCCAATTCAAATTATTCATACTTTTATACCCTTATAATATTTGGCTGGATAAATGTACTCTCAATTTATATTCCTATATTTATCCCGCCAGCTTACTCACAATGGGGCGCTTGTTTCTTTTTCATTTTCAAATTCCATCGTATTCCTTCCCTCTTTTCTTTTTTTTCATTTTCAAATTCTCTCTCATCCCATCCCTTCCCTTCTCTTCCATCCCCCTACGTATTCCTTCCCTCTCAAATCTTCTTTTACTTTCTTTTGTTTTCTGTAAAATTTTAAATATATTTTATAAAATTTATGTAAAATTGTCATTATTACATTTATTTTTGGGTTCATTCTTCCTTATTCTATTTTCTCCCGTTGATTCAAAGCTGCAGCAATACATATATGCTTTTGAGCAATCAACCAAAAATTATCGAACTTTTGGTCATAAAATTTAAAGAAAAACAAATCCTCAAGCTTATAACTTAGCACTAATTACTTAATTCATAAATCTCAATTAACATTACCAATTGATCAAATTAGATATTAAATTCAATTGAAATCCTAAATTTAATATAGGATCAGAGATCAAAGAAAATGAGTGCATCAAATTAATTTAATAAGTACTTCATTCGTCCAAAAAAAATAGACAAGTTTTACTATTTTGAGCCATCCACCAAAATTAGATTTATTCTAAAAATGGAAAGTTTTAAACAAATACTAACCATACACATCATTATAAATGTGGACCTTACAATCCATTAACACTACTTCCACCATATTTTTTCCACCCGTCTCTCTTATTTTACCAATTATGCATTAAAATATGTGTCATTTACAATTTTGTCTATTTTTATGAACGGATGGAGTATTTGATTGAGTAATTGAATTGAGAACTCAAGCGCTCAGTTAAGTCTAAAAATTTGTTAAATTATCTTAATATTCATTGATACAACTGGATATAAGATAAATTGTGCTATGAAACCAAATGTCCATATAAATTAAATGTTTAACTTAACAAAATGTCCATATGAATTACATGTTTAACTAAGTTAAATCTAATCTAAACATAATTATTAAATTAAATCTAAATATAATTAAAATTTTCAACTAAACATATTATTTAATTGAATAATTTAACTGAATGGAAGATTAAAGTATCTTTAATTATTCAATTAATTCTAATAGTCAACTTATTTGTTCGACTAAATCTAAATTTAATTAAATTAAAGTTCAAATTTCTCCCCCAGTTGCTCTCATCCAACTATTTGATTAGAAAGAAAATATCTAATGAAATTGATGGTTGATTTAATAAGAATTTGAATGTTGTTTGTTTGAATGAATATACGAAAATAAATGAATCAATTATTAAATTAATCTCATCAAACTATTTAATCAGTAAAAACATTATAATGAGATTCATTGTGGGTGAAATAACATTTTGAATGTGATTGAGTTCTATCATTACAAATAAATAGATAAATTATTGAATTTTTCTCGTCTATGAATTGAATCTAATATTTGTCTGAATTGTTGAATTGTGTATAAGATACTATAAAGTTTATACAAGCCTAAAATCAATTAAATAGGAATTTGAACGTTGTTAATTTTATTTTAAGAAAATAAATAGATCAATTATTAAATTATTTTCACCAAACTATTTAATCAGTCAAAATATTATATTAATATTAGTTGTGGGTTAGATAACATTTTGGGTGTGATTGAGTTCTATCTATACAAAATAGATACATTAACCATTGAATTATTCTTATCCAACTATTTAATTAGTAAAAATTTATAATGAGATTTAAGTTTAATTACATTATAATTTAAAGGTGGTTCAATTTTAATATCTCAATATAAATAGATTAATTATTGAAATTTTCTTGTCCAAAAATTGAATATAATATTCGACTGGATTGTTGAATTCTAAATCGAGAAAAAGTTCATCAATACAATCTTTCGAGATTGATTTCACATCCAATTTTTAATCCTTATGAATTTAATACCAGTTCCTTTTATAGGAGAATTTACAGTAAAAAAAAATTACTTCACATATCAAATATTTGGAGTATTATGCTACAGCGACAAAAAAATACTAATTGGAATTAAGAATATTAGTAGTATATTTTATTCTAAGACTACTCAATTCTAAACTAAGAGTTTTGTTTTTTCATATTGTACTTGTGAGTTGTGAGCTTATCATCCATTAGTTATTCCTTAGTTAAGAATATTGTTTCTTATATTCTATCTTTTGTTTACATTTTCATTATTCATATTTTTTATTAGTCCATAATATTTTTTGTCAAACTGATTGTACCATAATTAAGCTTTATAATTATATAATTAGGGCGTGTAATGTCATCCACATGAGATAATATAGATCACATTTTCATGGATTAAATTTCACTATTAACTATTACTACTACTATAATACGCCTTCTTAAAAGACTATCTAATGTACTGTATAATCATATTAGGGGGTGTTCGGTTTGTAGGATTGTATCCGGGACTAATTTTGTAGTGTGTTTGGTTCATGAGATTCTACCCCACAACTCAATCCTAGATGGATAATCAAGGGATAATTAGTCATAGCTAACCCCCTATGACTATAATAATCTCACAACTCAATCCTAGTTTGTATCTTGGTATTATTTTATCTTGGAAACCGAACACCACCTTAGTGTATTGGGCATTTAATATAAAACTCATTAATTATGGTCTGCTTTGATTCAAATTCCAACTTGAGGCTATTAAATACGTATTCTTTAATTCAAAATTTGAAACATATCAATTATCCTTCATCGGACAAAATATGATCAAGGATATATATGTAATTTTCATTTATCCACTAACTTTAACAAATATTTTATTTAATAACTAACACTTAAATTTACTAATTTAGCCTTGTATGGCTGGCCATAATATGACCATTTAGCATCACTCTATATTTAAATTGATTAATTACTCCCAAAAACTTGCATGTTGGCCCACGTCTTTTGTATACGGTAATATGATCCTCTTATATTGCTTAGAGCATCATAATTAAAAATTAAGACCAAAACTACACTCTTAGATTTTAAAATGAGTGAATTAGATTAAACTTAACGAACTTCAATAAATTGTAGCCAAAACATCAACAAGGGGTAAGATCGTCATTTTGTTATCATATCATATTTTTCGTTGTTTTTTTATATCAACATAGTGTATTACAAATATCAACACACCGACATGAGTATTTCAACATAAGTAAACGAAAATATCAAAACATTTTTATTGGGATTTTAAATGCATTTTATTTTTTTTATGTATTTATTGATAAAATTCTGCTTATCAACATATAAGAAAATTGAAAATAAATTACTCCATCAAATTTCATCATCCAAACGTCGTCGGAACTTATGCAATTGAGATCTTGTTAGGATCCTTATAAAATTACTTTTAATTTGATATATTTTTTGCGAAAAAATAATTTAAATCGAAAGAGTTACATAAATTTAAAGTTTTGGAATAATTTTAATAAGAGAGAATTGACATTAATACCCTTTAATTTTATTTAATAATTATTTAAATTTAAAATTAATCCACTTGACAACCACTAGATCTCCTAGTCTAATGGTTAAAAATTGGTCTTAATTTTGGATTGTTAATTAGTTAGCAATTGATCACATGCCTGCGGTGATATATATTGTAATACATACAAACATCCTCATAAATAATTTATCTATTACTAGTATTACATATTAGGGGTGTGATTCATTCATAACTCTGCTAACTGATACGCTCGGATTTTGCACGGTTTTAAGGCCATCTTTTGATCCGTTTTCAATGTCAAAGTTGCATTACTTGTCCATTAATTGCATATTTTATCTATTTTGGTATTTTGACATGTTTTGTGAGAAATGTGCATATTTGAGCCTAAAAGGGGAGTCAATATGCAATGTTGGAAATCTGGAGCTATTCTGCATGACCAGCGGACCGCTGCAACATTGCCGGCGACCACTGGTGCCCAACGACCGCTAAGCCAGTAATGGCCCGCTCCGGGAAGTTGTGCATGATGTCAAGACACGCCCAGCGACCACTGGAGAATGCGTGGCGACCGCTATCGAGAGTCCAAAGAGTTACAGGATGATGGATGGTGACCGCTGAAACAAGTGCAGCAACCGCCAGCCAAAGGTCAAGAGCCTCGGATCAACTCATGGAGACCGCTGGCCAAGGTGCAGCGGCCCGCCAGGAAAAAGCGGCAAGCAGAATTTGCCCTACTTTCTCTCCAAGATTTACCATATTTTGCAACTCTTTTCCTTATATGAGAAGGGGCGATTTCTTCCCTATAAATTGCCCCTAAAGCTTCATCAAAAACAGATCTTCTCTTTGCCAAATATTTTCAGAGCTTAAAAGTTAGAGTGCTTCATTGTGCAAGGAGTTGAAAAATGATTCAAGATCATCAAGGCTACAAGGATTCAACTTTTAGGTTTTATTGCTTTAGTTCTTATGCTTTCATTGTCTTCCCTTCAATCTATGTTTTTAGCTTATTCTATCATGTGTAACTAAACTCATAGGATTCTAGGGACGTGTTAGTAACTTTTATTGGTTTATACAATTCCTCTTTCTATTTAAAATCCGTTTGTTCTTACTTTGTTTCTTCCTTAAGTTGTTCCATAATACTTCACGTTTCAGTGACACATTTGGTAATAATTTAATATAACTTGCTACATAATCGTGAGATGAGGTTGACGAGTTAGATCCACTTAATAGACACTACAATTAGCTTCCTTTAAAACGACACTATTAATTGAGAGTGAAGACTTTTTAAGGGTCTTAGGAGCTTCTAGAAGTTACGTATATAGGATTGACAACCCTAATGTTTTTTTAATTAACTCCTATATAAGGGAGGAAATTACAAATAAACTCTTATACTATAGATAGGAGGAAATTACAACTAATGTCAAGAGGGCTCGAACTCGGCACCTCTAAGCTCCTTGCCGCTAGGACAAAGGCTCTGGACGATTGACAACCCTAATGTTTGTAATCAACGTTTGCACCGCATGAGCATAAACTAAGCGACTTGTTCTATCAAGGTAAGAACTGTGCTAGGGTGTTGTAGTTGGAATTTGTATAACCATAATTGTGAAAGCACATCCCTAGAATTCCCTTATCTCTATACTTTTATCTCCATTATTTATTTGCAATTAGTTGTTTCTTTGATTTTTATGGTTCTTTGTTTTAAAAAATTCTCAAAACTCTCGGTTTTCCAAATAGTAATTGTGTTTTAGTAGAAGATAGACAGTCTGTGGTTGTTTTCCCCGTGATCGATATCCGGTACTAACATTTAGCTATACTATTCGTTCTCTGTATACTTGCAGGTATTTATAATGCTAATAAAAAGTGATATTTTAATACATTATGTTGACATTGATATTTAAATGTCAACACAGTTTATTAAAATATCAACACAAATTTGTGTTGACATTTTAATGTGATTGTGTTGACATGTTTTATACACTACGTTAATGTGTTAACAAGTTAGCAATTTAAGAAAAGTTAGCATTATAACGCACCTCTATTATATATATATGTGCTAGCAGGTGTTTTACCTAACGCGACATTTGAAACTGTCACAATAGACAAGGCAGGTCTAAGATGTAAAGTTTACAAGAAAAGCTAAAATACAAATCGAGTAATTGTACAAAGCAAACTTGTAAATAGCTATACTTGAATCCAAAATGTTTCTTCAAAATTGATATCGTTATTCATCAAAGACCCAACACGTATCATATAATCAATCTGCCAAATTGATTCAGTGCTTAATCATCAGAAACCCAACCTTTCATATTCTTCTTCCAAATTGCTCATTTTTTTCCCAAACAAATAGCTCGAAATCTGAATGAAGCTGAAGGCTATCCCTATTTTTATTATAGAAAGCAATTGATCAAATAGAAGGGTATCCATGTTTATTTTGATCGAATTTTAATTAAAATTCATTAATATGCTCTTTGGATTTATTAGTTGCTAACAATAAATTTATTATTAACGAATTAGAAGAGGAACTTGTACTAAAACTTTAATATTTCAAATTGCGGATCATCCAATTGTATATACTCCATTCCATTTATACGTAATTAAACTGCCTATATAGCTGGAAAATGGACACGGATCCTCTGCTGTGTATTGAAACACAGCATTTGGTGCTGTGCACCCATACGCCGTCGTTTTATTCATATTTCTTATTAGCTTTATTTGGTGTGCGGCTTTTGCAATATAAATTGATTTTATTGGCCCCACACTAAGTTAAAACAACACTCCTTATCTTTTAGGGCACCCGCAACGCTGTGCCGTTGCGGTTCCTATGCCGTTCCGGCGGAACGGTTCCGCGGCGGCACGCGTTGCGGGGTGCGTTCCGTCGCCGTTCCGTGCCGTCGCCGTTCCTATGCCGTGCCGCGTTCCGTTCCGGAGGAACGCGGAACGGAACGTTCCGCCACGCGCCGAGGCGACGTGGCGGCCTCCCATTCGACGCGTGCAGCCCACCTCGCTGCCCCGCGAGTGGGCTTCGTCCGGTGACGCAATAATTAATTTTTTTAAAAAAAATTCGAATTTAATAAAAAAAAAAAAAAAAAAATTTGCAACGGTAAGAGACCGTTTTTTTTATATCCGTTTTTTATTTTTTTTAATTTTTATTTTATTTATTTACTCTATAAATACTCCTATTTCATACTCATTTCAATCACAAACACACATCTATTCTCTCTATTTCCACCCCAATTTTCATCTCAAATCAACTATATTTCCTTCTCCCAAATTTAATCAAACTAATGGATCCTTATGAACAAATGCGTCAAATATTGGAACAATCACTTGAAGAAGATCGACGAGGGGAGGCGGAAGAAGCCGCGCCACCCCAACGACGCTCCCGTACGTACATCCATCGTAACCGGGAGGAAGCCGCCGCAAGGTTAGTACGCGACTACTTCTGCGATAACCCGGTTTGGGGAGATACGTACTTCCGTCGCCGTTTCCCGCATGGGGAAACTGTTATTTCTCCACATCGCGAATACTTTGGCAGCCCGGGAAGAGTTCTTCCAGGAAATGTTCGACGCGGTCGGCCGTCCCAGCCACACGACGCTGCAGAAATGTACTGCAGCAAATCCGCCAGCTTGCGACTGGACAAACGGCCGACATGTTCCGACGAATACCTCCACATCGGAGACAGCACTGGGCGAATGTGCTTGCTCAAATTCTCCAAGGCGTCCGGGCAGCCTTCACCGACGAATTTCTCCGAAGGCCAAGCACGACCGATTGTCAGTTCCTGCTCAAGACCTCACGAAACATTGCAACGGATTCCCCGGGATGCTCGGCAGCGTCGATTGCATGCACTGGCAATGGAAGAATTGCCCTGTGGCGTGGAAGGGGTCCCTACACGAGCGGCCACAAAGGCACCCACCCAACCGTTATACTTGAGGCCGTTGCCGACTACCGCCTTTGGATCTGGCACGCGTACTTCGGGGTCCCCGGGTCGAACAACGACGTAAACGTGCTCCACCGTTCCGACCGCTTGACCGAAGTTTTGGATGGTAAAGCGCCGGCCATCAACTTCGTCGCCAACAACCGGCTTTATAAAATGGGTACTATCTCGCCGATGGCATCTACCCGAAGTGGCCTACCTTCGTGAAGACGTGCAGTGGGTCTGCGAACCCAAAGCAGACTCTTTTTGCGCAGAAGCAGGAGGCTGCTCGCAAGGATGTGGAGAGGGCGTTCGGGGTTCTCCAAGCGCGCTTCAACATCATCAAAGCCCCGGCTCGTACGTGGTTCATGGAAAACATGGTCGACATCATGTATACGTGCATAATCTTGCACAACATGATTGTCCAAGACGAAGGACCCGAGGCGGGAAATTGGTTCGACGACGAATCCCCCGGAAGCTCAACCGCAAGTAGTCCGCCTCGAAGTGGAGCGCATCCGTCTATACAAGAACGGTTATCTATCGTGCAAGGACACGCGACTCTAGTGCCCCACACCCAACTCCAACATGATCTAATTGAGCACATTTGGGCAAATTTTGGCGGATGAAATTATTAAAATTGTGTACTTTTATTTTTTTAGGATTTTAATTGTGTGCTTTTTATTTTTTTACGTTTAAGTTGTAATTTTTTTTAATGTTGTGTGTTTTTTTAATAAGTGTGTTTGTTTTTTAAAGTGTGTTTATTTAAATTGAATTGGGTTGGAAATACCAAAAAAATGAAATTGCATGAATCGTAATTTAAGGAACGGTTAAGGAACGGTTAAGGAACGGAGGGTTGCAGGTTCCGTTCCTTAGTTAAGGAATGGAGTAAAAAAGTGCAGTGGGGCCCTCAATAGTGGTTTAAGGAACGGTATAGGAACGGTATAGGAACAGCGTTGTGGATGGCCTTAGGGTGTCCACTATGGTTGAGCCGTGGATATAGCCGCGGTTTGGGGCGGTCCCGGGGCGAATTATAGTGGAGTTGGCGTCCGCCCCCGGGGCGGACAAGGAAATGGGGCGGTAGGCGGCGGATGGGCCTTCGGCGACTCCGGGGCGAGGGACGCGCCTCATCCGGGGCGGACGCGGCAAATAGGCGGGGCGACTATAGTGGCGTGATGTACGCTTCGCCGTGGACGCCCAAATTTTTTTTTAATTTAATTTAATTCACCTATAAATACACCCCATTCCATTCATTATTTTCACACCATTCCAACTCTTCATCACTAAAAATTTCTCTCACTAGACTTTGTGGTCAGAAAATGGACAATTTGTGGAGAGACACGTGGAATGCTCTGATTCAACAGGTGCAACACCAGGCTGCCCAGGAGGATGCGGCGCGCTTGGCGGAGGAGGGCGGAGGCTGCGATCCCTCGTGCTTTAATACGACGAAAATTTAGTGTTTAATTTTAATTTCTTCACGTATAGTCTTCGTCTTCTAATTACGTATAGTCCGATAAATTTATTCATAATTACTTGAAACATTTATAAAATGAAATTGATTATAAAATTTGGGGGCTATTGGAGGTGTCCACCATAGTGGCGGAAAAAAAAATTTGGGCTATGGACAAAAAACTGCGGCTATGGACAAAAACTGGGGGCGGGGCTATTGGGGTGTCCGCCTTATAGTGGGCACTCTTAATACTCCTTTCGTCCTGTTATAACGAGGAGTTTCTTTAAAAAGTTGATATTTAAAGAGATAAGTGGATAACGAATAAAGTATGAAAAGAAAAAAAATAGAATAAAAAGATAATAAAAGTAAAAGAAAGGAAATGAATAATATTTTGCTAAAAAAGAAAAATGACTCACTTATAGTGATACATCCCAAAAGAAAAGTGACTCACATGTGGAAGAAAGAATGGAGTATATTGGTAGCTATCACTTATAGTGATCGCGGCGCGCCATCGTCCTCCCACATGTGGTGCGCGGACGATGCCCGATGCATCGTCCGCGCCCTATAGATCGTCCTCGGACGATACACGGACGATAGGGCATCGTCCGCCCACTGTGGGCAACGCGGACGATGCAAAGCGTTTTTATTTTTTTATTTTATTTTTTAATTTCGAAAATTTTATTTATGTAAATACCCCCTACCCCACCTTCATTTGTAACCTTTCCATTCACTTTTCCACACTCAAATTACACTATAAAATGGATTCCGGTGAATACCAAAGTTTGAATGTATGACGTTTGGGGGTGGTGCACCTTTGCCAGGTACCAGACCCTGACGAATATCGGTCGTTGACTCCAACACGCAGTACGATCCCGATTTCAGTATGGATTCGTACGGTCTATCTGACATGGAGCCGTCTCCAACTCGCCCCGCTGCCCCTTCCACGCCGCCCCTGCCAGAAAGAAGAGGAACTGGCACCGGGCATACAAGGTGCCACCTCCGGAAACGAATGAAGAGTAACGCCCCCCAAGAGGACGAGGACCACCGAAGCCGGTGCTTACACAAGCATCGAAAGCGGCGCATATCCGGTGGCCTCAACCGGACGATGTACGAGGAGGAGGAGAGTTCTGGCACACCCGGTGTCTTCCCGACGTCCCATTGGCGTCAAGGCTGCGAAGAACAAGGGGAAGGCGAATGCGACACCGGTATCTTCCCGACGTCCATTGGATCAAGTGACTCATCATGCTGCAGAATAGCGAACCGATCAAGTAAAACGACAAACTGGAATAAAATATTTAACTACCTAAACATGCTACGAATCTATGAAACACTCTGCCATTCAACATA
This sequence comes from Salvia splendens, assembly GCF_004379255.2. NCBI lineage: Eukaryota > Viridiplantae > Streptophyta > Magnoliopsida > Lamiales > Lamiaceae > Salvia > Salvia splendens. The sequence continues at coordinate 28,457,996 of NC_056046.1, forward strand.
ATGAAAGTTCAACTCTGGATCTGGGATTTTTTTAAAGATAAAGATTAAACTAGAATAGTAGACGAAAATTCTGAAAACAAATAACTTTGATTTTTAACTCAAAACAGAAATTTGAAGATGCGGAATACAAAATAAGAAATGATTGTTTAACTATGCAACAAACACGAAATCAAACTAGTCGAATAAAGCCGAGAGATCCTCGATTGGAAACTTGAGACGACGCTGAACAGATCTGGGTTTCTCTGTCGCGCTCCCTTCGGTCGCTCTCCTTCTAGCTAACCATTACTACTTTCTAATCTAAGCTATTTAGGAACTGGGAGAAAAAGACTCAGAACCAGGAACAGGCGGAAAAGGAACTGAAGGAAGAAGAAGAAGATCCCTACTATGGTGTTGCGTCCTCTATTTATATGCTCTTCACAACAACCTCCAGCTATGATAACAACTTTGGCAGCGAATATTCGTCCTTGCTGGGATTGCGCGCCTCATCCGTTGATACGTGTCCTCCTTCTAGAATGTAGTGGTCCTTCGATAACCGAGTAAGGATTCGCCTTCGTCTTTGCGCGTCTTATCCATCGATACGTGTCCCCTTTTCTGAAAATTTGAGGGGTGTTTAATAAGAGATTAAAAGAAATAAATTAAGAAAATAAATAATATATAGGGGCATTTGCTCCTAATGGAAAGAGGATAAAACATAACTAAGCTAACATGCATCTTCATTCTACGCTACGTAACTAGATATGAGAAATTAAACATTAGCTAAGCTAGATATACGACATTAAGTATTAATGAAACAGTGAATGCGTACAGGTAAGAGAAAACCCAGTCGCAAAATGATGTGCGTGGGAGGCATGTGCACCTGCACCTCACATGTCGCTAGTGCACCAGTCAGTAACCCCCGGCGGTTACGGTCAATGGCCTTGATGACAGACATTATATCTGTTGACTCTAGGAACCCCTGCGGGTGGACTTGGCCTATAAATAGGCATGCATCCATTGCATTCAAGATACAACAAACTCAAGCCTTCTTACATACACGCTCTCTCCCTCTCTGCATAATCTTCCCGTCGAAGCTCTGTCCCCGCCTTACTCCCGTTCGCCAGAGATCTGCTGCTAGCGGTGCTGCTACTTCAGAGACGAAGCCGTTTTATCTTTGGGGATGACACGTGAATCCGAGAGCACTACCAGGGCGTATCTCATCTTACGGAAAGAGGACTCCTCAACTAGGCTTACATCTTTACTGTTTATTGTTTCGAATTCTTCTTTGTAATTTCAATTCAGTTTATTTTCATTTAGTTTCTCCATTTTTCATTGGGTTGTAGTACGCCCGGTTAGTGAATCATTGTATCACAATCAATCAATAACCAATAGAAAAAATAGAGATTCCATTTAACTTTCGGTAATCAAAAGCAGATATGATGAAAAAAAGAACCTCATCTCCAGACAAATCCCGTTACAGACAACGCCGAGAATATTTAGCTTTTGGAATAATGAGAGTTAGAACCACAACTCCGATCATAATCATCAACAACAAACTCAACGGAATTACTTATGTACATACTATTGAAATTTTGTCAAGGAAAAAAAAATTGGAAACGATCCTTCATTCAGAGAGAACGTAATGCTGAACCTCAAACTCCCAGCTGAACCGCTGGGTCCACATCGGGTCCCCGCCATAACCACGACTCTCGTCGAGTCCACATCATTACCTATGACTACCCATAACACCATGAGCAACTAATAACCCGTTTGGGTTGACTGGTGCATCCACCTTTGGTGGCACCGATGTTTCCACATTAAGTGGTTCCATGGGATCCTTGATAGGATCGAAAGTTGGACCTTTCGAGGTCAACACGGGTGTTGGAGCCTACGGGACCGACACGAAGAATGACAGTTCCACTTTTTGTGGTGCAGCGAGATCCTCCAATGGATCGTGTGTTGAGTCCTTTGGGATCAACATGAGTATTGGGGCCAACACGCAATTTGACGGTTCCACTATTAGTGGTTCCTTGAGATCCTCTAACGGATCAAGTGTTTAGGCCTTCGGGATCAACACGTGTGTTGGGACCTTAGGGGCCAACACGAGAACTGGGGGTTCCATTTTTAGTGGCTCCGTAGAATCCTCTAATGGATTGTGTGGCCGGGTTCAACACGAGAGTTGATGCCTTTGGGATCAACACGACTGACTCCAATGTGGAGGAGAGACCTCGTGAATGTGAAGGGTCGGTAAGTCCTACGGGTCGTCTCCCGTCGTTCCCATGGATAGAGTCGTTGGGCGTGTCCCATTGGTCTCAAGGGACGTCTCCCGTTCGTCGAGAGACATGGGAGATGTTTTGCTCCCGTCCGTGCCTTAGAAAATGTACAAAGACATTTGGCACACATTGGTCCCAAGGGACGTCTCCCGTTCGTCGGGAGACATGACGGACATTCGACCCCCGTCCGTGGCATGGAAAATGTAGGGAGACATTTCTCACCCGTCCGTGCCTTCAAAACGTCGGGAGACATGGGGAGACATTTCGCTCCCGTTAGTGCCTTAGAATATTTCGGGAGACGTATTGTACACATCTGTGCCGTGGGAAATGTCGGGAGCAAATTTTGCACCCGTCGGTCTCCTGTTCGTCGGGAGACATGGGCTCACATCTGTGCCTTAGGAAATGTCAGTAGACGTTTTGCACTCTTACATCCTATGTGAGATGTCGGGAGAAATTTTGCACAGGTTCATCTCATAGGAGATGTCGAGAGCAAATTTTACACCCGTCGGTCTCCCCTTCGTCGGGAGACATGGGGAGACATTTGGCTCCTGTTCGTGCCTTAGCAAATGTCGGGAGACATTTGGCACACGTTGCTCCCTTAGAATATATCTGGAGACGTTTGACACCCGTCCGTGTCTTGAAAAAATGTCGGGAGACATTTGGCCCCGCCCATTCCATGAGAGATGTCGGGAGACATTTGGCACCCGTCCAGATGTCGGGAGAAAGATGAAGCCACTAACCAAGAAGCTTGGTGGAGCCAAATTTATCAAATATGCCAAATGCAACATAGCCGCCATGGTAATTGAAGAAGTCAACCACGTCAAGAACAAAGGTGGTTGGTATATCGACACGGGCGTCACTACACACGTGTGTGCCGATAGAAGTAAGTTCTACACTTACAAGACTGTTGAGGGGAGGAAGCTCAACATGGGAAACCAAGCTTCGTCCAAATGTGTCGACTTTGGAGATGTAGTCCTCAAGATGACGTCCGACGTGACAATCACTCTAAGAAAGTGCTACATGTCTCGGACATACGCAAGAACATAGTTTCTGAATCAATACTTGTAAATAGGGGTTTAAACTTGTATTTTAGTCCAATAAGTTCTTTGTGTATAAGTGTGAAAAATCCATCGGAAAATGTTATGTAACCGAGGGTTCTCTTTAAACTAAGTGTATCGGCTATTCGCCGCGTTGAAAAGCCATTGGCTAATAATGGAAATGCTACTACTTTCTCCTATTTGACTGGGTGTTCAAATTGGTGGCATTATAGATTAGGACATATAAATCGTAATGGTATAAAACGTTTAGTAAACTTGGATTTACTAAAGACAAAAGAAGTCAATACCCAAAACAAATATGAGGTTTATCTTGAGACGAAAATGACTAGACTATCGTTTCATTCTATTGAACAAAACATGAAACCCCGTAAAAATCCACATTGATATATGTGATTTAAAATTTGTGCAAATTAGAAGTGGTACAAAGTACTTTATCACGTTCATAGACAATTGCATAAAAATTATAAGAACGAAGTCGAGAATCAACTTGGATGGAAATCAAAATGATTCAAAGTGATAAAGGAGGTGAATACGTAGCCCCTTTTGAGAAATTATGCAACGCAAGTGGTATAATTCATTAAACGACTGCTCCATATTCACCACAATCTAATCGTGTTGCAGAACGCAAAAAAATTGAACTCTTAAAGATATGATGGATGCGTTACTGATTAGTTCAGGGATGCCCCAGAACATGTGGGTGGAAAGTTGTTTTGACAGCCAACTACATTCTAAACAAAATCCCACTCAAAAGTAAGGATGTCACTCCTTATGAGTTGTAGAAGGGAAGGAAGTCATCCTACAAATACCTCAAAGTGTGGGGGTGTTTGGAAAAGGAGATGGTTCCTCCGCCGAAAGAAGTTACAATCAGTCCTAAAACGGTTGATTGCATCTTTATTGGGTATGTATTTAATAGTAGTGCATATCGATTTGTTGTCTACAAGTCTGAAATACCAACTGCGACTGTAGGAACAACAATCGCATCAAGAAATGTAGTATTTCTTGAAAGAATATATTTCCTCGCAAGGACAAGGAAAATGTTGCACCCAGTTCTGAGACAAGAATTGAGGATGAAGCCACTAATTCTAAATAAGTGGATGAAAAGCTAGAATCGCGCAAGCGAACAAGGCCTGATCCAAACGATAAACTACTAACATGTGGTAGCAAGGTCAAAGCACCAAAGACCTTTGGTCCTGACTACATTGCTTTTATATTGGATGAAAAACCAGCATCAATAAAAGTAGCCTTTGCTGGCCCTGACGGGTTGCATTGGAGAAAAACTGTTCAAAGCGAAATTGATTCAATTTTTCTAAACCAGACTTGGGTGTTGGTTGATGTACTTAAAAGTGCTAAACCTTTAGGATACAAATGAGTCCTTAAAAGGAAGTTTAGGGACGATGGAACAGTTGATAAGTATAGAGTCTGACTGGTAGTCAAAGACTTTAAAGAAAAAAGAAGAGTATGATTTCTTCGATACCTACTCACCTGTAACGAGGATTACATCAATTCGAGTGCTTCTCGCGATTGCTGCTGTACACTATCTTGAGATTCATCAAATGGATGTTAAGACCGTGTTTCTAAATGATGATCTTGAAGATGAAATCTATATAGAACAACCTGAAGGTTTTGTAGTACCTGGACAAGAGAAAAATGTATGTAAACTGGTTAAATCCCTCTATGGATTGAAACAAGCGTCGTTGCAGTGACACTTCAAATTTGATAACGTGATGTTATCAAATGGATTTAAAATCAACGAATGTGACAAATGTGTCTACATTAAAAACACTGATAATGGATATGTTAAGTGTGTCTCTATGTTGATGATATGTTAATCATGGGTAGTAACACCCAAGTGATTAACGACACGAAAGCCATGGTAAAGAGAAACTTCGAAATGAAGGATATGGGTCTAGCCGATGTAATTATTGGAATGAAAATTCTAAGAACATCCGAAGTAATCACCTTAACACAATCTCATTATGTTGAGAAAGTATTAAAGAGGTTCAACGCCTATGATGGCATCCCGGCTAAAACGCCTGTAGAGCTCAATGTTCACTTAAGCAAGAACAGGGGTGAGTCCGTTGCACAAGAAGATTTTACACGGGTCATTGGATGCATTATGTATCTTACTAGTTGCACTCGACCTGATATTGCTTGCGCCGTGAACAAGTTGAGCCGTTATACGAGCAATCCAAGCAAAGAGCATTGGAAAGCTCTTGTAAGAGTTTTGAGGTATCTCAAGTATACTCAAAATCATGGGCTACACTCTTCGAGATACCCCCCGGTACTTGAAGGGTACTGCGATGCAAACTGGATATCCGATAACAAAGACTCACTTTAGACAAGTGGATATGTCTTTACCATTGGGGGTGATGCTGTCTCGTGGAAATCCATGAAACAGACATGTATAGCCCGATCCACCATGGAATCAGAATTCATAGCTTTAGATAAATCTGCGGAAGAAGCCGAATGGCTTAAAAACTTCCTTGAAGATATTCCATGTTGTTCAAAGCCCGTGCCTCCAGTGTTAATTCACTGTGATAGCCAAGCCGCTATTGGGAGGGCAAACAGTGGCTTGTACAATGGTAAGTATCGACACATTCGTCGACAACATAATACCGTGAGGCATTTGATCACAACAGGGGTGATTACAATTGACTACGAGAAGTCATTGGATCCGTTAACCAAAGGGTTAAATCGTGATCAAATGAATAAATTGCTAGAGGAAATGAGTTTGAAATCCACAAACTAAAGAATTGTCATAGTGGTAACCCAACCATGATGACTGGAGATCCCAAGAACTTGGTTCAATGGGAAAACTAAGTTGTGAGAATTCGTGTGAACACTCATCTACATCTATTCCCCTAGAGAGTAATAGAGTGTTGAAAAAACTTGCCTAGTGGTGAGGTTAAGTCTATGACTTTTAATGATCCCAAAAGGATCTCGTTGAGATGAAGTTCTCAAGGAGACCGAGTATGGCAAGATACTTAACGAGGAATCACCTATGTAAGTGTGAAGTGGGGCCACTTCAAACAATACACTTATGAATCCAAGGCCTGAAATGGAAGCAAAACGTGAGAACAGATGAGGTTGGGGTGTTTAAGTGTTAACATCATTGTCTCGGTGCACGCCGTGGAGGAATAGTTCAAAGCATCGCGCTACTAGTCCGCTTGTGTATCCGATGGTGTTGACTATGGATGGTTCAAAGCCAAAAACTACCTATCCTTATGCTTACATACCTTTTGAGGGTTGAGCTTGTGTCTGCATACATATGCATTTGGCAATTTCCACTCATGTGGGGGATTGTTGGAATCGTGCTTGGTCAAACGACTTTGACTAATAATAAATGTTACAAGACATTTAATTTTGTGAAATTAAATGTAATAGCGTCAATCTACGTTCCGAGTAGATGACCGTAGCATATTCATTTTCTCAAATCCGATTCCCGGTGAGTGAGAAATAATATATTAAAGTTAGTCACAATAAAGCTAGAAATGAGCTATGAGAAAAACTAAGGGATTAATTAACTGAGTGTTAATTATCCCTCATCGAGGATGATTAACTTCTTTGATGAAGTATTTAATAAGATGAATTATTCTGTGTAATAATTAACGTGGAATAAGATGGGTGACAGAGTTCACGCGCGCGCGCCGCCGCTGCCCACCCGTGAGCCTCGCACCGTGCCCAGTGTCGTGTGCCTTGTGGGTGGTCTTTGGGCTGTTCTTTGGAGCTGGTCGTTGAGCGTGGTTCAAGCCCTCCTTTTAGACTACCTCGAACTCCATGCTATCCCCGACGGACCCCGACTCATGGTGGTCCCGGTCCACGTCAGGTCCCCGCTGGACCCCGACGCATAACGGGAGACAAAAGGTCCCCGATGGACCCCGACGGTCCATGGTGTATCCCGTCGTGTAGTGTGTCCATATGCATCGTGTCTCTTCAACTCCCTATGGCTAGTGCACCCGTCAGTAACCCCCGGTGGTTACGGTCAATGACCTTGATGACAGACATTATGTCTGTTGACTCCAGCAACCCCTGCGGGTGGACTTGGCCTATAAATAAGCATGCATCCATTGCATTCAAGATACAACAAACTCAAGCATTCTTGCCTACACGTTCTCTCCCTCTCTGCATAATCTTCTCGTCGAAGCTCTGCCCCTGCTTACTCTCGTTCGCCGGAGCTCTGCTGCTAGCGGTGCTGCTACTTCAGAGACGAAACAGTTTTATCTTTGGGGATGACACGCCAATCCGAGAGCACTACCGGGGAGATACAGTCTTGCGGAAAGAGGACTCCTCGACTCGGCTTACATCTTTACGGTTTATTGTTTCGAATTCTTCTTTGTAATTTCAATTAATTTTATTTCCGTTTAATTTCTCCATTCTTTATTGAGTTGTATTACGCCCGGTTAGTGTATCTTTGTATCATAGTCAATCAATAACCAACAGAAAAAACAGAGATTCCATTTAACTTTCCGGTAATCAAAAGCAGATATGATGAAAAAGAGAACCTCATCTCTAGAAAAATCTCGTTACAGACAACGCCGAGAATATTTAGCTTTTGGAATAATGAGAGTTAGAACCGCAACTTCGATCATAATCATCAACAACAAACTCACCGGAATTACTTATGTACATAATATTGAAATTTTGTCATGGAAAAAAAATCGAAACGATCCTTCATTCAGAGAGAACGTAATGCTGAACCTCAAACTCCCAGCTAAACCTCAAACTCCCAAGTTATTCGAATAAAGGGGGCAAAAGAGTAAGCGAAAGGTTTAGCATTACCCAAAAAACCAAAACTCTAAGCCTGATTCCTCTCTCTCAAGTTCGATCTGTGCGGTTCTTGCTGTGACTATACTGACTTCTGTTCCCAGCACTGCTACCACCACCACCACCACCACATGTTTCTTGAGTGCAACGCAGAAAGCCTCAAATGCAAATGATTGGGGCTATATGAAGTAATTCGTTATTAGGAATCTGAATTCTTTTTTTCCTGATTTGTTAAACCAAGAAAATGCCTGCCAGATTTTAACACGATGTGAATATACCAACACATTTCTTGCTTTTAATGATTTTGATTTTATATTTTGTTGTAGAAAAATGATGGGGTGATTATTCATGTGACTTGTATTTATGTGTTGATAAGTAATTAGTAGAGTTAGGTAATAAAGATAGGATCATAGGTAATATGTAGAGAAGATCTCACATTTTAGTGTTGGAATATAAGATATATGTTGGAGGAGTAATTTAGTTTCGAATAAATATTTGAGATGACAATGGATGTAATATATAGGAAATGGTATAAGAGAGATGATATGGGGAAACAAAGAAACTTTTTATTTTTCAAACTTCTCAAGTTATGCAAAATGGTATAACTCTCTCATATTTATAGTCATCCTAACTTATTCTAGATTCTCTCCTTCATTCATTTTTTATTCTAAATAATATCTATAATCTAGAAATTCCATATCTAAATAATTCTCCTAAAATATCTAGATATTTTCTAATAACTAGTATCTAGAGAAGCATCAAATTGAAGATCCCAACATTCTACGGAAGGAGTGATCCCGAAGTTTATATGGAGTGTGAGAGAAAGGTGGATCTCATCTTTGAGTGTCACAACTATTCTGATGAGAAAATGATTAGACTTGTTGCAATTGAATTCACTAACTATGTGAAAGTTCACTCTTCATAGTACGCACGCAAGGAGATAAGTAAAATTAACGCAGACGGATCAAGAGTACATCGACCAACTGATCAAGGCGACTCCTAAAAGTCTATCTACGTGCTGTTGGGCGCGCACGAACCAGAACGAGGACTTCAAAGCCTTAACCCACAGTATTATTAACTAGTAAATGGAAGTAAGGGTCGAATCCCAAAGAGATGAAGGTGTTTTCAGCATGTGTTGAAGACATTGATCACGTACTACTAGTAATATCTGGATTAGATTGAACATATATATAAATACGTGTGCAGGATGAGCTATTGTGGGGAGCATCGTGGCTTCATAGAGCTTCAACAAACCAATCATATTTGTCTTACATTCAATCCAATGGCCACGTTCTTGGAGCTGATGATGATGTTTATTCTTTTAGTTGGGATGATAAGAGAGCTGGGACCAAAATACTACTCTCTCAGGTGTTGTATACAATCACTTTTTAGCATATAGTATTTGATTGTGTTTGTGCTAATAATATTAATAATAATAAATCAGGGGTATTTGGAGAAGAATATTGAAGATTTAGAGGTGTACAAATCACATTAAGACAATTATATATGTTCCCTAGTTCCAGGGTCACCTAATTTCCAGGCACAGTATACTCCAGGGGGGCTTCTGTACAAAGGAAGTGAAAGCAATCTCCAATATGTAACCACATCAAGCTTCCTGATATTGACATATGCCGAATATGTGAAGAACCACAGCGGCGGTGGCGGTGGGGGGACGTGCGGCGTCAGCGCCGACAAGGTTGTGGAGTTGGCAAAGAAACAGGTGGACTACATACTAGGAGATAATCCAGGCAAGAGGTCCCACATGGTGGGGTTCGGGGAGAGGTATCCGCAGCGGCTACACCACAGAGCCTCTTCCTTACCCTCACTCCACGCACACCCTGCTCGGATCAGCTGTGGTGATGGATTCCAGTATCTAAACAGCCATCGCCTAATCCAAACATTCTTATCGGAGCAATCGTTGGCGGCCCAGACAGTCAAGACAAATTTGCAGATGACCGGAATAATTTTCACCAATCTGAGCCCACCACTTATATCAACGCCCCATTTATTGGCGCACTCACTTTCTTTTCTCAATATCTTTAACCTTCTTTATGTATTATACTCCTTCTGTCCTTCATTACTTATCACTAGTTTCCTTTAGTTTTATCTAAAGAATCGAAGAGTGTTTGTGCCTTTTGCATGAGAAGATCGTTAGAACTCGACAATGAATCTTTTGACTGTTTCCAAACTTTAGTTTTGATCTTAGTGTGGACTAAACTTATTAAAATCGCCTAAGTCATAAATAAAAAAGAGACAGAGCTCCTACGTAAAGTAGGAGAAGAAGTCATCTATCTTGCGGAGAAGGACAAAAAATACGAGAGTCATATTTCTATGTCTCTTATCTATTTACCTATATAAAGTTATATTGGACCAGATCAAGGATCTATGGAGATTTGAACTTTAGTCACACCTATTGGACTTTTAACTAATTAAATTAAGCCTAGGTTTAATTCAACCTGAAATTGAATATTATCAGCTACAATAAATAAATATTAATTATCTGTCTAAATTCAAAATTACGAGTCTTTCTCTTTACTTTATTATTTCTCATGCTTATGATATAAATATTCATTTATTAATTTAAGGCTACTATTGACTTTAAATAATTAATATGTTTTCCAAAAGTGATCTAGTTTAAAAAATATAATTATCGTTCATGGAATAAATTCCAGTTGTCCGGTTTTTGAAAACAAAACCACTTGTTGATTTTATTTAACTTGACTCACCTAACACATGATTCGTTGTAATAACAACATTAATTACCACTACCCAAGATAGCAAGATTCTTGGATTACGAACTACCCGCAACTATTGATAAATCAAAGTAATGCATTACCAATATAGTATGCTCAATATTTTATCAACAATAATTAAGAAATACCAAGACCTCGTCTTTTCCAGTAAATATCAAGAAAGACTTATCTCACTGTTAAATCCGTTCAGTGTTATACAACACCAGTGTCGTTTATATACCAAAGGCAAGTAAACATGCTGACAAACACTATAACCTTTAGCGATAGGCAACCAAAGCCTATATAGATTGTGAAATATTATTTCCTTTGTGCAAAGAATCGCATAAAGCCGAGTGTGTTATCTTTATTAGTAACGACGCTCACAACTAGTTACTAATCAAAAGAACTAGACTTGCTTACTTCTTACATATTTAAATGTTCGAGAAATATCTTATAAATGCATAAACATACAAAATGTAATAAAATTACTTCTTCTCAATTTGGGTTAAGATTGAATTGGAAAGTTCGTTTTATACAAGCAACTCTAATCGTGAAAACTGCTCGAAACATGCTTTTTAGTATACCAATTCTAACAATAATATCGTCACAAATCTTGGGAAAATGGAAAATATCAGTTCCTTTTTTACCCCTAAGCATTAAAATATCACAAATGTCAAATTTCTCTATCGTTTATCTCTCTCATTTATTTATTTTTTCTCTATCATTTCTCTTCTCACTTTTTTTAATCGAACACCTTCACGGTGGAGGGTTATGTAGGACCCTCATCCCATATATAACATCAAACGAAAGGTTACATTCGACTATCCCAAAAGTGGATTGTCTCAATAACCAACAAGCTCCAACAAATAAAATCCTATCAAAACCTAAAATTAGGAAGGCCTAGTTGATCCAATCTACACAAAGCCTTCACCCGCGTTGGCGCCGAGTCCTTTGTGAAAAGGATGCTCGATGTCTCTCGGCTGCCTACCGCAGCCAAAAAGTAACTTCTCACTTATCTCTCTTCAATTTTCGTGCCACTATTTATTGTTTTTGAGCTATGCCAAAGTTTGTTAGTACTTTTATAGAAATTTGAAATTTTACATAAATATTTACTCCCTCCATTACTTAAAAATAGACCATATTTGTCATTTTTGGATTAAATAGACAAATATATAATAAGTAGAAGATTAAAAATAAAATATTAAAAATATATGAATATTTATAACATGAAAAAAATATATATGTAAACAAAAAAGATAAACAATAGAAGATTAAAAATGAAATATTAAAAATTAAACAATTATTTTTATTCAAACAACATGTTTCATATTTCAACGATTTTATATAAAATTATTTCCCAATTGTTACTTCCTCCGTCAACGAATAGGAGTCTCGTTTTTCCATTTTAGTCCTTCCGCAAATAAGAGTCACGGTTCACCTTAGGGTCCCACATTCCATTAACTCATTTCTCTCACATTTCATGTAAAACTAATATATATATAAGTAGGACACATATTCCACTAACTTTTTTCACTCACTTTTCTTAACATTTCGTAAAACCCGCCCGTCAAGAAATGAGACTCCTAATAGCGGACGAAATGAGTATATAATATGAATATTAAATATTTTGTTTTAATAAATCTACTTCTAACAAAAATAGACTTTTCTATCCAAATTATGTATGTGAAAATATGAATAATAAGGGTACGGCATTCTCATTTAAATAATATAGGTAAATGAATTTGACATTTCTGCCCTTTCAAGGCTAAGGGTAAAAAGGGAAAAATGACCACTAATGATATTTAAACATTTTCAAGAAACCTGTAAAGATATTATTCCGAGTTTAGGGTCTTAAAACTTGCAGATTGCATTTTTAGGGATCAAATTTGAAATACATTCTCCCCTTCATGTCATGCTCATATCTATACATATATAAAAGGCGAGTTTTGACATTCTTTTGAAATATTTATAAGTTTTATACTCATTCTAAAATATTCACAAGTTTTTCTTATATTTAGCCATGGAATTGTAACAGCCACATAAGTTCTAATTCATTATCATGTATATTTATTTCCATTACAATATTAATTACCATTATGAATAATGAAATCAAATAAATATAGCTACAAGAAATATCATTTGGTCTTCATTTGTTATCACATTAATTTTTTCCTTACTCTACAATCAATGTTCATTAACAAATAAAAAGGATGAAAAGTGAGTTAAATCAAAAAAACTCTTGGTATGAAACAAAGTAAAATATGTATAAATACTTTTCACAAAATAATTCTTCAATCAAAATTCCTCTGCCCAACGCATGCGGCTGGTGCCATTTCAATGAGAGGAAAAGTCGGGTACGCCTAAATCAGTGGCGAATGCCAGAGATGATGCTCTCAATTTTGCATTTGATGTCGGTCAAGGTAATTGCGAAACGCGTCTCCCTCTGCGGAGGAGCTCTTCAACGGCGGTGCGATTACTGCAGATCCTTAACGCGGTAAGGAAGCAGCTGTGGAAGGCGAGGATGATAATCCAAGCTAGGCTAGCATTATGTAGGCCAATTGTTTTTAACCTAATAATTTTAAATTCTTGGTGTACATTTTGTTGGTTTAATTATTTTATTGAATAGTTTAGATTAATTCACTAATCCCATAAATTAAGAATGAATTGCCAATTAGATATACCCATTAATCTCATTAATTGTCAATCAATTAATAATTTAATCATTAATTGCTCTCATTTTGCTCATCAACCTCATAAATAAAAAATGAATTTGCAAATTTGAGATCCATTGATCTCATTAATTGCCGATCAATCAATAATTCACTAATTAAAATCATGTTACATTTTTATTTTAAGTTTTCATTCATCAATAATTTATAAACTTTGTATTCCAATTTCAACAATCTTGACACAAGACTACGTTATCTTAACGGAGCCTTTCAAGTCACATTTTAGGACTCCACATACAAAGTTAGATTTAAATGAAACAAGGTAGACAAAAAAGTGAGGTTAGAGAATGGGGTCGGAATTTTATAATTTCAATTTTATTAATTTAGTAATTCGGGTTTTAATCAATTGGTAGTGATTTATTTATATTTTTGGGATTGTACATTTAAATTATTTTAAATATTTGTAATTTTAATTCTTAAATAATGTATTTGTATCTGATTTCAAGTAATTGATTCAAAACGTGAATTCATTGTGATGAAATTAAATCGAGTCGTGCATCGCACACTAGTTCAAAATAATGCTAAAGCAATATGACAAAATTAAATATTCCTCATTTTTTATAATGTCAACCGAACAGATAAAGCGCCAAAAAAAACTGTCACAGAGAACTTTTGCGGTGTTATTATTAGGGGTGGGTATGTGCGGTATACCTTACCGAAACCATCATACCGTATACCTTACCGAAAATTTGATATCAGAAAAAATCATACCTTTACCTTACCAAAATTTTCGGTATACCGAACTTCGGTATACCTTATTTTCGGTATGACAAATTTCAATGTCCATACCATACCTTATTTTCAGTGTGTCATATCTAAATTCGATATACCGTACTTTTGCTGTATACCAGAGTTTTACGGTATATCGGACTACAATACGACATACCAAAATATCATTATTTTGTAAATAATTCTAAATACAAACACAAATGAAAATAAAATTTAAAAAATACTTAAAAAATATGAAATTTAATCAAACTCAAACATATTCAATAAAAAAACTGCAACAATTAAACTCCATGCAAGCACATAACGTTCAACGATATTTGTTTGGAACTAATTTAACTAAAATCTTATATTTGTTTGAAACTAATTTATTCAACGATATCAAGTTTTCCTAATTGAGTTTATTTGATTTTATATTTACATGATTACCCGACAACTATAATGAGACAAGCTTTGATTTCTACATGTAAATATTTATTTGTTTGGTAAAAGTATGAATTTACTTGATATAATTTGGCATATATTGATATCGGTATATACCGAAAATTATGGTACATACCATATTCCAACAACGTCCTCCGGTTGGCGGCCACCACCAACTCCGCGTAGGCATGTCCTGCAACCGAAGTCGGGGCTGGGGTCGGGGTCGCGATCGGGGCCGGGGTCAGGTCCGGGGCTTCGGCCTGTGAGAATGTCGCCTTCGCCTTGCCCTTGTTCTTGGCAGCCTTGATGCCAATGGGACGCCGGGAGGACATCGGTGTGCCGGAACTCTCATCCTCGTACATCGGCTGGTTGAGGTCCATCGGAGGTGCGCCGCTGTCGCTGCTCGTATAATCACCGGCGGCGGTGTTCTTCGTCCTCTTCGCCGCAGCCGATAGGGGCATAATCCCTCCTTGGAACTTCTGCTTATCCCTCAAGAGGAGCCAGGAGTTGTCATGCTTGAAATCGCCGTACAATGAAATGTACGACGCAAGCGCTTTAACGCGCACATCAGTCAAACTCTCGCTGCTGCCTTACTCCCTCAAGTACTTCTCGTACTCCGCCGAGAACAAATTGACATGCTTCTTCACCTGATCCCAGTGCTTGCGGAGCTGCTCCCTATAGAGTTTGTAGGCGGCCGCCGACTTGGCCTCGTTGTAGCGATCAGCGATGCGCTCCCAGTACACGATTTGCTCTTGTTGGCAAACACCAGGTCCTCCGAAATATCAATCCAACACCTAACCAAGATGATGGTTTCATCCGGGTGGTAGTTCGTCCTCCCTGGGACGAACTCTTCATTCTTCTCCGGAGGCGGCAACTTCTGGGCCCTTTGCCTGTTTTGCTTCTTCTTGGTGGCGGAGCCCGAGGATCCATGTCTGACAGCCCGTACGAATTCGTACTGAAATCGGGATCGTACTGGGTGTTGGAGTCAAATGGCCGGTATTCATCAGGGTCTATACCCGGCCACCGTGCACCACCACTGAACATCAGACTATTCGGACTTGGGTAATCATCAGGATTCAATTTTAGTGTATGGAAGAGTGGAGTGAATGGAAGAGTGAAGTTGGGGTGTATATATATAATAAATTTTGAAGAATAAAAAAAATAAAAAAAAATGGAAAACGCGTTGCATCGTCCGAGGAATCGTCCGCGTGACCAGCAGTGCGGCGGAAGATACCTCGGACGATGCGTGGTCGAAGCCCTATCGTCCTCGGACGAAGCATAGGGCACGGACGGTGGATGTGTCATCGTCCGCATAGCTATAGTGGCGGACTATCATTCATCCCACCGTGGATGCCCTTAGCATTTTTGTACAAGAGTTGTAATAGAAGGACAAGCCAACACAGATAAACAAAATGCTTTGGAAACTACACCAACTTATTACCGCGCTGTTTGTACAATGGTAACGAGCAGATACAAATAAGAATTCGCTCTAATAAGCATATCGATATACATATATGAAGCCACACAAAAGCAACTCTTAAGAAAGTCTAAACAAATAGTACAAATTTGTCTATTTTTACTACAAAATTTAGTGTATAAAAATAATTATATTTTATTCTATTTTTATTAATTTTCTCAATCAAATTTTTAAGGTCGATTAATTATTTTAGTTGATTTTTATGGATATGTTGTTAGACTGTTATAGCCTTGAATACTGTTCAAATACTATTAAATTTTTGTAGATTATCATTTTTGTTAATCAAATTCAAATACTATAAATTTGGTCATTTTTAACATTTTTGTATTTAAACTCAATATTTCCATAATTTGAACTATATGGACCATGGCCTTAAAAAAATAAAACAAAATCGGAATAAGAAATATAATATTTAAAATAATATAAGTATATATTGTTTATCGATGACCACATTCTCTATAGTCGAGATCCAAACATGCATGTTCGTATTAATTTATTTAAAAACTTATTGAATTATACTCAATTTAATTAACCATTTGAAATTAGAAGAAATAAAATTAAACGGGTGTGATACTAAAAGTTAACAACTGCTGGCGCTTTGAAGATGCAAGTGTGTAAAGTTGCTTCTCTTTCAATAAAGATATCAACACCAGTCTCAATCCTATAAATCTAACTCCGCGTTGAGTATTAATAAATCCTAATAATCAAATTCAACCACACAAATAAATTATTTTCAATCTACAACCATTAATAAAAGCAATAATTATAATTATATTAATAAGAAAAGCAGTTAAATCAGTTCATAACAATTTCAATTTTCAACAGTTTCTTTCAATCGCGATTTTCCTATCCCTGTAGAGAACAATAGAGACGAAATTCTATACACCAAATCTAGAAAACTACTCCTAATTGTTGCTTAAATTCGAATAAAAAACGGAAAAATGGTAAGTAAAACCAGCAGTTAGATGAAATTCCGATCATTAAGAAGGCCTCGTCATCATCTTTTTGAATTCCTCGAAATTCACGCATCCGTCGCCATCGACGTCGACGGATCCGATCATTTTGCGGCAATCCTTGAGCGAGCACTTCTCTCCGAGGCTGCGGAGCACCGAGTGCAACTCGTTCGCGGAGATCTTACCGTTTTTGTCCTTGTCGTACAGATCAAACGCCTCCTTCAATTCCTTATTGCTATCGCCGCAGCCGCAGTGAAACGCCTTGAACTCCTTCAAATCGATAAAGCCGTCGCTGTCGGTGTCAAGCTCCGACATTATGCGCTTGACCTCGTCGGCGGAAGTGGCGGAGCCGAGACCGTTGAGTATGTCACCGAGTTCGGAGAGAGAAATCTTACCGTCGCCATTGGTGTCGAATTTGCTGAAGACTTTCTCCGCCTCTTCCTCTAGGGTTAGCGCGATTGCTGCGTGATTTTTTGCCATTGGGAGAGAGGAAATAGGTTTTACTTTTTCTCGATTGACGCTTTATATAGGAGGGAAAACGCGTTTATGCGCGTGGAGTAAAGATTGAGTTTACTAAAGGAAATCGTTTATTTACATATACGCTTGTGAATATATTTATATTTAAGGAACAAAATCTACATCATGAAGTTGAATTACGTAAAAAAATAAAAGTATGGGAATTACTAACTAAATACGAGAGAGAATATAGAGTAAAACACAAAAAAAAATAAAGAAATCAAATATTTTATTTTTTACTATAAACAATGACTCATGATAATTCAAAATAAAAATACGACTCAAACAACTTGACACAAAATTGAAATAAAAGTAATTATTATATATTTTGATGTGCTTAATTAATATGCTATGAACCCTATACAGATACTCATAATATTTCCCGTGAAACAATTGCGCATATATGTATTCACATATTTGTAAAAATTAGTATCAGATTTCATCATTCGAACACCGTCGGAACATATGCAATTGATATCTCGTTAGAATCCTTATAAAGTTATCTTTAATTTGATATATCTTTTGCCAAAAAATAATTTAAATCGAGAGAGTTACGTAATTTTAAAGTTTTTAGATTATTTTGAAGAGAGAAAAAGTAGTTAGTTTTAACTACTATATTATGAATTGACATTAATACCTTTGAAATTATTTAATTATTATTTAAATTTATATTATAATCCATTTGACATTATTTCAACCACTAGATCTCATCATCTAACGGTTACAAATTTGTCTCAATTTTGGATTACTAATTATTTAGTAATTGATCATCACCCTACGTATATATATGTATATATATGTATATATAGGGATGTATTAAGATGACAACTAGGGGTGAGCAAAAAAATCGGAAACCGAATATCCGAACCGAACTAAACCGAAATTTTTAAATTCGGTTCGGTTTTTTCGGTTTTTCGGTTCGGTTCGGTTTTAAAAATAAAAAAATTTCAGTTTTTCGGTTCGGTTCGGTTCGGGCGAAGAAAAAAACCGAAAAACCGAATTATATATATATTCTATTAATTTAATATATTATATTATATATAATATATATATTCTTTTAATACATTCTACTATATAATATATATTATATGTATTATTAATTTTATATTATATATAAATATTCTATTAGTATATATAAAATAAAATAAAATACACATATATAAATATATATTTATATTATATTTATTTTTTTCAGGTTTTTCGGTTTTGTTCGGGTTTTTGGTTTTTTAAGTTCGGTTTTCGGTTTTTCGGTTTCGGTTTTTCAGTTTTTCGGGTTCGGTTCGGTTTGGATTTTGAACTAAATTCAGTTTTTCGGTTTTGGTTCGGTTTTGGCAAAAAACCGTACCGAAACCCGAATGCACACCCCTAATGACAACCCTTCTTAAAGTGACAACGTACCGTGCTACCACGTGACACGTTATCCAGCAATATTAGGGGTGTATCCAGCAATATTATTTAGTAGGCGTTTATAGGTTGCATGATAGTAATAGGTGGATTGCAGTGTAGATTGTTGAGTATTACAATATTATATATATATATAAATTGCTTTTGTATACTGTTTATAGACAATAATACAATACTCTACAATCTACACTGCAATCCACGTAGTACTATCATGCAATCTGTAGAAATCCATCTAAAACGCCTACTATGATATTGTTGGATACGCCCTTAATATTGCATGATAGCGTGCCACGTGGCAACACGAGGTTGGTGGTACATTGTCGCTTTAAAGATAGTGTCACCATAACACACCCCTATATATATTTGTATCATCAAACATTATACATAACATTTGAGCCATTTTAAAGACTATATTAAATTATCCCTAAAGATGTTCTAAGATTTTTTTTAAACGCATGCTAGAGAGAAGAACGAGAGGCTAAGAGATAAATGAGAGAAATGAAAATTGAGATTAATTAAAATGTTTTAATTTGCTAATATAGTAAAAAAAATGAAAAAGTATCTTAAATGAATTAAAATTCTAGTCTAGCGACCATTGATATAATTTATTCTAATGAAATACCACAAATATGCATCATGCATACATCAGATACCAAATTTGTTGTTTACTCTTTTTAAACTTAACCCTAAATTTGTTGTTTACTCCTTTTAAACTTACCCTAATATTGATACTCCAATTGACCTGTATTGATATTCACATGATAAAATTAGAGTCCATTAGTTATTTGATCTAGTAATTTTGCATTAATTCTTAACTCTGCAGCAAGTTGGTGGATTAACCCGAGTATCATCTTATTCTTATATTTGTATATAATAACGGTAAATTTTCTTGTTAGGAAAAGAAAAAGGAAAGAAAATGTAGTTGGGCATGAGATATGAGATGGGCAGAGTTTGCAAACAAAGTAATTCTCCATCTGCCTTCTAAATAGAAACCTTTTTTTGGTCCGCTCATTAAAAATAAGTTTTCTATTTAAATTTTTTTATATATAATAAGGTGAAATCCATTTTTCATTAATAAATTTTCCTTTATATCTCTTATTTTATCAATTATACATTTAAGCTAATGCATTTTTTAAAATTTATATTTTTAGAAGCTTTGAATAGTTAAATGGCAACTTCCTGGTTGGCGGCAGAGGCAGTTCTATGATTGAGACATGTACCTACCATTAATGTGTTAGCCAGCACACAACCACATGTGATCTAACTAATTAATTAATCCAGAGCATATGGAATTCATTATTGCCACCATTTTCTATACTCTACTACTTCACGTGTCTCCTATTAATTGTTATATGTTTACTATTTTCTTTTGTCTTCTATTAATTTTCTATTATCATTTTTTATAGTAAGTATACTATATATTTTACTAACTCATTTTACTCATATTTTATTATAAAAATAAGATAACTTTTTATCTATTTTTTTTTACATTTCTTAACACACGTGTCAAAGTGACAATTATTATGGAATAGAGGGAGTATCAATTGCCTTACAATAGTCTTTTCTTTTCTCAGTTCACCTTCATATTTTATGCCAAAAAAACATTGTAATATTGCTATACAATTTCTTCTCGCCTCTTATTTCTTCTGTCGACCACGGTGATGCCCTTTGCATGTCACACATAATATGAGGCGCATCGTGCATGGACGGCGGGAGTGACAAAAGAGGGGGTAATTCTTTTGTTATTCTAGACTACAATTAACATTCCATAAGTGTACCGGATTTTTTTTTGTTCCTGCTTTGGGAGAGACGCATTATGGTCATGCGTCTCCCGTTAATGAAACGCGTCAGGGAGATGCGTCTTACACAAAGACGCATGAGTGACATGCGTCGTCAATTTTTTATGTTTTTTAAGAAGACGCATGAGAGTCATGCGTCTTTCCGTAAAACGCATGAGCGTCATGCGTCACTATGTTTTTTTATCTTTTCAGACGACGCATGAGCGTCATGCGTCTCTAATTTGCATAAACCAGACGGACCAGAAGCAGTAGCTCCCATTTCTGAGCGAGAGAAAGAGAGGGACGCGAAACTCAAGCGATTTCTTGGCGAAATTGGCGATTTCCCGTCATATTCCGGTAAGTTTTCTTCAATCTTTCAACATTTCTCCCTTATTTATTGTTTATTTGCATAATATTAGGGTTTTTAATAAATTTATCTTAAACTTACTAAATTAGGGTTTATAGAAAAAAAATTGGCTCTAATTGTTGTTGGTTTGTATATATATTTTTGCAGAAATCGTGCAAGTATTTGTGAGTTTATATTGGGCTGGTAGAATAGTTCAACTTCCTCAAGTGGGTATTTGTTATGATCCTCCTCGTGCGAGAGCCTCCATCGTATTGAATTCGTGTGTTTAATTTTCTGAATTAGTTGCAATGATATGTTCTAAGATAAGAATAGATTCATATCAACACTCCATCGAAATACCATGGAGGCGTTGTCTATTTGGTACCAGTACGAGTTATATATGTACTAGGGTTGACAGTGATGAAAGTGTGATGTTTATGTTCAATGAGGCTCTAAATTCTACTCGTCATATTGAATTATTTGTTGAGTATTTACCTATTGGAAATTTAGAAATCCCACCAGTGGTTGATTATGGTGTTGGATCATCTACGAGGGTTGAACATATGAGCTTTGATTGTGGTATGAATGACCAAGCAGATGTTGCTGATGTTGGATTGAATACTCAAGAGAATGTACAAGATAATGTTGATGTTCATGTTGTACGAAGAGACCTTGATCCACCATTGTCGTCAACATCATCTGATGCTTTTTTAAGTGATGATTCTCCAGGTGATGTTTCTAGTGATGAGGAGATAGTGTGTAAACCCGTCGTGCAAGGTGAACAACCACTTCCAGAATACGTTCACAGTGGGTTGAAATATTTTCGCAGACTACCGAGTAGTGCTTTTGAGGTACCTGATGTTGGTAATGAACACATTACTATGTACTGGGATGAAGCACACCCGTATCGGATCAATGCGGGAACAAAATTTGATAGCAAGCTGCATGTGAAGACTGTTATTACTATGTGGAGTCTGAGGCAACACCGGCAATTTAGGGTGGTTGAGAGCAAATTAAGAAGGTGGCATGCCGTATGCAAATATCCAGCAGGTAGGACAGAAGATGGGGTAGCTATTATCAGCAAGACCGAAGCTGAAAAAGCGAATGAATGTTCATGGGAAGTTTCTGTTACACAAAGGGCCCATGATGATATGTGGGAAATTAGGAAATGGGTGGGACGCCATAGTTGTGAAGGCCATCGTAATGATAGAGGACATGCTAACTTTTCATCATCAATGATCGTTTTGTGTATTCGCCATCAATTGCTAAAAAATGCCGAGTACAAAGCCGCAGCCGTAAGAAATTTTGTTCATGACAAATTTCACGTGGTAGTCAGTTATAAGAAGGCATGGTATGAACAGAGAAGGTCTACAGAGATTGTATTTGGTGGATGGGATGAGTCATTTAGGGATTTGCCAAGCTGCATGCTTGAACTGCAGTCAAGGAATCCAGGCACAATTGTTGAGTGGAGACACAATGAGTTATTGAGCCAGGGACGTAATAAAGTCTTCTATTACGTTTTCTGGGCACTTGGGCCTGCTATTCATGCTTTCCAAGAGTGCCAACCAGTTTTAACAATAGACGAGACTCACCTTCGAGGAAGATTTAAAGGTAAGTTGCTTGTTGCTTGTGGTGTTGATGCTAACAAGAAATGTCTGCCGATTGCATATGCTGTTGTTGATGAAGAAACTGGCGACAGTTGGGAGTGGTTTTTGGATCATGTAAGAATTCATGTGGTGAAATACCAAAGGGACGTGTGCATCATTTCGGATAGGCATAAAGGAATCCTTAAGGCAATGCGTTCTGATGAATGGAAAAAGCCGCCGATATGTCACCACAAATTTTGTTTGATCCATTTGAGGAAAAATAGCTTGACGAAACTTAAGGGTAAGGGCTCTAATGTGAAAGACATGGTATGGGCATTGGGTGTCACAACTCAAGTACGTAAATACATGCGAAGGTGACGTGCACTACGGGAGGAAAGTCTTGTTGTGATACACGAGCTCAGCAAAGCCAAAAAAGAAAACCGGTCTCTTTGTTACGATGATGAACTGAGATGGGGGGTGACCTTGACAAACATGTCAGTGAGCTTCAACAACGTGTTGAAAGGTATAAGAGAGTTGCCAATTAGAGCTTTGGTTGATCTGACATTTTCGAGAACAGTGCAATGGTTGGCAGATAGAAAAACAGAAATACAACATAACGAAGGTCGATTAACCCCGTGGGCGAGGGACAAACTTGCTGCGAATGATGCGAATGGACAACTACATTACTGTTCAGTACTTGATCGAGAACTGGGTCATTACCAAATTCTAAGCCGTCCACGTTTAAAAAATGGACAGGCAAAGGGCAATAACAGACAAGAGGTCGAGTTTTTGGATTCAAAGTGCACTTGTGGGAAGTGGCAGATGTTGAGAGTTCCTTGTTCACATGCGTGCGCCGTTGCTAGAGATAGAGGTAACGCTATGTTTGAACTCATTGATAAACACAACCACAAAGCTACATGGGAAGCACAGTACTCTGGTGGCCCATTTCACGCACCAAGACACGAAGATATTGGGCTAAATCTGGATGGAAATTGCGTATCACCCCCTAGTAGTTGCTTCCTGGAAAGCGCGGACGAGGCAGAACAAGGAGGATTCCTAATCAAATGGATGTCCGCGAGGAAGATGAGTCGAGAGCTCCCCGCAAGTGCAGGAATTGCTGCGTAGAGGGGCATGACCGAAGAAATTTCCCAGTCGGTCGTGTTATGTAGGATCCTCCCACTTCTTGCAGTGCGGGTATTTGTTTTCTCAATCTTTATTTTTAGAAATTTAATTTACCTTTATTTGGTGGATCATGTAATGAGAAATCATACTCTTTCTGTTGTAACAGGACTTCTGTTGGTGAAGACAGTGTTTTTATTGCGGTTGGAAAAAAGCATGTTACTTTTATGACTTTAACATTAATTACTATTGCTGTTTTTACCACTGCCGGATATGGATGTCACTAAAGCATGCTCCTTGATCACAGACAAATCTATGTAATTATATGTTATTATTTGTTTAATATTTTGGGCAAATTGGGGGGGGGGGGGATTTCGCCCTCAAATAATTAATTTCATTTGTTGATGAGTTTTAATTATATTAATAGGCCATGTAAAATTTCCAAGATGCAATTGCAATCCCTCTAACTAGACAGGCATATTCCAACAACATTACAGAAAAGGATCTTTTCCTTGAATTATAGCTGTAACCCTTCCATTTATCATACTACACCACAATCAAGCAATCCAACCACAAAACTTAAGCATTTAGTTGGACATACTAAAAACTGTATTACAAACAACCAAATTAAATCAAACAGAAACATGGAATAATTGAAGCATAATCCAATCATATATCAATTTCATACATTTTGCACAATATAAAAAAACCAATATGGTTTATCACATTTTGCACAATATGATCTATTACATGTATACTTCACTTGTACGACGATAGAGTGTATTTTGACAGTTCAATCCCCTTATTCTTCCTGGTTGACAATCTCTTGTACACTTTGCTCATGATCTTCCCTACCCCGCCGCATGATGAACCCTCCGCAACTGGTCGAGGTTGGACATGGATGTTCTGAACAACATCTTCTTCCTCATTTTCCTCTTCTCTTTCATCATCTTCTTCTTCTTCTCCTTCATCATCATCTTCTTCTTCAACTTGTACAGGAGGCACAAACTGATAATTTTGGAAGAATGAATCGACTGATGCTCGAGCTCCACTCCATTGCGGCACATCTTGGCTTTGTGAATAGGGGCGACGATTCCAATCAGGCTCAGGCTGGCTTAGAGAATACAGGGGACGGTCCCACTGTGATTGAGACTCATGCGCCGGATATGAAGACCACTGAGGTGGGTCATGCTCTGAATTCATCGGCTCTGGTACTACATAATCGGGATGCGGCTGCGATATCCTAAATTGCTTTGTGAAACCGTGTCCACCAATCCAAACACCAGGTACTCCACGATGTGGTGGAAGTACTTGTGGTTGATAAGGTATGACCACATCTTGGTGTTGGGAAGCCGGGTACTCCATGACATCGGCGTGGTTCGTAGATTGAAGGACATGCCTAGCAATTTCTCGAATCTGTCGCATTCTTGCGTCCATTTCTTCTTCAGTAGTTAAATGAAAAACCTACTGAAAACCCTCAACCTAGATAAAAAAAACATACAAATATCAATACGAAACAATCTATAACATGCCATGCCATGCCATGCCCAGGCTGAGTCAGGTACGTCACTGTTATCTTATTATACCATGCCATGTACCCCAAACTCATAGGAATGTTAATGGACATCGCTCCGGCGTCTTCGGTTGCCTGGAACCTTTCATACCTCAGGGCCCATTCCCCAATGTAGAACTGATGCCTGTTTTCCCAATTGTTACCCTTCTTACCACGCTGATCATTTTTGCCCAAATGATCTGCATTTTTTAGCATCCTATCTACATATTGAGGAATATCCTGGTACCGATTAAACTGTCGGCGCACTCGGCGTATATGGCTCGTGCACGAGTGCTCCTATGAACGACGGCCTCAATGTGGGCATTCTTTCCCACGCCCATAGCTGCAGAAGCATCATATGCGCGCCCAACTCTTTCCTCTTATCCATGGAAGCCTCGCACAGATAATGATACAGGTAGGACAAAGCCGCACTTCCCCAACTAATAGTCTGCACCTCGTCCGGATCCTCAAATGCATTCAACCACATAAAAGGAACCTTACATCCCGTGGTGTCTGGTAGAATGAGACCTCCTAACAAAATTAGGGCATGGATACGTGCCCTTTAGATGTATACATATGTAGGTAGGTCATCACCCAATGGTATCCTCGTCTGGTTGATCAGAGCGGTCATCAGCAAACCGTCTTGCTTTGTCTCTGTGGATATATCCGGTATCCATCCCAACAAATCTCGGCACTTTCTAGGCCAATCAGGATATCCGACATGATGGTCACGCCCTGTGAAAATGCGACCGTCCGCTCTCAAGCCCCAAATGGCTTGCACATTTTCCAAGGTCATCGTCGCCTCTCCGATCGGTAGATGGAAAGTGTGCGTCTCCGGCCTCCAACACTCAATCAAAGCCGTGATCAGCTCATTGTCGACCTTCATCGACTTCCCACAATCCATCACGCTTTTGAAACCAAAGGCGTCAAGACAATACCTCACATTCTCATGAATGTCGACATCCCATGTCTTACTTTCCGTCCGGCGAACTTTGAAAACTTGTGTTGTGCCATCTTTCAGTAGTTTATTTGAAATATGTTTTTTCTGAAGATATAGCACTGACGGATCTTCAGGTCCATAAAATAACTGTCCGCTAGAAATTGAAGTTTCCATCTTATCTAATAACATATTCACAAAACAACAATTACAAACTCACATTTAAAATACAAATAACATATAAATTCAAATCATCGTCAAAACAATAAAACATTATAAACCAAATGATTCACTCCTAATCCATTGAATACTACATATTAGAAACTATAATTCATCACAATTCATGCTTTATAAGGCCTAATTTACATATAACTACTAAATTAGAAGGTTAAATTACAAGATACATTTCAACACATACTCTCTTCTCCAATAACAACCAAAATCGCAACACCAAGCATCTCAAACACATCAAAAACTATACAATAGAATGAATTTCACCAATAAAATCCATTACAACTAACAAAACAACAAAACATCGGTCAAATTTGAACAATTTGTTATAAACCCTAATTTACAAAACTGAGAGAAACCTACACAAAATATGCAAGTAAACTACAAATAAGGGAGGAATGTTGAAAGATTGAAGGAAACTTACCGGAATATGACGGGAAATCACCAAGAAATCGCCGAAATCAGGTCTGGTATCTTTCTCTCTCGCGTCTGCTATCTCTCTCGCCTCGCGTCTGCCCTTTCTGCCTCCCTCGCGTCTGATTTATGCAAATTAGAGACGCATGAGCCTCATGCGTCTCTCCCTAAGACGCATGACGGTCATGCGTCGTCTAATAAAATTAAAAAAAGGCGACGCATGATGGAGATGCGTCTCTCCCTATGACACATGACGCTTATGCGTCTTTAAAAAAATTTAAAAAAACAAACGACGCATGTCTCTCATGCGTCTTTGTGTAAGACGCATCTCTGTGATGCGTTTCATTAACGAGAGACGCATGAGCCTCACGTGTCTCTCCCAAAGCAGGAACAAAAAAAAGTCCAGTACACTTATAGAATATTAATTGTAGTCTATAACAACAAAAGAATTAACCCGACAGAAGAGAGAGGGTAGAGGAAAGTGAGAGGCAAATTAGAAAAGTGAGAGGCAAATTAGAAACAATTTTATATTTATATTTACATTTCTATTTATTTTAAGATAAATACATTTGTAAAAAAACTACTACCTCCGTCTCGTTACATGTAAGACATTTTTTTGGGCACAAGGTTTTAGGAGTGAAAAAAGTAGAGAGAAAAAGTAGAAGAGAGGATAAAGTAAGAGAGAGATTGAATATTGCTTTTTGTCATTAAATGAAATGTTTCACTTATAGTGGGACGCAATGGCAAACGCATAAAATTGTTATAGTATGGGCTATATATTCTAACTTTTGGATGAAATAATAAGTGTCCTATGCACATCATTTTACACAAAATACTAACAAAATTCTAATGTAATACAACTAAAATAATAAAAAAAATAGTTTGGGAAGGGCTTAAGCCCCTCCATAGTAACACGTGTGTCCGCCAATAATGGGATGACCTAAAAAGAAATATGTCTCACTTGTAACTGGGCAGATTTATAGTCTACAGAAAGTGTATTAATTTGTTTTATTATCCATATTAAATATTGTTTATGTATCATTAACTTATTTAAAATAACTGATTATCTTACCAACAACGTGTTGTTTAACAACGATACACACTCACCAAAGATAGCCAATATATATTTCTACTCTATTAACTAGAGTATTATCTTTTACTCCATCCGTCTCATAAAAGATGTCTCACTTTCATTTTTAGTTTGTCCAATTAAAGATATCATATTTCAATTTTTGGAAAAGTTTTTTCTCACATTAATATAAATAGTATATTTTCTCTCTTCACTTAACACATAAAATAAAAAATCATAAAACCCCGGCCGTCCCACAAGCGTGACATCTTTTGTGGGACGGAAGGAGTATATAAAATTATGAATGAAGAAAAGTTGTTGTACAAGGTATGTTTCACTGATAGTAGTAGTTTATTGCGTACTACTCTCTTTGTCCATAATTAATTGACATAAGTTGACTTGACTCGAGTTTTAAACTATACCATAAAAAGTGAGTTGTGCACTTTCTAAGGATAGAAACTCGTTTGACCGCGACAAGTGGGGGATTGAAGAAGTGGGGGAAGAAAGGAGAAATCAATTGTAATCTCGGACATGGCCGAAATAATATAATTTGACTTGAACAAAATCAGAATATCATCTCGGAAAGTACATAAACTCGAATGGGATAATATTTCAACATTTCGTGAACTCAAAAGAAATAGTAATGTTTTAGCGGAAGCGTTTAAGAGCATCCACAATAGGGACGGATGTCCCGGCGGACACCCCAAAAACACCTACTGCCACTTCATAAGGACATCCCACAGCACTGCCACGTCATAAGGACATCCCACTGCACAATAGCGCACATCCTCAAGGACATCTCGGCGGACAAGAACAATAATAAAAATTCACAAATTCACCAAATTTAAATAATTTACGGAATAAAAATACTGACACGAATACGGGGAAAATGCAACCATTTTATTTAAAAAAAACATACATAATTAAATAAAAAAAAATACATAGTTCATAAAAAAAATACATCCCAAAGTTTCGATACACGCGACCCCCGACTCACTCCTCGTCGTCCCCTTGGCCAGTCCCGACGTCACTCCCGGGCAGGGGTCTGAGGCCCAAATCGCGCCTCATACTGTCGATGACCCCCTTCAACATCTCCTTGTATTGGGGGCCAGTCGCCTCCCGCCACTTTTCAATGGTGTCTATCATGCTCTGCTGTTGTTGCATGCCCGCGAGGTGGGTGAGTTCGGGATTGACCTGGGAAGGAGTTTCCGATTGGACCTTGTGGGACCCGCTGGGGCTTCCCCTAGTCATCCGCAACTCTGTCTTTTTGCCCAACCGTGCGACGGCGATGGGAAAATGATTGAGGGGTCAGGATCTCTGCGGTGGCGTCTGGGAGGTCGTGGGAACCGACACTGCTGCTGTATTAGCCTTAGGAGTTGAGCTTCGTCCGCTTCGGCTAGCCAGCTTCAACACCCGGACGTTGTTTTTGTAGATGCCGGCAAATCAGCTGAGGGCCCTCCTCAGCCGCTCCCACTGTTTCCGGCATTTCTCTCCATAGTGAGGCTTCCCACCTGGCGGTTTGAATTTGAGGTAGCTCTGGCTAATGCGCCACCACATTTTGTAGATATGCTGGTTAGCCCCGATGTAAGGATCCTCGACTATACCTACCTAGGCCTTTGCCAGCGCGACGTACTCTGCCTCGCTCCAGACGGTCCTCTTTCCCTTTCTGGCCTCCCCCCTCGTCCCCCGCACGCGAGGACGAGGTAGTGCCCTTGTCCTTGTCCTTGCCCTTGCCATTCCCTTTGCCCTTCTTCTTCGACTTCCCTACCGCCGGTGGTATCTTAGTGGGAGACTCTCTGACTAGAGATATCCCCAACTCCTCAAAAGGGAAACACTCAATGCCGGTGAACTGAGTCTCCAGAGGAGTACTCTGGGAATCGCTAGACAATAAATCCATGTAGGGGCGATACACATTGTCCCCAGGTGGTTGGGAGACCCCCACTCTGCTACCCCCCACAGCGGCAGACATGCCCTGCATCATACCAGGCATCATCATCCCGCTCATCCCTGGCATCATTACCCCCATTCCGGCCGCCATTCCAGGTATCATTCCCCCATCATCTCGGGCGCCATCCCCGTCATCGCGGCACTCACCCCGGGCATTTGGGGCACCATCCCACCCATCCCTGCACACCAAAGGTACATATTGTAGGACCCGGGCATCATCCTCTCCATTTGGGGTTGGGGCATCATCGGCGCCATTACGGGCATCATCCCGGAAATCCCTACAGTTCCGCCGGCTTTTTCCCCACCTCCAACGGACGTCTGCGTTTGTGACTCGCTCGTGGCGGGAGAATCACTGTCGTGCTCCATTTATCTTCAAAAGAAATGAAAGTAGAGAGAGAAACTAGTAGTTAATACAAGTGGCGCGATTGAAATGAAGTTCAACTATCCGTATATATAGAGTTTAAAAAAAATTGAAAATCGGGACGTCCGTTGTGGCACCGCAATAGCGGACGTCACTAAGGACGTCCGCGGATACCTCACATCAGACGGGGACGTCCGCGTCTGCCTCTCCCGACGCAATAGCGGACGTACCGCACGGACAACTGGCACGCCAGTCCGACGTCCGCCGGGTTCAAGGTTGACCAATGATGACTATGGGCGGTGATCATACTTGGATACATCGTATCTTCATAAACTTTTGAAGCTAAAATATAAATCATACCTATTAACAAAAAAATTGTAGTACCCACATTTTTCGTGGGATTGTGATACGAGTCGTATCTCTCATATCTTCCAATTTCATTAGTTATTGATTTACCATATCTTTTCCGTATTTTCTTAGGATATTATATTTGATTTACTTTATTTTGGTAGGATATTATTGTATCCCTATATATTATAAATATGTGTAGAGACTGGGAGTGGGTAGGTACAATATACCTTACCGAAACCACCATACTTACCGTAAATTCGGTTTGCGAAAAAACATATCTTTACCTTACCAAAATTTTTGGTATACCGAACTTCGGTATACCTTATTTTCGGTATGACGAATTTTCATACTGTTACTGTATCTCATTTTCGGTATACCGTACCGAAGTTCGATATACCGTACTTTTGCGGTGTATCTTACTTTCAACATCAATGAAAATAGATAATTTGAGTTTTTAGAATATTATTTATATTTTATAATTTGAAAAGTATATTAAATATATATTATTCATAATTATATCTATATTTCACAATAGATTTCATAATGTAAAATATATATGTAATTATAAATATTTTTTACTATATATACCTTAGTTTAAGGTATATACCAAATTTCGGCATGCAGCGATATACCGCGGTATATGAAAATTCATACCGTTACCTTACCCAAATCTTTCGGTAAGGTATCATACCGTACCAAAAACATATTTTCGGTATTTTTTCGGTACGATAAGACCGGTACATTTCAGTATTTTTCCCCAACCCTAGTAGAGGCTTTCATATTATTCATTCAAGTTATTCTCTTCTTCTCCAACGTGAGAAACCCTGGTTTAGCATAAGTCTTTCTCAACAGGAAGACTCCCACTATGGACATTTAACGATTGTCAATCTACGGACGCCGATCACCCTCGATATCTTGTGCTTTCATTGCGTGCTCATGTCTCGATACAACGCCGGAGTAGGTCAACAGGAGCAGCTCGGCGTGCCTATGCGGGAGGATTCAACGCCACCCGACCCTAACACCGTGAAGCTCAATCGCCTACTCTCAGAAGTCACCATCCTGGAGAGGTGATTGTATGCGTCCAAACGTTGCGCTGCGAGAGAGATTTGGGCTCCTCCACTGTCCAACGACGAACGACTACTTGAGGGCACTGCCATACAAGCAGGAGACACCGCCAAATCTTAGTCAGCCGCCCTATATGGACACTGACGTGACAGCACCACCACGCGCAACCCACACCGATTATCACAACAAAACTCATCCAGATACGTTATGGCAGCCCGAATACCAGCCCCTTGCCCCTGACCCGGGATGAAGCCGGAGCCGTAGCACTGCCATCCCTCACCGACGCTAGAGTCGGATGATCCGTACTACCGCTATCATCCATCGGGAGAGCAATATCCTTCGGCATACAATGGATAAGGAGGATACCACTAGAAAAATCTCAACTGTAACGTAGATGACTACTCGAACAGCACCCTACCACTTGCATTCACCATCGAATTACGGCTACTCTTATAGAGCAGAGTCGTACAAGAGTAGGATATTCGTGCAATTACTAAAATAATAGCGTGGATGATTAATAACATGGTAGATGAAAGAAATGACAATTCCTATGAACATGGGATTAATTATTTTCGAGAAAAAATATATCAAATGAAAAAATACTGTTAGGAATTGATGGCTCAGCTACATGATTAGAAGAAGCAGCTGATCTATCAATCAGCTCTTTCAGCAATCGTCGGATTAGTTTAAGTTTTAGGGCTTTTAATCTAAGCTGTTGGATAGAAATACACGTTAGCTTTGTATTAGGCTTAAATACAAGTTTGTTTAGAGTTGTTGTAACTTTTCACTTCTGCTCTCCAAAATCAGTTAGTAAGAATTACACTTCGCTCTCGCATTTCAATCCCAGTCAATTCTCGTCGGTTTTACTTTTGTGCTATCATTGATTGTTCAATTGGCGCCGTCTACGGGAACTCCCACGGAAAGGAATCAAGCTAGAGGAAAGGTCTGGTTCCTATTTGGGGGAATCGAATCTGCGAAGACGATGACTTCAAGATTTGAGGCCGAGAAATTCACTGGCAAGAATGATTTCGCATTATGGAGGATGAAGATGCGTGCTATGCTGATACAAAAAGGTCTGGCTTCCGCTTTGACGATTGAGGGGAAAGAATACAAAGGGAAAGAAGATTTCGATGAAAAGGGCATATAGAAACGTGCGGAGATTGAGGCATAAGCTCATAGCGCAGTAGTCCTCTGCCTTGGTGATAAGGTGCTTCGAGAGGTTGCGAAGGAGAAAACTGCTGTGGAAATCGTGGTGAAATTGGAGGATCTCTATCTCACAAAGTCTCTTACAAATCGACTATTGATGAAGCAGAGGCTATACTCCGACAAGTTCATGGAAGGAAAGGGGATCTTGGAATAATTGGAAGATTTCAATAAGACTGTCGATGATCTTGAAAATATCGATGTATCGACAAGAGATGAGGATAAGGCTATTCTCCTACTGAATGCGCTTCCTTCATCGTATGATCAACTCCGTGATGCGATCTTGTATGGTCGTGAAAAGACCTTAACCCTATTGGGGATGCAATCGGCCTTGAGGTCAAAGGAATTATAGAAGGGGGAATCAAGGTTAGGAGACGCGGCGTTTGAGAGTTTGAATGTGAAAAAATTGAAAGGAAAGAAACAATTCAAGAAGCCAAATGATAATCTTAAAGCCAGCTCAAACGATCAAAATGAGAGACGCTCTTGCCACTGGTGCAAGAAACTGAGCCACTTGAAGAGAGATTGTTATGCTTGGAAGAGAAAGCAGGAAAGTGGAGGTGGCAAGGTTGTGAATTCAGCTGAGGAGGTTGAAGAAGATTGGGCTCCTGAGGCATTGCGTGTCATGGGAACAAAGGAGGGAGGGGTCTTGGATAATGGACTCTGGTTGTAGATTTCACGTGAGCCCAAATTTGAGTTGGTTTGATGATATTAAAGAAACATATGAATCTGTCATTCAAGGTAATAATCAGATATGTTATGTAAAGGGAATAGGCACTGTGCGATTGAAAGTTGAAGGTGGATGCACGGTTATCTTGAATGGTGTTAGGTATATCCCTGAAGTGAAGAGGAACTTGATTTCTTTAGGCTCTCTTGAGAAAAAGGGATGCAAATTTGTGTCAGAATGTGGAAAGATAATTGTGAGCAGGGCTGAAAAGGTGTTGATGGTAGCAGAAAGGAAGGGGAGTCTATATTATATGACAGTTACCGTTCAGAGGAGTTCTGGGGAGCTACACACTATGGCTGGTTCTGTGAATCTATGACATGTTAGACTTGGCCATCCGGCTGCTGGAAGTGTGAAAGAACTCATCAAGAAAGGAGTTCTGCAATGCCCTGATGAAGATGGTGCAATCCAATGTGAGGAATGTATATTGGGGAAGGCCAAAAAGTTACCAGATCCCAGAGGTACACACTCTTCAACTATGCCTCTAGACTATGCTCATAGTGATCTATGGGGGTCGGCTCAAGAAAACTCAATTGGAGGTGGTAGATACTATATTAGTATAATAGATGATTTCTCTAGAAAAATTTGGATCTACATCTTGAAACAAAAGTCTGAAGCATTTAACAAATTCAAGGATTGGTTTGTGGAAGTTGAGGCAGAAAAGGGAATGAGTTTGAAATGCTTGCGGACTGACAATGGCTTGGAGTTTTGTCAAGGGAGTTTGATAATTTTTGTTGATCAAAAGGGATTTACAGACATAGAACGGTCCCGATGAATCCCCAGCAAAATGGGGTGGCAGAAAGAGTAAACCGCACTATTCTTAAAAGGGTGAGGTGCATGCTCTTGGCTGTTGGAATGGAGAAGCGTCTTTGGGCTGAGGCAGCATCCACAACAGTGAAATTGATCAACAAATATCCTTCTTCCAGCATTAGGGGTGATACACCAGATTATAGGTGGTATGGAAGACACATCAATTATGATATTCTTAGAACTTTTGGCTGTAAAGTGTTTGCACATGTAAAGCAGGGCAAATTAGAAGCAAGGGCTCTGAAGTGTGTCATGATTGGATATCAACATGGAGTCAAAGGATATAGGTTGTGGTGTATGGAACCTGGAAATGCAAAGGTCATTATAAGCAGGGATGTAACTTTCTGGGAAGATGATCTGCCAGATGTTGTGACTGATGAACTGGAAGCTTTTAAGTTTGAGGTGGAGCTACTACTGATGTTGATACTGATGCCCCTCAGTCAGATCAACAGACACAAATTGAACCAGGAAGCTATAAATTGGCAAGAGATCGTGTAAGGAGAGTTATAAAACCACCAGCTAAGTATTCTGATGCTGAGTTTCTATTTTTTGCACTTTTAGTTGCTGGGGAAGTAGAATGCTCAGAGCCTAGCACTTATGAAGAAACCATGGATTGTAAGGAATCGGAAAAGTGGATGAAGGCCAAGAAATTGACTCATTACTCAAAAATGGAACTTGGGTGCTGGTAGAGAGGCCAGATGGAAGAAGAGTGGCGAGCTGTAAGTGGATTTTCAAGAATAAGCTAGAGGGTGCTGATAGTGAAAATGTCAGATTCAAAGTCAGGCTCATGGCTAGAGGATTTACACAGGAGCATGGCATTGACTATGATGAAGTTTTTTCCCCGGTTGTAAAACATACTTCTATCAGAATACTATTGGCAATAGTTGCAAGGAGAGATTGGGAGCTTGAACAATTTGATATCAAGACAGCCTTCTTGCATGGGGATTTGAGGGAAACTATCTATATGGCACAACCAAAGGGCTTTGTGAAGGCATGAGATGAGGGCAAGGTATGCTTATTAAAAAATAACATATATAGCAGACAATGGCATAGGAAATTTGATGACCATATGATCAAAAGCGATTTTTTGAGGTCAGCATATGATGAATGCGTTTACATTAAAATTGTAGGTGGAGCTGTTGTAGCTTACCTGTTATTGTATATTGATGACATGCACTTGGCTGGAGCATGTTAGAAGGAGATTCAGAAGGTAAAGCTTGACCTCAAAAGAGCTTTTGAGATGAAAGACTTATGGCCTGCAAAGTGCATACTGGGAATGACCATTATCAAAAACAGAAAGAAGAAGGAAATATGGTTGACACAGACAGATTATGTGTTGAGATTGCTCAAGAGATTTCAGATGAGTAATGTTAAAGAGGTCTTGGTTCCCATGAGCCAATAATACAAACTGTCAGCTGATCAAAAGCCTAAGTGGAAGGTTGAAGAGGAAGAAATGAAGCATATACCTTATGCTAATATCATTGGAAGCATTATGTATGCTATGATTGTCACCCGCCTAGACACTGCACAAGCCATCTCAGTAACCAGCAGGTACATGTCTAACCATGGGAAGGAACACTGGTCTGCACTAAAATGGTTAATGAGATATTTGAAGGGAGCTTCTGATGTTGGGATCTTGTTTAAAGGAGATGATGAGTTTAAGGGAGAAGCTTTAACATGATGGTGTGACTTTGATTTTCCTGGGAACATAGATACTAGAAGATCACAATCTGGTTTCTTATTCAGTTTATATAGGTCCATTATCAGTTGGAAGAGTAGCCTTCAAGGGGTGGTTTCTTTGTCGACTACGGAAGCAGAGTTTATGGCTATGACTTATGTTGTCAAAGAGGGTAAATGGCTTAAGGGAATATTGGAGGATTTTGGTATAAAGCAGGAAAGAGTCAGCATTGGTTGTGATAACAACAGTGCATTGAGCTTAGCAAAGCACCAAGTGTACCACGAGAGGAGCAAGCACATAGACGTGCATTTACATTTCATCCGGGAGGAGTTAGAGAAAGGTTCAGTTAGAGTATTCAAGGTTGACACAGCTGAGAACCTAGCTGATATGCTAACTAAACCGATATTGAAAGGGAAGCTCGATGTGTGTATGAAACTTGTGAATCTTTGCAAGAGAAGCTCAGTTAGCAGCTAATCCATCAAGGTGGAGTTTGTAAGGAATTGATGGCTCAGCTGCATGATTAGTAGAAGCAGTTGATCTCTCAATCAGCTCTTTCAGCAACCGTCGGATCAGTTTTAAGTTTTAGGGCTTTTAATCTGAGCTATTGGATGCAAATACACGTTAGCTTTGTATTAGGCTCAAATACAAGTTTGTTTAGAGTTGTTGTAACTTTTCACTTCTGCTCTCCAAAATCAGTGAATAAGAATTACACTTCGCTCTCGCATTTCAATCCCAGTCAATTTTCATCAGTTTTACTTTTGTGCTATCATAGATTGTTCAAATACAATAAAAGTGAGAATCATCTAAGAGCAATAACATACTCTCTCTGTTCTTCTGTAGCTGAGTCCTATTCCTTTTGGGTTGTCCAACTATAGCTGAGTCATTTCTTTTTTTGGCAAAAAACAACAACATTTCTTCTCTTACTTTATTCTCTCTCCATCTCTCTACATTTTTCCTTTCTACTTTATTATCCATTTACTTAACCCATTTAACACAATTTTTATTAAATCTCATGTTCAAAAGAAACACCCCTACTATAGAGGGACATAGGTAGTATGAAACGAAGCTATGAAATGGAGATATCATATTATTTTATTTTTCCATTCCATCATTCCAAAGATGGGCTTAGAATCCACACACATCATTTGATCCTTAGTAGGTATCATCATGCAAACAAAAGCTTCAACTTATCCATCTTAATCTTCCAACATTATTCCTTCTAATGTATCTAGTATTACTATTACAGACTACAAACTAAAGAGAGAGACATTTCAGATGTTGACAATGGAATAAATGACAAGAAACAGAAATGATGCAAGAACAAGTGAAATGATGGTAATCTTGGTAGGCATTCTTCCACCATCACTTCTCAACACCATGGCTTCATAAATTGGCAAGCTATTCGCAACGCCCATACTCGTCACTACCATTTGACCCAACATCTCCTCCAAACCTCTACCTTTGAGAAACTGTAAGACTCCCCCCAAAAACGCCACTAGATTTATGATAGCAGCCGTTGATAACGGCACAAACATGGGAGACGAAACCCCAAATTCGAACATCCCCTCATTGTACCGTTTCCTCATCTCCTCATCATCTACTTTGTTTGTCACGTTGAATGATCTTCCACCAATGCCTAACTGATTGCTTATATATTCTAATGTTCCAAAAAGGTCGGAAGAAAGTCCCCTTACCAGCCACATTCTTTGATCATTCCACCATTTTCGAACCGAAATGAACTCTATCAAGTCTTGTCCATAAGCACCAAGAAATAGGAACATATTCAAGAAAAACCATGGATTTGAGGCCTAAACACAACCAATGCATTAGTCCAACAATGCAAACACCTCCTAGTATATTAATTAGAGCATTACGTACCTTGGGGAAGATGGAGATGTTGTTGAGCATGGTTATTTGAGGAATGAAGGCATAGAACATGATGGGAATTGACCAAAAGGGTCCAAAAGCATAGTAAGAGTAACAATGAGCCATGAATGAGCCCATGTATTTTCTTCCGAAAGTCAAGGGGCTATGCTTCGAAAGAGCCACTTCAAGAAGGCCAACATTCCATCGTTTAGTTTGAGCTACGACGTCGTGCAAGGCAATCGGCATCTCAGCCAGAAATGCCGGCCTTGTCGGGTTGCAAAATACAGACTTCCATCCCTCACAATGTAGCATATAGCCAGTGTAGTAGTCCTCCACCAATGACCCATATCGAAACCCTATCTACAAATTAATTAATTAATTAATTAATATATGTTTTTGGATTAAATGAAGTACACTAGATCTAACCTTGGAGCCCCAGTTGGTGTCCTTCTCATAGTCACATGTAGTAACATCACGAGCTAGCTCTAAAACAGCTTGATCATTGATGTGGCTCTTGACAAGATGATCGGGTTCTCTCGGCCCGAACATGGAAGATGGGCCACCATAGAAGGCTCTCCGGTTGAAGAATGTGCCAGTGCCAAAGTAGTCGGGGCCCGCAAGCCCATTCATTCCCTCAGGGTTGATGTGAAAAGCGCGCTTCATCTCAGAACCATAAGTATCTCTTTTGTTGATCCCATGAAATCGGACAGGAAACTGAACATATCCTAAGTTAGGACTAACTGATTTGTCCAAGAAGTAGCACAAAATGTTTTGGGGTGTGGATGGATCGTTGGATATCATGTCGCAGTCCAAGGTCAAGATTATTGGAGCATTTGTCAATGTTGCTGATACCCGTAGCTTCAAACACAAACACAAAACATATCATATTATATAAAAGTACTTCTATATTATTAACATGAATTTTACTCCCTCCGTCGATGATTAACTAACACCAATTTCCTTTTTCATCCGTCCACAATTAATTAACATTCTTATTTTTACTACTTTTGTTAATGGTCCCCACATTGCACTAGCTTTTCACACTCACATTTCATTATAAAACTAATATACGAAGTATAAAAATAGGACCCACATTCCACTAACTTTTTCAACCCGCTTTGAACTATATTTCTTAAAACCTGAGCTAAGTCAAATGGGCTCCATTAATCGTGGACGGAGGGAGTAGTATCTCTTACTAGAGCATTGAGAGCTCCGGCTTTGAAATGATGGGTTGATGTTCGTCTCTTCTGCCGGGATACGTAGACGAGATTAGGCATGGAACAGCTTGCAACATCTATGTCTTCATCACTTTGTAGAAGAACCTGTTGCATATATATGTTGTTCACAATGTATTAAACGACGTAGTTGGATTCCTAAGAGTTTAGTTCAACATGATTAAGATTATAATGTTGGTATAGGGTTACCTCAACAACAGAAGGATGATCGAGGGAAGTGAAATCTTTTCCCCATCCGCTAAAAACTTTGGTTTTGTATTCATCTCCAACATATCCTTTCTCAACTATATCTTCTACTCTTCTTTTCATATCTTCGTATAGCTCCTGCATTAAAATATTGTGGTGAATCAAATAATAGATTTCGACTTATTTGGATAATTATAGTGGTTATTATATATAATTTCTCAGATATAAATGTATCCCTTTTGTATCACTATTAAAAAAGCACATGCAGGTAACACAAAATTTGATCTTGTTGTAGTTTTGTCCAAATTTAATTAAATATATAAATTGAATACTCCCTCTGCCCGCGAATAGGAGTCCCGTTTTTCCATTTTAGTTCGTCCGCAAATAGGAGTCTCGGTTCACTTTTACCATAAATAGTAATAGGGTCTCACATTCCACTAACTCATTTCATTCACATTTCATTTAAAATTAATATATTCAAGTGAGACCACTATTCCACTAACTTTTTTCCACTCACTTTTCTTAACATTTCTTAAAACTCATGTTGCCCATAAATGGGGCTCTTAATGGCGGACGGGGGGAGTAATATGCAAAAATGATATTAGTATGAACAAATAAGGCTTTTTTTATTACTCCCTTCGTCCCATTATGTGTCCCAATAATGTCTCAATTTTTCATATTGGTCCATTATATTAATTGTTGCACTTCATTTTTATCATTTTTTGTAGTAGACTTATTTCACTAACTCTTTCTCACTCACAATTTATTACTCTATAAAACTAATACATAAAAGTAGGACTCACATTCTATCAATCGTTCCAACTCACTTTTTATT
The DNA here is from genome assembly GCF_004379255.2 of Salvia splendens. NCBI lineage: Eukaryota > Viridiplantae > Streptophyta > Magnoliopsida > Lamiales > Lamiaceae > Salvia > Salvia splendens. Next base: position 28,498,314 of record NC_056046.1, read on the forward strand.
ACATTTCTTAAAATCCGTGTCGGATCAAAGTGGGACACATATTGGAGGACATTTTTTAAAATCCATGCCGGGTCATCTTAAGCGGGACAGAGGAAGTAGTATTAATCATTGATCATATATTCCAGTTTATTGGATATCTGGCAAATAATATTACATTTGTATTTCTACCGTGATGGATAGTGGAACTGCCACAATATACAAACTATGTAGTCAACACCAAATTTCAAATAGTATGACAAAAAAACGTTATTTTCCAATCAAGTAAAAAAAATTCATCAATGCGATAATGACAAGTTCCATTATAAAAGACATTAAATCTTATTAGTCACCATTTCACCTAGTAAGACAAAAAAGTTTTATCTTCCAAGCAAGTGAAAATTAGTCATCTATGCGACAATGACAAGTTCCAATATGAAAGACAAATAATCTTGACATTTCACCAATTGGGGTTTATCACGTAACAAATTAAGAAATAATTTTCCACAAGAGACGTAAGTGCATCAAATTGCTTGAAAGATGTGGACCTAAACTCAATGATAATATTCTTTATAATAATAAAAAAAAAAATGTAGACCAATTACCTTAATCTTCAAAGTCTGAGAGTCAAAGGTAACACTAGCCGACCCGAAAAAGGCTTGTGGGCAGCGCAGCTTGATCCGATTCTCCTTGCAAAACGGCAGCCACACCTTCCCGAACCGGGCAGCTTCCATCAAAGCAAACAAAGTCAGCTCCGAAGCTCCGTCGTCGGAGACATACACCGAGAGCTTCTCCGGCGGATAATCGTAGGCCAGGGCCGACAGGGCGGTGGCGGCGACCCGGAGAGGAGGCTCCTTGGAGGCGTCGGCAGTGCATATGAAGATGTCGAGCGCGGGCGGGATTAGGCCTTCGGGGAAGGGGTGAGGCCGAGAGGCAACGGGGTTGATGCGGAAAGCCTGTGAATTTAGCCACGTGAAAGCCAAGGTGATGTCGGCAGCAACCATCCACGTGGATATGAAGAAGCCGTGGTGGGTGGTTGCGGTTGCATGCCGGTAGAATAGGGCCAAGATGGCGGCGGAATAGAGCGTTGCGAATACCCGGTTAGGGATACGGCGGGGGAAGGGTTTGAACCACTCTGCTTTTCTACTTTCCATTTTCTCTACTCTTCACTTTTACTATGCCTTTTTTCTTACACTATATAATTTGCGAATACATTTAAAATTGATGAAGTTACGTGCAGAGTGTGCTGAGTGTACTTAGTCAAACATTTTTCGATTTGACTGACCAACATAGATTGTGTATTGCAATTTGTACATCAACAAATATATTTAGGTTAGTTTCTGCATAAATTTTACTCCCGTCCAAAAAAAATATGTACATTTTCCATTTTCGTCCATCTCATAAAAATATGTGCATTCCATTTTTGAAAAATCATATCAATTTAATAATATAGGTTTCACTATCTTGTAACACTACTTTAACTATCATCCTCCTCATTTCTCTTACTGTTACCGTATAATTCACATTCTCTCTCTTACTTTACCAATTTTGTCTTAATATCCCTGCCATCTTATCTGCCCATATTTTTATGGGACGGAGGGAGTATTAAATTCTTATAACTTTAATTTGATTATAAATTGTTATATTACTAATATTTATGAAATTAAGTGTGGATTTTTATACTATCACTTCAATTTGAGGATTAAACTAACATTGTTTATTTTTTAATAAGAAAAAAGGATTTCTTCTAATAACAGGTTTCATCAAGTTGTATGAAAAAAGTATAATGTAAAATACTTGAAAATAATAAATTCACTAAAACAAAAAATATAACATGATTTAATAAAAAGTTTGAGAATAAGAAACAGAGAAGTTGTAATTAGAAAAATAGGGTAATAATATATTTTCTGTTATTATCTAGGTACAAAATTCAAGATAAGATATGTAACTTAGCAAATGTGGTAGTTAATTAGCTGGATGAAGCATAGGCTTTTGAGTGGGCTTTATGTGGGTCAGATATAAGACACGTGCCACTTGAAAATATAACATAGCTACCAAACATACAGTTTAACTCGGATAAGTGTTATTATCTTGCTATAACATAGCTACCAAACGATCGTGTGTTAATGATTTTATAGTTTCAAATACATTTATTTAAATTAGTTGGATTACAAGATCAATGGTTTAATTAACATAGACATGCATAAAACTAGTCTATTTCAGCCATAATTCCGTCTTTAATTGTCACGTCATCTAGTTCCATTTCAGCCACAATTATATAAGACCAGGTTATTAGAGAACTAGGTCTCCCACTCTCCATCATTTCAATTGAAAATTTAGAGTATTTTGTTGGAACAGAGGAGTATATTATATCTGGATTTTAAATATTTATTGATTGTATTTCTAATATATGATGATTGAATTTCCAATATATACTGATTGTGGTTATAATATATGTTCATTTAAATATATAATAGATTAATTGTAAAATTAACACAAGTTACACAACTATAATATACGATTAGTACATATTCTATATTTCTATATATCTAGCGCCATCAGTCCATAAGTGCTGCTGGAATTGGGTTGTGGAGCTACCGATGACTGACCGTGGCTCGGCTCCGACCCCCACAAGGCCACCGCGCAGAACAATACACGACCAATTTTTTTAAAAAAATAATTGAGCAGAATCTGAGAGTAAAAATACTCCCTCCGTTCCATTCTAAGCGACGTGCCTCTCTAAATGACATTTCTGAAAATGGAAAATTCACTCTTTCTACCTTGTCCTTCTCTCTTACTTTATTCTCTCCACTTAACTCACAAACTAACATTACATAAAATTTTGTGCCAAAAAGGAAATGCTCCGCGTAGAGTGGGACGGAGGGAGTAGGATTAAAAAACTAGGGAAGATAGTTGTTGAGTTATTGGGCCACATACTAAAATAAAATTGATTGGCCCAATAACCCATTTCTTGATAATAAATAAGTTGGGAGAAACATATCGAAAAGAATATAGCAGCCGAAGACATAAGACACAGCCTTCTACATAACAACATATGAATAAGACAATGATCGTAATTAAGGTGTCGGTGTTAATTATGATAATTGTGATTGTTTTTTCTGACTCAGATTAGACAATAATTTTGTTTTTAAGTATAATTAATTTGTTTTTTAAGTAAAAGGAACAGGTAATTTTAAAATTTGGTCAATGCTCCCCTGTAACTTCCAATTGCCATTTTTCAGGAGTACTAATAATTAAAGCAGAATGCATAAAATATCACACACTATTATAGACAAGGGAAATGATTTTTTAATATTATAGTTATAATAGGAGTAAGGTTTTAAGTAGTAATAATAGCACTATCTAGGTTACGATATACTGCTAACTTATCAACGCACTGTATTACAAATGTCAACACATAATTAGCAACTTGAGAAAGTTAGCAATTAATCACACCCCCTAGGTTACATTGTAATAATTTAATATTTTATCATAATTTTTTTACAAAACTAAGTAATTTTATTAAATTTCATAATTTAAATAATTATTAACTCAAAAGTAAATAATTAAGAAATTGTGTTAAGAAGCAGTTAGTCGTGTTAGTTCGACAAACAGTCACAATTTAGTCAAACTCAACAGCAAAATTATAAACAAAATAATAGTATAAAATAAAAATTTGAGACCAATATCCTCATATCCTTTTCCAAAGTTACAAGACTTGAGATATCAGTATAATAGGTAAACCCTCTCTTTTTTCTTTTCAACAAACTCAGACATAGTCTTATTGCCTATAATGAGTATTTTCTGAATATAAATGGGACTTGAGATCACTATATGTAACAAAAAATGTAAGAGGAGAAGCACATTATTGATTGTTCAATGGAATTGGAGGTTATGACAAGTTGTATCACAGGGATAGGGGCAGTCGATCGACTTCACATTTGCTCGATCAAAGTACCAATCTCCGACAGACTTTGCAATAGCCTGCAAATCACAGCAACGAGACATATAACTTCTTCGAAGAAACAAATTGAAATTCAGGAACATGGAATGGTGTTGGTGCATACCTTGTTTCCGATTTTGGGAGAATTATTAGCAAACCACGTATCCTGCCTCTCGGATTGACAGTGAGCGAAACAAGAATTCAAGAATATCCCAGTCTGCCTTGATGATGCAAAGCCTTTTATCTGGTTCAGTATGTGAGTCCTAAAACCTGGTGTGTGTGTGGCGTCTTGTCACGACGAGGTCTAAAGATTTAATTAACGATACGTAAAGTAGAATGATGACCTTGCAAGAATTGGATCTGGGAAGGTGAACATTGCACAATATTCTTTCTACAGAGACGCCAGTTGGCACGAGGATCAGCTGAAGGCGGAGCCAAGCTTTGTTGAACCTAAAACAAAAAGGGGATGTTGTTATATAGTTGAAGATGTGTTGAGAAAGTTCACTATATTGCTGCTTACCTGCCATGCATCATAGGCAGCATTTAGGATGAAGAGAGGGGTTCTTATGTTGCCTATTACATTCTCAGGAAAGAAACACTGATACAAAACAGACACATATATACATTAGTACTACCCCAAATCTTGAACCACCGCCAACGAGACTTACTGAAGTTGGATCATCGCCGTGGTTGGTGCAAGTTCCTGGTAGGTTCCTCTCAGCACCCTGTAGGCTAACAACACCAGTGAAGAAATTCCGCATAATATGGCCACCAGAGACATCTGGACTGCACATTTTGCAAAACTAGACTTAGACATACCATACATCTACAGACATGTAATCAAAAAAGGGTCAACGGTTGATGTTGTTTCCAGATATATAGAGTTTGCATTTATCACTACCCTACTATACAAGTGTTACAGGTATAAGGATTAGGACGTTACGCATCCATAAAGAGTCCACCGTCGCTCAGGCACTTCACTCTGGTACTTGATGGGAATAAACCTCTAAATCTGTCGCAGTGCAAAATAACAGCCAGACCACCAGCAGAGCATCCTACCAGAAGTACCTGAACCACAACTCATTCAATTATCAATACAACGACATTACAAAGCAACAGAATACCATCGACAAATCATGATTACTTGGTTGGCATTGTGCATTCCTTTGGACATCAGTTCGTCCATCGCAGCTTCATAGATGCGTTGCCCTCTAAACTGCAACCCTGCGGCCTAAATCAAGGAAGACCTGTCTAGTCATGATTTAGAGTAAATAGGTACACTAACACAACACATCATACCTTGTTTTCGCCCTCCCCTGAAAAGGAGGCTCCATCACAGTATCGAACCTTCACTCGATTCCAGTTATAAAAATCTGACATAACAAAAGTCATCAAACAAGAAGAGTTGCCGTGATCAAGAAATCAGCTTAACCATATTTGTACCTGGATTTTCCGAAGCCTTATCACTAAGTATCCCAGTAAATGCAATTTGCCTTTCAAAGTAATTTGATGACCCTCGGCGTGTCTTCTTGCGATAAACACACGTCTTAATGCTGTTGCACCACCCCCCGCCCTGCACCAAAAACACAAAAACACTAATGACTAGTTTGTCTAGATGATGAGCCATATATACGTATTCAATCGAACTTCATCACCTAAATCTTGCTCATGCTTCGCTCTTTCAAGAACTAAGTCATTTATAAGAACAACAGCTTTTCCTCTACAAGTAGATCAAGGACAAGTGCTTAACTAAGCATATAACATATGAATCAGACAGAGATTGCCCCTCATCACAGCAAGATGACCAAAAATGAACAAACAGCACCATACATATTAAAAAACATGAGCATTGTTACAATCACAAACCTCTAAGTCAACAATCCAACTATTCGCCCCGCTCCCGGATCCACGATGAAAGTGATAACCGGGCAAAGTTCCATCTAGACACACTGCAATGTGGTTCAAGAAAGGTTATAGATTTACAAGCCTCCAGTTTTCATTCCAAATTGAACATAAAATCAATTCACATTATCAATTTTCATTAGAAAGCATTTTGAAGAGCAAGAAATCCAACCAGCTCCTTTAGCAGCAGCTCCATTGATGAGAGTAAGAGGCACCAAGAGAGCATTGGGAGGGGCAGCAGCAGAAGCAATCCCATACAGAGATTCTAAATAAGAGTGAGATTCATTTGTTTCATTAACAAAGAGAACCTCTTGAGATGGGAAGGCAACTGCAGCTGATATTGCAGCAGCAAGCACAAGCCATAAGCCTGTCATCAGCTCGATTTGAAGAAGAAGAAGAAGAAGAAGAAGAGGCAGGCAACATATATAGACATGAATCATCAATGTCATTTTCTACATGTCGTTATACTAGGTGAGTTGATGGATGTGAAAATACACTATTTTGTCAATCTGGTTTTTTCTGGTAACTATTTTTATCATCCAAATCTATGTTAAAAATCTGGATTTGTATTTATGGAAATTGACATTTATCTGTGAAAATTGACTTGGACTCCTAATTTATTTCTTTTTTTCTCTTTTTCCTTAATTCATTCCTTTCACTTTTTCTGTATTGCAGATCTAACGCATAGATTGCCTGCTTCTCTGACTAAATTTGCAGTGGGGAAGTGAAAAGAAATGAATCTTGCAACTACTTTTGTGTTTCCTTCAAAAAAATTATTGTAGTTTCACCTCACTTATGACAAAAGTGACGTAATCTTTTAGTACTCATACAGTAATACTTGAAATTTACAGAAGGAATGTTGACAAAAGAGTCAAAGGTTAGTCAATTCCAGTTTCTGGTTAAATAAATAGAGTTTTTTTTATATATATGAACACAATAATTGACTATAGTGAGAATTGATGGGTAACACCGGTGCCAAATTCTCAACTCGAACATGAACCCGACCTACTAATACTGATCGGGTTACATAGTTATTAAATTAATCTCATAACGATACAACTCAACAAAGTCACTTGAATTCAACCTGTTAAATGAAATTCTCAACTCGAACACAAATCCGATCAACTACCTTCTGTTGAAAGATATGAGTATTATTCATTCAACTTGTTCATACAATTACAATAGGTACGTCTCTTTTAAATATGCCAAGGGTTACATAAAAATGGCAAGATTTGCCCTAATACTCATTCCCTAATTAATTTCTTTTCCTTGCTTACCTATTTTCCTTACTTACATATTTTTCTTTCTAACACTCCCCCTCAAGTTAAGTAATGGGATCACCCATACTTAACTTGCCCAATACCTCATGGAAGCTTCTTGCATCGACAGCTTTCGTGAGTATATCCGCCAACTGATCTTCAGATCTCACAAAAGGAAGTTCTACTGTCTTGGCCTCTATATTGTCCTTGATGAAATGTCGATGCACCTCGACATGTTTTGTCCGATCATGCTGAACTGGATTTTCAGATATACTGATTGCCGCTTTATTATCACAGAACAACTTACACGACTTCTGTGAGTTTAAGTTCAACTCGGTCATCAATTTCCTCAGCCACAGAATCTCAGTCAACCCACTCTTAATCCCTCGAAATTCAGCTTCTGCACTTGACAAGGCTACCACTTTCTGTTTTTTGCTTCTCCACGTGACAAGATTTCCTCCCACAAAGGTAAAATATCCAGCAGTTGATTTTCTATCATTTGGGTTCTCTGCCCAATCAGCATCCGTGAACCCATGAATCTCTAAATGTCCATGATTCTCGAATAGAATCCCATGGTTCGCTGTCCCTTTCAGATATCGGACAATCCTCAGTGCTGCTTCCCAGTGAGCTACTTGAGGTGCATGCATAAACTGACTAACTACTCCAACTGCATAAGCTATGTCGGGTCTAGTGTGGGATAGGTATATCAATTTCCCAACTAAACGTTGATATCTCGTGCGGTGAGTGGCTTCAGCTCCTTCAACTATCCGCAGACCATGATTTTGAACCATAGGAGTATCTGCTGGCTTACAGTCCAGTAGTCCTGTCTCGGTTAACAAGTCAAGTACATATTTCCTCTGACTGATGAAGATCCCCTTCTTTGACCTTAGTACTTCTATACACAAAAAGTACTTTAGTAATCTCAAGTCCTTCATTTCAAACTCTGCAAACAAATTCTTCCTTAGCTTGCTTATTTCCTCTTCATCATCTCCCGTGAGAATCATGTCATCTACATAGATGATGAGGCATGTGATCTTTCCTTCTCTTTTCTTCAAGAATAATGTATGATCAGAGTTGCTTTGTTCATACCCATACTTCTTCATTGCCTCAGAGAATCTTCCAAACCAAGCTCTAGGTGACTGCTTTAGCCCACATAGTGTTCGTTTTAGTTTGCAAATCTTTCCTCCTTCGAAATCTCCAACAAACCCAGGTGGTGGCTCCATATAAATGGGCTTCTTCAGTTCCCCATGTAAGAATGCGTTTGTCACGTCGAACTGATGTAGTGACCATTCCCTGACTGCCGCTATTGAGAAGAGCACTCGAATAGTACTCATCTTTGCTACCGGTGAGAATGTTTCAGCATAATCAACTCCATAAGTCTGAGTGTATCCTTTGGCCACAAGTCTCGCCTTATACCTTTCAATCGACCCATCTGGCCTCCGTTTGATAGTGAAGACCCATCTGCATCCCACAGTTCGAACTCCATCAGGTTTAAGACATACTTCCCATGTATTGTTCTTCATCAGGGCCCGCATTTCTACTAGCATTGCTTCTTGCCAGTGAGCAATTTCCATAGCCTCCTCGGCCGTATATGGGATTTCTTCTTCTTCGTAAAGTGCTGCTTCAAACGCCCTAGCCATCTCTGTTAGATTTGCTTTAGCCAGATTCGCCATAGAATATCGGCTTCTACTAATCCTCTCAGGAATGTATCTCTTAGTCGGGACCCCACGAGTAGTTCTGTTGGGGAGTATATAGCAGCCGGTATCACCATCAATTGCTGCATTCTCATTCTCGTCTACACCAAAAGTGTCAGGGGTAATAACTGTATTATCTGAGCTAGTTTCAGGAATTACCTCAGATATCACTGGAGGAGGACTCGATTCAGGCGTGGGCGGTTGAGGAGGCTCTACAGCAGATGTGACTGACTCGGCAGTGACACTAGCTTGTTCTGTTGGTTCCACGATCGAGATACTTGGATGTGGCATCGGCGAACTGAGGGGTCCAATTTTATCACACTCCCCCTGAACAGCACTCTCCCCCTGACCCCGAGGTTGGGTGTGATAAAAGTATTCACTTTCTAGAAAATTACAATTCATGGTTGTTATAACCTTCCTAGACCCCGGGTGATAGCATCGATAACCCTTCTGATTTATCCCATACCCCAAAAAAACACATTTTATTGCACATGCAGAAAATTTTCCTCTTTCGTGTTTCGGTACATGCACATAAACGGAACAACCAAAGATTTTGAGCGGAAGTGTGAGAGGTGGGGGAATATCAGTAAGGGATGCGAGAGTCTGCAAAGGAGTTTTCATACCCAAAATTTTTGTAGGCAAACGATTAATCAGGTAAACAGCAGTGGCAACAGCTTCGGGCCATAAAAATTTAGAAACATTTGAGTCAAAAAACAGGGCTCTCGTGACCTCTAGGATTATCCTATTCTTTCGTTCAGCTACACCATTTTGTTCAGGAGTGTAAGGACAAGTAGTTTGATGAACTAACCCCTTTTCTTTAAAAAAATCGGTCATGTCTTTGTTAACAAATTCCCTACCATTATCGGATCTAAGAATTTTGATCGTGGTTTGGAATTGTGTCTGGATCATTGTAAAGAAACGGGTAAATTTTTTAAAAACGTCAGATTTATGCTTCAAAAAATATACCCAAGTCAATCTAGTGTAGTCATCCACAAAAATGAGAAAATATTTAAAACCATGATCACCAACTATAGCGACCCCAAACATCGGCATGCACTAGAGAAAAAATAGTCTTAACGCGAGTATCACTTGATCTAAAGGGTTGTCTGTGGTTTTTTACCAAAACACAAGATTCGCAAGTAATATCCTTAAAATGGGAAAACTTTGGAAAAAGCATTTTTAAATAACCCGAGGATGGATGCCCCAATCTGCGGTGCCACAACCAAGCTTCCCGATTTGCAGATCCGTGAGCAAGCATCGCGGTGCCACCTTGTTGAGTAATCTCATCCACATAATAAAGACCTTGACGCTCAGTGCCATGCCCAATTATCCTCCTCGTCCTGATATCCTGTAATACACAGAAATTTGGATGCATTCGTAACATACAGTTTAATTCTTTCGTCACGTGGCTGATAGACATAAGTTTATGAGATAATTTGGGCACATAGAGACAATTTGTAAGCTTTAGGGTTGGGGATATTTCAATGGTTCCACTCCCACCCACAGCGGTCAACTCTCCATCGGCAGTGTGAATTTGGCTTTTAGTTGCCCCATTAAATTCAGAAAAATCTTTCATATCGTAGGTCATAGTATCAGTTGCCCCACAATCAAAAATCCACCCACTCTCCTTAGGGTCAATTTTACTTTGGGCAATGCATGCAATAGGTATATTTTCCAAGGGTGCAAAACGATTTGGGCTTAAGACGGAATTTCCAGACAGTTTTGGGGTCAAACGTGGAATATAGTCTTTCTGGGGTCCTAACTGTAATTTTCCCAGTTCATATTGCATATATTCTGAACTATAAGGACCAGAAATTAAATTACTCATGCTTTGGGGTTTATTCTGAAAATCAAATTGGGGATCGGGGTTTCTCAACCCCAATCCGTTACCTCCATATGACCCGCCTCCTTTCTTCTCCGCGAAGGCTGCCTCGCCGGGCCTGCCGCCTCCACCCGGTTGAGGACCGGTATCTCCTGCTCTCCCACGGGTGTTAGTCATCTCCCTATTCCCTGCTCCTTGCGGAAATAATCCGCCTCCATCTTCGACTCCGATGGCTAATCGAGCTTTAGCCTTTTGAGTTTCATCCCACCATTCCGGAAATTCAACGAGGAGGAAACAGGTATCTCGAGTATGTCTTTGTTTTCTGCAATGAGAGCACCATAATTTTGATTTGTCGGGTTTGAAACTGCCTTGGCGATTGGGCTGTTGCGCGGCGGTTCGTGGTGGTGGCTGTTTTGGTCGCGGTGATGGCTGGTTTCTGACGGTGAACCCGTGTCCGACTTGGCCCGATGATGATCCATCGTTGATTGCGCCGGTCTGGGGATCGATGTCTGCTGCTGGCATGATTTTCAACCGCGTAGCTTTTTGTTTTACCAGACCGTATGCGGTCTCAGCTGAGGGCAACGGAGTTTCCTTGAGAATATCCCTTCGGATCCCGTCATATCTTGCATTCAAGCCTGTTAGGAATTTGAACAGCCGTCTTGTTGCTACATACGTTCGAAGTTGGCTAATCCCCTTGTCGCAGCAATCCACAGGTTGATGTTGGCATCGGTCAATTTCGACCCAGATTCCGTGGAGATGTCGCCAATATGTTTCTAGCCCACGTTCCCCTTGCACGATTCGGCCTGCCTTTTCCTCTAGATCGTACAACAGATATGGATCTGCAGTACTTTCGAATGTAGTTTGTAGGCTCTCCCACAGAGCTTGCGCGGTTTGGTGATGTGCAAAGTCGACAAAAATTTCTGTTTCGACGTTTTCAATTATCCATGAGAACACTGTCATATCGGCTTCCTCCCATTCTGTGTACCCCTTCATTCCAGGTTCCGGCGGCTGCGGTTTACCAGTGATATATCTGTTTGCTCGTCTTCCCACGATGGCTACTCTCATCAGCCGTTTCCATAAGGGATAATTCATCCCGTTGAGTTTAACGGCTAGAGTAACATTCTTACTCATCTTTAATCGTGTCTCCTCCATATTTGGTTTCTCTTCATCGTCTGACATGTTGCAGGTTGGGAATAACCGCCTTCTTGGTCGGGAAAGGTATTAGGCTATGATAATTTTGTTCTGAGCCTTTGCTCTGGTACCATGTTGAAAGATATGAGTATTATTCATTCAACTTGTTCATACAATTACAATAGGTACGCCTCTTTTAAATAGGCCAATGGTTACATAAAAATGGCAAGATTTGCCCTAATACTCATTCCCTAATTAATTTCTTTTCCTTGCTTACCTATTTTCCTTACTTACATATTTTCCTTTCTAACACCTTCAAATTCGAATACGACTCATACACGACATAATATGTATAGTATGGTTGACAAGATACAATAATGACCTGAATCGTATGTACACGATTCAGACATGATATTACACGATTTAAACATGATATTACACTATTAAACATAATTTATATGATAAAAATCTAATTTACATGATTAAATTTTATTTATACTATTAAATCTTATTTTTAAACCTGATTTACAAGATTTGAACCCAATATACACAAATTTAGAGGATAAATTTAAAGTATAAATTTTTTAAAAATAATTATAACAGTATTATTTTAAATAGGTTGCTTGAATCTAGTCTAACTTGAATCTTACCAAGTTGTTAATAGATCAACACATTAAGAACACAAACTCAATAAAGTTTTACTCAAATCTATTACTTTTTTCACATATTATATGTTGTGTTTATATCAAGTTTTTGTATCGAAAATTGTCAGGCTCTAGTTATTATTTTGTACTCATATATCATGAATTTGTTCTAGAGCTGTATTGATCTTAAATTTTAAATTGGGTCATAAAATTTTGAATTATTTGTTCCCAAATGAACATTCAATCTTTAATTTTTAATTAAATAAGATTTCCAATTTGAATTTTATACTCCCTCCATCCCTTAAAATTAGAAACTTTTTCTATTTATTTTTGTCCCATAAAAATAACGCATTTCTATTTTTGATAACTCGTTTATCTCTAATGAGGTATAGCCTCAATCTTTAATAACAATACTCCAATTACTTTAACATTTTATTTCTCTCTTGCTTTATCAATTAAAATTCGTGACGTCTTAAAAGTTTCTAGTTCATGAAACGAAAGGAGTATTAAATATCAAAATATATAAGAATTCTAAAAATTGGAAAAAGAATATTAAGGAAACACAGGTAAATCAAAATCTTAGAAAGTACTACTTTCTATTTTTAAGATTATGAATAATTTATTTTAATACACAATTAAATAAAGACGAGAATTTAAAAATTAAGAATATTAAATTACTTTGTCATGTACAGCATCCGCAATGGCGGACTTCCGCGCGGATGTCAGACCAGCGTACGCGACGTCCGCGAGGGACGTCCGCCATTGTGCAACTGTTCAGCGGATACGGATGTCCGATACAGACACCGCATGTCCGCGCCTTTCCGCTGACGTCCGTCGGGACGTCCGCCATTGCGTTGACTCCCACGGACGTCGGCGCGAAATTCTCGATTTTTGCATTATTTTTTTATGAAAAAATTCTATAAATACGTCTCGTTGCATTTCATTTCATTCGCACCACTTGTTTTAACTAGTTTCTCTCTCTCTAAATTTCTTTTATATTTCCGTAATGTCTGGTAATGGTAGTGGTAGTGGTAGTGGTGGTGGTGGTGGGCATTATGAACACATCATGCGGATGATACACGCACGTGTGCGGGAGGCCGCGGAGAGGGAGGAACAAGCGGCCTCGGCGCCGGTGGTGCCTCAACCCATCCATCGTCGCACTATAGTGCCCCGGTATCATCTCGCTGCCTACAGTCGGTTGTACGAGGATTACTTTGCGCCGGAGCCACGTTTTGGGGAGAACCTATTCCGGCGACGGTTTAGGATGCATCGTCCGCTCTTTCTGCGTATCGTGGGCGCTTTGGAGCGTCGATACGGGTATTTTAGGGTGCGGGAGAATGCGGCTGGTAAACCCGGCCACACGTCGATTCAGAAGTGCACTGCCTCAATTAGGCAGTTGGCATACGGAGGTGCGGCCGACATGTTCGACGAGTACCTCCACATCGGCGAGACAACTGCCCGCGACTGCTTTAAGTATTTTGGTCAGGGCGTTAGGGAGATATTCGGGGATAGGTATCTTCGGAAGCCTACCCCCGAAAATTGTCAGGCTCTGCTGGATATGCACGGGAATCAGCACCGGTTTCCGGGGATGTTAGGCAACGTAGATTGTATGCACTGGGAATGGAAGAACTGCCCCGCTGCCTGGAAATGGATGTACACTACTGGTTTCAAGGCCAAGCATCCCACGATGATCCTTGAAACAGTAGTTGACTACTGACTGTGGATTTGGCATGCCTATTTTGGAGTAGCCGGGTCTAACAACGACATCAACGTCCTCCAGTCATCGCCCCTCTTCAACGACCAGTGCATGGGCATCGGTCTGGCCGTCAGTTTCGTCGCCAACGGCAACCAGCACAATATGGGCTATTATTTGGCGGATGAGATATACCCAATGTGGCCCGTCTTTGTGAAGACGATCAGATGCCCAACGGATGAAAAGAAGATATACTTTGCGCAACGTCAGGAGGCAGCGCGCAAGGATGTGGAGCGGGCATTTGGTGTGCTCCAGTCTCGATGGATGGCAGTAAAGGGTCCATCACGGCTATGGTATGTTGATAGCATCGCCGACATCATGTACGCATGTATTATCATGCACAACATGATTGTCGAAGATGAAGGCCCAGCGCTGACCGATTGGGCCAACGATGATGCTACGGCTGCGGGTCCAAGCAACGACGTGGCACTGACAATGTACGCATGGGGATACCCCATGACGATGTCGAGCGAGTCCGTGCATTTGCCGACATGCGCCAAAAACAAGCCCATGTTTGACTCCAGAACGATATAATTGAAGAAGTATGGCAGCAGAGGGGTCGTCGTTGATGGAGTTTTTAATTGTTGAAATGTATTTTTTTTTATTTTGGTGAAATGTACTTTTCTTTTTTTTTAATTAATGAAATTTTTATTCCGTATTCGTTTTGAATTTTTCTTCCGTAAATTGTTAAATTGGTGAATTTGTGATTTTTTTTAATGTGGGAAATCCGTCGAGATGTCCTTGGGGATGTCCGCCACTGTGCAGTGGGATGTCCGTATGACGTGGCATCCGCAGTGGGAAGTCCATATGACGTGGCATGATGTATTTTTGGGATGTCCGCCAGGACATCCACACCACTGCGGATGCCCTAAACATGTCCGGAATGGTGTTAATTCTCAAATTAGAACACATAAATGAGTGAGTTTAATCTAGAAAAGGACCAATTTGAATATGAAATAAGGACTTTTTTTCACTACCATACAAAAGGAGTTGCTATTTATATAATATGTATATTAATCTATTAATTGTGGCTGATAATATATGAATTGGTATGGTGGGCACCAAACATGGCCTAACACCTCATGGCACAGCTGTATACTGAAAGGGGCTTTTGTCTCCACTAGTCGGTGCTGCTACTGCATGGGTTTGGATTCTGTGTAACAAATGCATATATCTGTATATGCACAATAAATTTATCATGTGATAAACGACACAAATTTTTATAAAATTCTCCCTCCGTTCCATAATAATTGTCACTCCTTTTCATTTTACTCCGTCCCACAATAATTGTCACACTTCATTTTTATCATAAATGGTAATTAGGTCTTACATTCCATTAGCTCACTTCACTCGCATTTTATTATAAAACCAATATAAAAAAAGTGGGTCTCACATCCCTCTAACTTTTCCAACCAATTTTTTTTTTATATTCCTTAAAATCTGTGCCAACACTAAGAGTGACAATTATTGTAGGACGGGGGAATATTATATGTAAGTGATGTAAGAGTGGGTTAGATGCCTACCATATTACTATACATGATAAGTTTTTGTGAACACAACAAAACAAAAAAATTATGATAATTTTTCGTTGCGGGCGAAATTTAAAACTTTATCAAAATAAATAAATCATATTTTAATTAAGTTCTATTACAATTAAGATAAATTAAAAAAAAAAAGTAATGAATTTTGGATCTGCAACTTTCAAATTCAGTCATATAAACCATGAACTTGAACATTTTTTCCATTTTTGTTCATTTCTTTAGTTCTTTAGGTGTCTTTCTATTGTTATTACTCATTATCATATGATTATTTATTAATAATTACGTTGTGAGAGATTTTAATTAGATGGGACGACTATAATTTATTATCATGTGATTATTCATATAGGATTAAGTTGTGAAATTCAGTCTAATGAATCAAATATAATACATATTCAATAGTGAGATACAATCTTTTGGACGCGCTCTTGGAAAAACAAAGTACTCAATAGTGTTTCAATTGCACAACTAGTCCGCCTTTCTTAAAGTGAGATCAATGGATTGAGTTAGACCTGCACACGGTTCAAAACTGTCGGTTCTGGTTTAAAACTAGCGGTTCACGGTTCAGCTAAACCGTGAACCTGAACTGGCCCGATAAGGTGTTATGCGGTTCCGGTTAAAAACCCGTCAGTTTTTGGGCAGAAACCGGCAATTCCGGGCCAGTTCAGCGGTTCAATTTTTGTTTGTCTTTTTAGTTTTTATTTATCTACAAAAGGCACATAAATAAAATTCAAACAATAAGGATGAAAGTTGCAATTTATTGATATAAATTTAAACGAGATTATAAGTTACAATTATAACGATTACAATTTACAAAAAACTTGAAGTCTAGAAGTCTTAAACAATAAATTTACATATACTTGTAAATTTCGACGAGATCTACAAAAACGACTTGAAGGTTTGAACAATAATTTATAAGTATATACTCTTAGTCGACGATATGTTTCTACATACTAAATCGAGGACACTTTTAGCAATTTAACCTTAAATGTTGAGTTTAGTCTAACAATCAACAATTATGGTAGAATTGTCCAAAGTTTTATGGATTTAGTCTTATAGAGAAGTCTCCTTCACCTATGGGAGTACGATATCCCCCACCATCATTAAATTTGTAAACTTTGTTGCAATAATTACAACATGCATTAAACTCCGATGTTATCTCTTGATATAGTGGATCACCACTACTAGACACTATTGAGACCTTCTTGTAATGTTAACAAATATAGACATAGATGATGATAACTAAGACTTTTTACTGCTTTTGTGGTGCGGGTAGAGGAGGGGGATGCATGTCTTCATCACAAGAAGAAGACATATTGAAATTGAAGTATGAGAATGAGAATAGAGAATAGAGATTGAGAAAAAAAATCATTATCAACACAAGAATGAGGTGAGTAGAAATGATGGGGAAGTGAGTATTTATAGGAGAAAATTGGGAAAAATCAAATTTAAGAAAAAAAAATTGAAATTTGAAATTTCGGCCGGTTTACCGTTGGAACCGGCGGTTCACTCCACGGTGCCTGACCAAAACAGCTGATGGGATACGAACTAAACAACTAAACAATAATTGCGAGCCCAATAGCAGTGACGGCCCATCAGCCCAAAACCCAAGAAAGAGTATCAGTTCGGCACAACCAAAGAGTTCGGTTACAGCCTATAGCTCGGTAGTATCAGTTCGGCACAACCAAAGAGTTCGGTCACAGCCTATAACTCGGTAAAAGCCGACCAATCGAGCTCAACTCTCAGATCGGCAAAAGCTGATCGGCAAAGTTCAGCAGTTCGGTCTCAGTATTCGACCGAACAAGGAGATAGTGGACCCATGCAGGATCTCCACGACCTCCATTACACCCACGATCTATTTAGTGGTATTAAGCAGTTATCAACCCCCCTACCAGGGCTGCAAACCACGATCTTAGTTCGAATGTATAAATAGAACTTAGATCAGATAGACGAGGGTTAAGTCCTCTAGATCCTGAATCTCATATAGCAAATCAGCATTGTAATCTGTGGAGATCAAGCAATACAAATTTGCCCTCTATTCCTCCCGTGGAAGTAGATTTACCTCAGTAAATCGAACCACGTAATTCTCAGTGTTGTGATCTTCATTTATTACTTGCATTTATTCCCATCAAAAATTCGCTAAATCATCACTGGCGCCGTCTGTGGGAACACAGAAAACCAAAACTGTGATAAAAGCGAGTTTTTGATCCTCTTCCACCAAAAAATGCATACCAGATCACATAATACCCATACTTCCGTCCGTGATGAACGTGAGGAAGCTAGTCCAGCCCGTAGGTCTGGAAAACAGCCTCGGGAGAAATCTGCCTCCAGTTCTCACGGTGAAAGAACAAACCACTCAAAAAGTCATCGCACCGAGCCTCCCCAGCAGTTCGATTTGAATGAGGCTGTCAAGTTGTTCTTGGCTGAGAAGCAGGATGAGTTCTTAACATTCCTGCAAAAGAGCCAGAAGCCGGAGAAGAAAACGGCGGATTCTCCCTCCCCCTCCAGACATGAAAGTCACTACCGCAGTAGTGTCGTATCTTCCAGGAGAAAGAATCCTCACCACCGATATGTTCCTTCTCCTCCTTGTTACCGAAATCACAGGAGAACTCCATCTCCACCATACCGTAGAGATGTCGGATTCGCTATGTATGGAGCGCTGAAGACTCCATTTTCGGATGATATCACCAGAACTCCGTTGCCACAGAATTACCGAACTCCGTCAGTGACTTATGACGGGTTAGTGGATCCTCATGATTTCCTGGGACGCTATCAGTATAATATGGCGAACCAAGGTCTCAATGAGGTTCATATGTGTAAGCTGTTTCCCGAGCTGCTCATCGGGAACGCAAGAAGGTGGTTTGATAGCCTCCCTCAAGGCAGCATTAGATCTTACAGAGATCTAATGGATGCTTTTCATAGGAGGTTCTTCCAGAAAGCGGAAACCCGAATCACTTCGGCTCAGCTGCTTTCTATACGTCAAGGTCGCGATGAAAAGATTAGCGACTTCATGACAAGATTCCACAAGGAATGCCTACAAGTAGATGATCTCAATGATCTACTTGTCATTTCGGCATTCCAAAATGGAATTCTGCCAGGAGCTCTCTACAGAAAGCTCGTTGAATGCAGTCCGCAAACAGCTCAAGAGATGTGGGACATTGCGGACCAGTTTTCTCGTGCTGATGAGGCAGACCGTCGAAAACGGTCTTTAGACAGCTCTTCCAGAGGAGACAAGAGGAAGCCCGATCATAGCGATCAGGGACATCCTCGCCGAACTCCTTTTGAAAGAATTCAAAGGGCACCGGTACAAGACAGATTGGGACCACGTCTCAATCCTGAGAAACCACCCGCTCAGTTCGTACCATTGAACAAGTCGAGAGCGGAAATTTTCGAACTGCATTCTGATATGTTCGAAAAACCAAAGTCGATGACGAAATCGGCCACGCGCCGAAGTCAGGATAAATATTGCTCCTTCCATCAAGACCACGGTCACGATACCGAGGAGTGCCGAAATTTGGCAGCAGATATTGATGTTCTTGTGAAAGCAGGGACGTTAAAAAAATACCAAAGCAAGCCGCCGAAAAAGAATAAGAAACAGAGAAGTGCGAACTGCGCTCCTCAGGATCCTAAAAGGCAACAGGATCCCGAAGACGATGACGAGCCGCAATATGATGGAGTAATCCAGACTATTGACGCTCTCCCAGCCGGGAAGACTAAATCGTCTCTAAAATCAGAGCGCAGAGGCTTCAATCGAGAGGAGCCAACACATAAAAGGCTGAAGAAGGAGGAAGTAATTACATTTTCAGATGCAGATCCCGTCCCGGCCATTTCTCCTCATCAAGACGCTATTGTCATTCAAGCTGGAGTGGCAAACAAACTGATCCACAGAGTGTTTGTGGATACAGGAGCGTCGGTTAGCATTCTTTTTAAAGAATGTTTTGATAAACTGGAAGTGGATCCAGCTCGGCTCAGTCCGGCCCCACTTCCTCTGAAAAGTTTCGCCCAGGAGGACACCCGCCCTGAAGGTATTATCAGCCTTCCGATTACGGTAGGAAGAGCGCCTACTAGCTCCAGTACGGTGATCGAGTTTTTTGTGGTAAAAGCTCGATCCCCGTATAACATTATACTGGGAAGAGACTGGCTCAACACAGTTCGGGCCATTTGCTCTACTTATCACCTCACAATCAAGATCCCCACTAAAGGAGGGATAGCAGTCATCCGAGGTGATCAAAAGAGAGCAAAAGAATGTTTGCAGATTGCGCTTAAAAGTGCCGAACAATCAGATCGGCACCATCAAGCATAGCAATCACAGCAGCCGGAGTCAGAGGCAGACGAAATGAACGAAGTCACACCGGAGCCGAACTCGATGAAAGTTCAGTTATACGAAGATGATCCATCCAGAACGGTCAAGATCGGTTTCGCGGGAACACCTCTACTCCGGGAAAAGACCATCCAGCTCCTCAAAGAGTACAAAGATGTCTTTGCGTGGTCTCCGTTGGACATGACTGGAGTGTCTCCCGAGGTAATTACACATCGGTTAAATATTGATCCTTCAGTCCGGCCTATAAAACAGAAGCAAAGACTCTTTGCGGCAGAAAGAAGTCAAGTCATCCATGACGAAGTCCGCCAATTACTGAAAGCGGATGTATTATTTGAAGTAAAATATCCTTCTTGGGTGGCCAATCCTGTGATGATCAAGAAAAAAGAAGGAGGATGGCGGATGTGCATAGATTTTACGGATCTAAATAAGCACTGTCCTAAAGATTGCTACCCCCTTCCCAACATAGATAAAAAAGTAGAAGCTCTGATAGGCTTCGAAATTTTCTGTTTTCTTGATTTGTATAAAGGATACCACCAAGTTTTAATGGATGAGAATGATGCTTCAAAAACGGCTTTCATTACTGACTTCGGTATTTTTGCTTATAAAAAGATGCCATTTGGTTTAAAGAATGCCGGAGCCACATATCAAAGGATGGTAGATAAGCTATTTCGGCACCTGATCGGAAAAGAGGTTGAAGTATATGTTGACGACATAGTTGTTAAAAGCAGAAGCACTTCGGAGTACGAAAACAATCTCAAATCCACTCTCGACGTGCTCAAAAAAGCCAACCTCAAACTCAATCCCCAAAAATGTACCTTTTTGGTAGATTCGGGAAAATTTCTGGGTTGTTGGGTTTCAAAGGAAGGACTCAAGGCAAATCCCCTAAAGGTTCAAGTTGTTCAGAACATGGCAATGCCGAAGTCCATACATGATGTGCAAAGGCTAACTGGATGTCTAGCCGCACTGAATAGATTCCTTTCCCAAGCAGCCGAAAAGCAAATGCCGTTTTTCAATGTTTTGAAGAAGGCACCAAAGTTTGAGTGGGGAGCCGAACAGAAAAAGGCTTTTGACGAACTCAAAAGTTATTTAACCGAACTTCCTACTCTCTCTGCTCCAACAGATGCCGAAGTGATATTCTTATATTTAGCAGCATCAGATCAAACCATTAGCGCGGTGCTTGTACGAGAAGAAGGCCTAAAACAGCGTCCTATCTACTTTACAAGCCGAGCATTAAGAGGTCCCGAAACAAGGTATCAACCTCTGGAAAAAATTGCTCTGGCATTAGTAAATGCAGCAAGGAGACTGCGGCCATATTTCTATGCTCTCAAAGTATGCGTCTTAACCGATCTTCCACTTCGGCAAGTTTTGACTAAGCCAGAAGCATCAGGCAGAATTGCCAAGTGGGCCATAGAGTTGGGAGAACATTCAATAGAATATCTACCTCGGAAAGCCATCAAGGGACAAGCCTTGGCAGATTTTCTTGTAGAGGCAAAGTTCGATCAGGCAATCCCTATTATTGCCGAACAGAAAAATCCTACCAATGATGAACTAACACAGCCCCAGAAACCCGAAGTAGAGCCGCCGGACTGTTGGATTGGATTCGTAGATGGAGCTTCGAATAAGACAGGAAGTGGAGCTGGTATTCTACTTATCGCTCCCGACGGACACGAAGTAACTTATTCACTTCGGTTCTTATTCCCAACCACTAATAACGAAGCCGAATACGAAGCCCTTCTTGCCGGACTTCAGTTAGCGCAACATCTACTTGTCAAATCTCTCAAAATTCATTGTGATTCACAAGTCATAGTGAATCACATGCTGGGTACAAGTGAAGCCCGTGGTGAAAGGATGAAAAAATACTTGGACAAAGCGCAAAGTATTAGCCGAAATTTCTCTTATTTTCGGATAATCCACATTCCCAGAGCGGGAAATAGCCGAGCAGATACTTTAAGTAAGTTGGCCTCATATCCGAGCTCAGAGGTGGAGGAATTACCGCACAGAAGCATTGATGAAGCTGAAGTACACTCAGTAACCAGTTCACCAAACTGGATGACGCCAATATTAAAGTATCTAGATCAAGGACAACTGCCCGAGGATAAGAGAGAAGCAAGGAAAATCACATGCCGAGCACGTCGGTATGAACTTCATGAAGGAGTCCTATATAGAAAGTCCTACCTTCAACCGTTATTGCGATGTGTAGGACCAGAAGAGACGGATTACATCCTTAGAGAAGTTCATGAAGGATCTTGCGGTAGCCACATCGGAGCTAGAGCATTAGCTAAAAAAGTTCTGAGATGGGGATATTATTGGCCAACTTTGGTACAAGAAGCAGTACAGCTAGTTAAGAAATGTACGAAATGCCAAATCCATGCAAATATCCCAAGGACGCCGCAGACTGATCTATGTGCTATGCAAAGCCCTTGGCCTTTTATGCAATGGGGCATAGACATAGTAGGACCACTACCACAAGCTCCCCGGCAAATGAAATTCTTGATCGTTGCCGTGGATTACTTCACAAAGTGGGTGGAGGCCGAACCATTAGCTACGATAACAAGCTCAAAGGCATTAGATTTTGTCTGGAAGAACATAGTTTGCCGATTTGGCATACCCCATATCCTCATTTCAGATAATGGGACTCAGTTTACTGACAAAACATTCAAGAATTGGTGCCAAGATATTCAACAGCGGTTCACTTCAGTCTCTCACCCACAAGCAAACGGACAAACGGAAGTAACAAACCGTACTTTGGTGAAAGGATTAAAAACTCGGTTAGAACAAGCCAAAGGACAATGGGTAGAAAATCTTCCTCAAGTCCTATGGTCTTACCGAACTACACCAAAAACCTCCAACGGTGAAACTCCGTACAGTCTAGTGTAAGGCACTGAAGCCGTAATTCCGGTTGAGATCGGCATACCCAGCCCCCGAACCCTTAATTTCTCAACAGAACTGAATGGCGACGGACTGAGAGCCGAACTAGATCTTGCCGAAGAAAGAAGAGAAGTACAAGGAGCAAGTAACCCGGTATTATAACCAAAGGGTGAAAAAGCTGCAGTTTCAAGTGGGAGATCTCGTATTGAGAAACAATGAAGTAAGCCGAGCAGAAAAGCTGGGCAAACTTGAACCCACATGGGAAGGTCCGTATCGGGTGTCAGAAGTCCTGGGAAAAGGGTCTTATAAATTAACCCACATGTCAGGAGAACAAGTACCCCGAACATGGCATATTTCCAACCTCAAGAAGTTCTATTTGTAAGAGACAAGGTCCGGTCAGTCTTGTGTCTAGTTCGGTCCTAGGGTTATGTGCTTTCATATTTTTATTGTTCTTGTGTCTAGTTCGGTCCTAGGGTTATGTGCTTTCATATTTTTATTGTTCTTGTGTCTAGTTCGGTCCTAGGGTTATGTGCGTTTTGTCTCTTATAAATGTTACTGAGGTATATTGTTCCTTAAAGGCTGATCCCCTTTTTTTAGATCATGTATTAAAGACAATTGTGAGTCCAAGCTTCTAAGGAAGATACAAGATTCCACAATTCAGCTTAAGAAACAAGCAATTCGTCTGAAACGAACTGCAATAAGCCGAAAACCACTCCGGTTAACTAGGGAAAGTCCAATCCAAGCGATAAAACTCGCCAAATAAGGACACTAACTAAGTCCGGTCAAAGAAGAGTTTACTTCATAAGACCGAGGACGAGTACAGGGAAAGTCCAATCCAAGCGATAAAACTCGCCAAATAAGGACACTAACTAAGTCCGGTCAAAGAAGAGTTTACTTCATAAGACCGAGGACGAGTACAGGGAAAGTCCAATCCAAGCGATAAAACTCGCCAAATAAGGACACTAACTGAGTCCGGTCAAAGAAGAGTGTACTTCATAAGACCGAGGACGAGTTCAATAAATGAAATAAAAAATCGCTGAACTGTAAATACGCAGTGATAGAAGCGAAATGAAAAAATTTCATTTACTAAGTCTTGTTGGGCATACAATTCCGCTGCCCTACGAGAATGCGTTACACTATTACAAAGGACTATTCTACTGTCTACGATTGCTAAAGTTGAGCCACCTATCCGAAAAATCCTCATGATGCTGAGTTCGGGCGTTCCGAGCAGATGAAGAATAAGTAGGTGGGCGAGATGCTCTGATCGACCTACCGCCTCTTCCCTGAGTCCGGGAAGTTCTAGCACCTCGGCGGCGAAGAGTCTCTTCACGAAGCATTTGCTGATCTTGCTCACTCATATTCACAACTCCTCTACGAACTTCAGGGCGTTCTTGTCTTGACGTTTCCGGTTGCTCCTGAGTCCGTTGCTGATTTGGAGTAGCATTTTGAGTAAGTGGATTAGAGGTTTGAGTTGGAGTGTGAGCATCTGTTAGCGGGAAACGGCTAAGGAATCTCTCGATTGAGGGACGCCGGGAAAGAATGATGTCGTACAGAGAAGCCAAGCGCCGCAATGATTTCACAACTTGTTGGCAAGCCGAGCTCTCCAGCACATTGTTCTTCCGGAGTACATGAAGCTTCTCCCACTGTTCATCAACTTGATTCTGAACTTCAGATATAGTCATTCCCCCGCGCCCGCAGATGAAATCTTCATATGCAGTCCTCTCAGCGATGACAGTATTCAGCTCGGCCTCCAGATCTTTCTTTATGGACTCTAAGTCCTTATTGTTGGACTCCAGCTCCACTAAACGAGCCAAGAGTTCATCATACTTCATCTGGTCATCTATAGCTTTTTTCTCAGCTTCATTTAAAGCCAAAGAGTATAGCCGCTTCCAGTGAAGTACCTCCAGCTCCTTAGAGTTAAGAATACGAAGCAGCTATGTCAGTTCGGCATTTCAGTTTACCGAGCAGGCAGTAAACCACAATAGGAGTAAAAGAGATTAAGAAGAGCTATAAGGAAGACACGAGTGTAGAAAGAAGAATTTTTTTCATTCACAAGAAAAAATTTACACAAGGAGGGCTGCAAGGCCATTTTACAAATAGAAAGAAAGAAACTAAACTAAGAGAAGGGAGACGAAATCATACTCCGCCAGTTTCGTCTCCGGCTTCCCTGTGGGTTTCAGCTTCTTTCTCCTTGTCGACCTCGGTCTCAGCCTCGGCCTCCCTCCTCCCTCCCTCCTGCTCGGCGCCCCCATCGCCGATCTGCTGCACCTCTTGCTCGGCGTGCCCGTCGCCGGTCTGCTGTTCCTTCTGCTCGGTCTCCTTGCCGGCCTCATTTTCCTGCTCACCCTCTTCTTTGAAAATTGAAGCGGGTGAAACAGGCCCCAAGGAGGCAAAGATGGCCTCCATGTTCTCGTCACGGTCAGCACGGCAATTACGGACTCGTTCAGCAGAAAGCAGGACCGATGAAGACGCAAGCTCCTCAAGGAGCGGCAGACTCTGGAGACGCGCTGCAATCTCTCGGCCATACAGCGGCAAGACGACTTCGGGTTCCTGCTCAGCATTATCGGTCATCAATTTCAGCAGATCACCGATAAGGGCCGAAAATTGATTGCTCAAAAAGAGTTTCTCCGTGTAAACACGGAGAGCCTCCCCCTGAGCAACCACGGCAGCCGCCTCCCTCTGTTTCGACCGCTCTCTCTGGATGATGAGCTCGTCTTTGGCACGCTGGGCTTCATCCTGAGCCGAGATCATAGCGGCCCTTGCCCTCTCAAAGTCTGCCCGAGCCTGTTCGGCCTGGTGACGAGCAGCATTCAAATTCCTCTGCATCTCATCATAATCGCTGGACGCTTTAGAGAGTTCAACTGTGACGAGTTTGCAGAGCATATTGTTCCTCTGAAAATGGAAAAAGGAAAAAGTCAACAAAGGGGCCACAAAAAAATATAGGAAAGAAGCAAAGCCAGAAAATCAAGAAGAAAATTCACCTCTACAAAGTCCTTTGGCCATAAAAAGGGCTCAGAGATATGTTCCGAAGTGGCCGTAACCACTCCGGATCCATAACCCCCCTGGACAATGTCTCTCTCTGGCGCTTTTGGGGGTTTCTGAGTCTTCGCCTTCCCCTTTGCCGAGGTCGATCCCGGCTTTTTTGGATCCGAGGACTGACTCGAAGAGGTCTTCTGCCTCTTCGGATTCTTCTCGGCATCAGACGCCGAGCTGGTGTTTTTCTGTTTCTCCGGCTCCTTTGATTCGGAGGATTTGCGACCAAGCCTGCTTAGCATGTTCACAGCCAAAAAGCAAGAAAACAAAGTTAGTTTTCGCCGCTAAAGCAGTAAAGCATAAAAAAGAAATCCTCACCCTCAGTCTCTTCGTCCGAAGACGAGGAGTCGAACACGAAGTCACCCTTGACGAGCTCAGATTCCAAATACTGTTTCCTAATCATGGGAATCTTATTGAGCCCGCCCTCGAGCTCGTCCAACGGTTCTACCCGAGGATGAGGAATTACGGACTTCGGCCCTCTCCAGGAAAAGTCCGGAGCCGCTGTCCTATTGTAAAAAAAGAAGCGATTTTTCCACATCGGCCATTTGGTTTTACAGAAGGCTCTAAAGGGCTGTAAAGGGATCAAGTAAAACCAGGATCCCTTTCTCTTAAACTGAAAGAAATTAAGGATTGCCCTCAGAGACAGATCCTTTTCTAGTCTACGCAGCTCGGCAGCAAAGGCCGATAAGTGCCTCCAAGAATTTGGAGTCACCTGACCTAAAGGAAGTTGGAAAAAATCAAGAAGCTCTACAAAGGCGGGGGGAAGAGGGAAACGAAGCCCGCATTCTAAGCAGGCTTCGTAAACGGTGGCATAACCCTCCGGCGGCGAGTTAGCCCTATGAGTGTCGTCGGGAATCACCACTAACCCCCCAGGAAGAAAATATTTTCTGTGTAAGGATATCACAGTATCCTTACTCAAAATGCTGTGAAAATATTCTACCGTCTTCTCCCCGGACTTTTTCCGGCCAGAAGATCCCTTACCCCCCCTTCCTACCACTACCTGATTCAGAAACAGTTTCAGAAGAAGAAGACATGATTCTTACTCTTTGATGGTCGAAAGTCTCTGAAGAAATTCTTGAAGAAGCGGAAGAAAATTTTACGAAAAAGAGAGAGAATGCAGAAGAAATAATCGCAAAAGTGTTCCAATGATGAAGAAAGGAAATATTTTTCAAATTCGTCGCACCGTTTCAAATCCCACTTTTTCTGGATTCTCTGGCCGGATTTGCTGTCACATTTAATGCAGACACGTGCAGAGCACGTCCCCTGACGACAGCCTCCCCCTTACACTTATCCAAAATGCCGAAGTGATTCACTTCGCTTTTCGGGGGGGGTGGTGATGGGATACGAACTAAACAACTAAACAATAATTGCGAGCCCAATAGCAGTGACGGCCCATCAGCCCAAAACCCAAGAAAGAGTATCAGTTCGGCACAACCAAAGAGTTCGGTTACAGCCTATAGCTCGGTAGTATCAGTTCGGCACAACCAAAGAGTTCGGTCACAGCCTATAGCTCGGTAAAAGCCGACCAATCGAGCTCAACTCTCAGATCGGCAAAAGCTGATCGGCAAAGTTCAGCAGTTCGGTCTCAGTATTCGACCGAACAAGGAGATAGTGGACCCATGCAGGATCTCCACGACCTCCATTACACCCACGATCTATTTAGTGGTATTAAGCAGTTATCAACCCCCCTACCAGGGCTGCAAACCACGATCTTAGTTCGAATGTATAAATAGAACTTAGATCAGATAGACGAGGGTTAAGTCCTCTAGATCCTGAATCTCATATAGCAAATCAGCATTGTAATCTGTGGAGATCAAGCAATACAAATTTGCCCTCTATTCCTCCCGTGGACGTAGATTTACCTCAGTAAATCGAACCACGTAATTCTCAGTGTTGTGATCTTCATTTATTACTTGCATTTATTCCCATCAAAAATTCGCTAAATCATCAACAGCCGGTTTCTGACGGAAAACCGGCGGTTTCTGACCACTTTTCTGCAACACTACACTTGAAAAAGCCTACACCCTTGCCTGACCCCTACTTTGAACCATTGAATCGGTGGTTCACACCGGCGAACCGACGGTTTTGAACCGTTGAATCGGCAGTTCAAACCGGCGAACTGACGATTTTGAACCGACGATTCCGGTTTCTCAAATTCTTGAACTTGAACCGAACCGTCAGGGGGTTCAGAAACTACCGCACCAGTTTCGGTTCCGGGTTATGAACCAGCGGTTCCGGACCGATAATTAACCGGTGGTTCAGTTCGGTCTGTGCAGGTCTAGATAGACTCTTCTGTAAAGCTAAATCAATTATTTTTCTATTTGCTTTTATTTCCCGCACGCTTTTTTACATACTCACGCTAGTTTTGTTTTGTTTCCTACAAGCCATTTCACATACTCACACATAATTTATTACTATAACATTGTTGCTAATACATTTTTTAATCTAAATTTGTAGGAAAAGCAAATTTATCATACTCCTATATCTGTACAATTGATCAATAATTAGTGGTGAGCTTTGACAATGTTTAAATATACTATAATTATTTTATTAGGAAATTAAATTTAATATTATGTTGTTTAATCTAAATATTTAAAATTTGTTTTACTTTTTTATTTTTTTAATTGAATTTATTTGTACATTTCTCTTATTAAAGATGCTTAAAATAATCGATACAATCTTGTAAAATTTCAATTGTAAAATATTGTCATTTGGAATTTTGTACCCACGCACCTCATGGTCGTGTTTATTTGGTAATCTAGCGTCATTTGGAATTTTCTTTCTTTTTTTAATTGTTAAATATATTCAGAGGCGGATCCACGTGGTAGAGAGAGGCTAAAGCTCTTAATGAATTTTTTTAACACTATTTTCTTTTATAAATTTTTGAAATATTTTTAAATTTAGTGTAAATTATTGTGTAAAAGTCCTTACAAATAATTTGAAACACCCAAAATTATACTTTGAAACAAAATATATAAATTTAAGCTTCTATCGATATTTTTTTCTGCGTCTGCCCCTGAATATATTCGATATAAGGGTATCCACTATAAGGCGGACATGCCCAATAGCCCCGGTTTTGTTGTCCACAGCCCCAAAATTCTATTTCCGCCACTATAGTGGACACCTCCAATAGCCCACAAATTTTGTAATTAAAATAATCGCAGTGTAAATAAATAGAAAACGAGGTAATTAGGGCCGAATATTCGTTGTATTGCAAACCGGGTGATTCGTCATCGCCTCGGTGCATTTTTAGAGAGTGGTTGTATAGATAGTGAGTGGATGGATTTTGTAAAAATGGTGAAAAATAGGTGGTGGGGAGTGGTATTTGTAGAGGTAAATAAAAAAAAATTCAAAATTGAATCCGCCGTGCCGGTTGTCCGCCCCCTATGGGCGCCGCGCCTATAGGCGTGGCTAATTCTCCCCAGCCGCGGGCTCGCCCCAACCCCGCCTATCCCACGTCCGCCACCCCTACCGCCCCCAAATGTTGTCCGCCCGCCCTTCGGACAACTTCCCCACTATAGCCGCCCGCCCTCCGCCCCAACCCGCGGCTATAGCCGCGGGCTCCCCATAGTGAACACTCTAAGAGCATCTCCAATGTCGGCGTCAAAATCGCGACGCCGATTTTTCGCCGACGCCGGTTCTAACGCCGAACCATTGGAACCAGCGTCGGCGAAATCGGCGTCAAAATCTGCGTGGCCATGCCGATTCGCGCGATGACGCCGGTTCCGACGCCGGTTCCGACGCCGATCCTCACGGCGCCATTGTGGGTCCCGGATCGGCGTCAAACCAGCGTCAGATTTTATTTTTTATTTTTTTTTCTTTTGAAAACACTATATATACGCGCTTTGAACGTCATTTTCATTCGCACCACTTGTTTTAACGAATACTCTCTCTACCTTACTTTCTGTTCAAGATCAATAACGAGCAATGGAGAACAACTACGAAGGTACTCCAGTGACTCCCGGGGGATGGTCTCAGACTCCCCCGCCTCCCGGTGTAAGGTCTCAGACGCCCCCGACTCCCGGGGTAGGGTCCCATACTTCCCCGACTCCTGGGGGAGGTGGTTGGCCTCCGATGACCGGGTACTACAACATGTACCCGTGGCAGCAGATGATGCCGGGGTGGGCACCCGGCATGCAGCCCCCTATGCAGATGATGCCGAGGTGGGCACCCGGGATGCAGCCACCGGCGCAGCAGATGATTCCACCGGCGCAGCAGATGATTCCCCCGGCGCAGGGGACGCACGGGGGGGACAACGCCTATCGGCCGACTTTTGATTTTTCCACCGGTTCTTCACACACATCGACCCCAACGGATGCACAGTATACGGAGACCTTCTCCTTAGCGGACTTGGGTTTTGATATGAACGAGGTTCCGGAAAGTCTCATTCAAAGCCAGGGAGTAGGGCGGGGTAAGAAGAAGGGCAAGGCCAAGAAGGTCGGCGAGTCGTCGCAGCCGGAGGCCGAAATCCGGGGCCGGAGGAAGTGGACGGACACGGAGAACGTTGCGGTTGCAAAGGCGTGGGTGAGTGTCTGCGACGATCCTCTCGTTTCGAACAACCAGAGGATCGTCAACTTGTGGGCCAAGATAGCCGCAGCCTACAGGGCATTTTGCCCTGAAGGGAGACCGTGCACCGGGGAGGAGGTCCGGAAGTGCTGGGACCGAATCAGGTCTGGCGTCTCTCGATTTTCGGGTTTGTACGCCAACGCCCTCCGCATGCAGACCAGTGGCCAAACAGAGGAAGACAGCAGGAGGATTGCGGAGAGAGCCTACCCCGATCCGCAGAAGAAGTACTATGAGTTCACCTACTGGAACTGCTACGTTGTGCTCAACGAGTCGGAGAAATTCCGGGCAGGCGTCGACGCTGGCTGGCCGAAGAGGCAGAAACTGAACTATACCGGAGATTATAGCGGCAGCAGCGGTGGTTCGACAGACCTCCCCGAGACGGCCCAGGAGGTCCCGACTCCTCGTTCGTTCGGTCGCCGACCTCGCCCGGTTGGCCAAAAGCGGGCGCAACAGGTTGCGACGGGGGCACCCCGAGTTCCCAGGGGGTCCATTCGACATCCCCCCTGGGCAGGTCTACCGAGGAGCTCAAATTCTTCGCGCGCCAACAAACGCGCACTCAAATGGTGAAGACCTTAGCCGACTTCCAAGCGGCGGTGGACCCCGAGGTGAAGGATTTTCTTCGTGTATTGCTCCAGAGCCAGCGTGAAGAATTGGAGGCGATGAGGAGGGACACCGGCGGGAATAGCCGCGGCGTAGGTGGCGACGGAGGCGGCGGCGACGACGGTGAAGAAGCGCTGGGCGACGACGGAGACGAGGACGGCGGCGAGGAGTGATTTTGTTTTACTTTTTTAAATTAATGTACTTTTTAATTTTTGTACTTTTTTTTAAAATTATTGTACTTTTTTTAAAAAATTAATGTACTTTTTAAGTTTTAATATTATTATTCGAATTTTCCGTATTTGTCTCGTAAATTAAATTCCGTATGTTGATACGAGTGTAAATTAAATTATATAATTGTTATTAGTGATGTGGATAGGTAGTGTGAAGGCTATGTGAGGGCTATTTGATGTCCAGTTGATGTGGCAAGCTGATGTGGCAGGAGAATTGTAGTGCTGATGATGTGGCAGTGTGAAGGCTATGTGAGGGTTATTTGACGTCCAGTCTTACTGGAGATGAGCTCACATAGCCTTCACACTACCTATCCACAACACTAATAACAATTATATAATTTAATTTACACTCGTATCAACATACGGAATTTAATTTACGAGACAAATACATTTAAATGGAATAATACTATTAAAATTTCAAAAAGTACAATAGTTTTAAAAAAATTCATTTAAAAAAATTACATAAATTTACATAAAAACTAACGCCTTGCAATCCTCCGCGCCCACAACTCTTCAACTAAATCCTTTTGGAGTCGAATATGAGCCTCCGTCTGACGCATGTCGGCATGTGCTTGGAGGAGGGCTTCTTCATCATGAGGTACCCCACCTCGTACGTTGTTGGCGGCGAGGCCGTGGCTTGGACCGGCCTCATTATCGTCGCTGGCCCAATCAGTCAGTTGTACACCTTCATCTTCGACAATCATGTTGTGCATGATAATACAGGCGTACATTATATCAGCAATGCAGTCGACATTCCACAAACGCGTTGGTCCCTTAACTGCAGCCCATCGAGCCTGAAGCACACCAAATGCGCGCTCCACGTCCTTTCGTGCCGACTCCTGCCGCGTCGCAAAGTAGGCCTTCTTCGCATCTGATGCGCACCGGATCGTCTTCACAAAGACGGGCCACCTAGGGTATATCCCATCCGCCAAGTAGTAGCCCATATCATGCTGGTTGCCGTTGGCGACAAAACTGATGGCCGGACCGACGCCCTGGCACTGCTCGTTGAAAAGGGGCGACGAGTTGAGGACGTTTAAGTCGTTGTTCGAACCGGCTATCCCAAAATACGCATGCCAAATCCACAACCGGTAATCAGCTACGGCCTCGAGGATCATCGTGGGATTTTTTCCCTTGTAGCCGGTCGTGTAAAACCCCTTCAAGGCAGCGGGACAGTTCTTCCACTCCCAATGCATACAATCTATGCTGCCTAACATTCCCGGGAACCCATGCTGATCCCCGTGCATCCGCAGCAGATTCCGGCAATCTTCGGGGGTAGGCTTTCGGAGATACTGATCACCGAATACTTCGATCACGCCCTGACAGAAATACTTCATACATTCGATGGCAGTTGTCTCACCGATGTGGAGGTATTCGTCCCACATGTCTGCCGCGGTGCCGTAGGCCAACTGCCTGATTGCCGCAGTGCACTTTTGAATAGGGGTGTGGCCGGGCCTGCTAGCCGCATCGTGCCTGAAGCGGAAATACAGATATCGCTGCTCCAAAGCGTTAACAATACGCATAAACAAGTCCCGCCTCATCCTAAAACGACGCCTGAAATGGTTGGCGTTAAAACGCGGCTCCTCTGCGAAGTAATCTGTGAACAGGCGCTGATGTGCAGCTTCATGATCACGATCAACCACTTGTCGACGGTGGACAACTGGTCGTGGGCGAGGTGCCGCCGGCTGCATATAACTCTGCATCCATTGATCAACCTCACGGCTCGTATAGGCATCTAGCTCTTCGTTCATCATACGCTCGTACTCATCCGCATCCCCACCACTACCACCGGCATTACTCATTTCTTAAATTGATCTTGTACAGAAAGTAAGGTAGAGAGAGAGTACTCGTTAAAACAAGTGGTGCGAATGAAAAAGACGTTCAAAGCGCGTATATATAGTGTTTTCAAAAGAAAAAAAAATAAAAAATAAAATCTGACGCCGGTTTGACGCCGATCCGGGACCCACAATGGCGCCGTGAGGATCAGCGTCGGAACCGGCGTCATCGCGCGAATCGGCATGGCCACGCCAATTTCGCCGACGCCGGTTCCAATGGTTCGGCGTCAGAACCGGCGTCGGTGAAAAATCGGCGTTAGAACCGTTAGTATTTCATTATATCTGAGTTTAATAGTATCAAAATAGCATAAAATACAAATAGGGATAGGCAATTTTGATATTCTTTTTACAGTCTTTTGTGGGTGGTTTGTAGAACCAATATCTATATTCTATACCTGTTCAAAACTTATACGACTATAATTTTCAATTTTTTTGATATTTTGACTATTAAAATCTGATAAGAGAGTACTTAGAATCTGTATAAAAAGTTGCTCCTGAAAATAAACAAAAGGATATACAATAATAATAAGAAAAAAAAATCGATGTAGAGGAATACCAGTGAGAATCTCTTATAACTACATCCTCATTAATCGTCAACTAAGTCTGTAAAAAATTACCAAATCGCATATTTATATGATGTGAAATATATAATTATAATAACTGTGAGGTATAGGATTAAACTCAGATATAATGAAATACTAATTTAAAATTATGTAAACAAAATAAAAATTAAACACATTTTGAGAAATATGTTTTAAAATTTCTCAAAATGTTTTTAATTTTTATCTATTACGTATTATATAAATAAAGGCAAAACACATCCTTAAGTCCTTATACCTTGATTGTTTATTTCACTAGGTCCTTATACAATTTTTTCGTTTTAGTAAGTTCTTGTACTTTTATATTCGATATATTCCAATCCTTATTTAACGGAACCGTTAACTTTTCCGTTATAAAATAACACATTATATGTTAATTATTTAAATATATTCCACCTAATATCCTAGTTGGAAAATATGAACATAACATAAAAAAAAGATCCGTCGTCCGCTCCTCCGCCCAGATCCGCCGCCCCCACGACTTCTTCGTCCTCGTCACCAGCGCCGCCGGCTCCCAATTATATCATTGGAACCAAATATAAATTAATATTCGAACTTCAAATAATCAAATAACATTTTTTTTAACGCTTTGGAATTCTTTAATTTTTTAATTTTTGTTTTTTTTTGTATTTATGTTATGTTCGTATTTTTCAACTAGGATATTAGGTGAAATATATTTAAATAATTAATATATAAAGTGTTATTTTATAACAGAAAAGTTAATGGTTTCGTTAAATAAGGATTAGAATATATCGAATGTAAAAGTACAAGGACTTACTAAAACGAAAAATTTGTATAAGGACCGAGTGAAATAAACAATCAAAGTACAAAGACTTAAGGATGTGTTTTGCCATTAATAAAAATCAAACATATATGTATATTAAATACTCTCTCTATCTCTGAAAAGTATAAACATCTGTTTTGGTACAGAGTATTAATGTATAATTGGTAAAGTAAGGAAGAGTGGGATAAAGGATACTGTAAGTAGTGTTAGTGGAGAGTGGTCTCCACATTATTAGTAGTGTAGTGTAATAATATAAGTTGTAAATAAAATGAGGTGTGTGAGTAATGTGTTGTTTAACTTATTTCAAATTAAAAAGTCCATACTTTTTCAAGGACGAACTAATAAGAAAATAGGAGTAGTTCATACTTTCAAGGACGGAGGGAGTATAAAATTGAAGCTATTTTTTATAGTTGTTTATATTATAAAAATAATTATTGAAATGTCGAATTAGGTGTCAAACATGAAGAAATGATAA
Source organism: Salvia splendens (assembly GCF_004379255.2). Taxonomy (NCBI): domain Eukaryota; kingdom Viridiplantae; phylum Streptophyta; class Magnoliopsida; order Lamiales; family Lamiaceae; genus Salvia; species Salvia splendens. The sequence continues at coordinate 28,533,284 of NC_056046.1, forward strand.
ACAATAATTGTACTTAAATCTAACCCACCGGGCCAGCCAATTCGGGTCTAGCCCACTTGGGTTACGGGGTAAACGAGTTGTGATTTTATCAGGTTTAAATATTTTCCACCCCTAAATCTCTAAATTTAGTGGGTTATTCAGGTAAGCAAAACGGTTTGTGGGCTGCACTGACATCTCTAGACGTCGGCGAAGCCAAAAACATGCCAAAAATGTTCTGTGTTGGAATGACTTAAAATTCGCATGGTGATTGCGAATCGAGCTTAGATCAAATCACTACGACATCGTTGCAATGATGGACGATGGATCTGATATCATTTAGGGGGCAAAAAAGACAATTTACTATTTTTGGGGTTTATTTTCAATTTCCTAGTTTACGTTTGATTTTCTTTTGAGTTTCTAAGGTTTTCTAACGCTTATTCTCATTTTTCAAGGAACTAGGGTTTCTTTAATAATATCTTAGTTTAGTCATTCTTTACACGTCTTCTGCGTCAATTCATCTCATTACTAGACTAAAATTTTCCATTTATACTCAATAATTTCTTGACACTATCTGCAAATCCAAACATCATAAATGACCGAAAATTAACCATAAACTTGATACTCTTATTTTCTATTGGTAGAAACTCAAATGGTTCCATCCTAAAACCAATTAGTAACAGGAGGAGATTCTCATGAGTCTTATACTCCCTCTGTCCCATTAGAAATGAAACGTTTTCCTTTTTGGTCTGTCCCATTAAAAATGAAACGTTTCTAAAAATAGAAACAATACTCTCTCTACTTTTTCTTCTCTCTTACTTTACTCTCTCTCCATTAACTCACAAAACAACACTACATAAAATCCCGTGCCGAAAAATAAATGTTGCATATTTAATGGGACGGAGGGAGTATAATTTTAGTTCTCTCTTTAATTGATTTGACTTAGTTATATTTTTATTTTTAGTTTCAATTTTCAACACCCTTCTTCAAATCCTTCAAGGCGAACCTTGGAGGGGTCCGACTTCTTTATGATCGGTTGAACCAACCCTCTGCCGATCTAGCCCAAATAAAGAAGTCATTTTTTCGGTTTCAATCCAGATATACTGTTGGGTCATTAAATCTGGTCCATGACTAGCGATCTGCTCTGATACCATGATAGAAATTCATAGGATTCTATCCTAAAACCTACTCCTTCCGTCCCATATATATATGGACATTTGGGACAACATGGGAAATGCATAATTGGTAAAGTAAGAGAGATAAAAAGAAAAAGTAATTATAGTATAATTAGTGGAAAATGATGTCCACTTATGAGAGAGAGAAGTTACCAAAAATAAAAGGGGATATTTTTATGAGAAATCTTAAAATGAAAAATATTCTTATTTTATGGGACGGGTGGAGTATTAATAATAGGTAAAGAGACCCATGAGTCGTATTCGTTTAATATATGATACTTCCACTATTTCCCAATATGTGTTTCATTTTGACCAGACATGAGATTGAAGAAATGTAAAGAAAGTGGGTTGAAAAAATGTTATTAAAATATGGATCCTACTTTTATATATTAGTATTAGTATTATAATAAAATGTGAGTAAAATGAGTTAGTGAATGTGGAATCCACTTCAAATGTAGTAAAAATGAAATGAGACAATTAATCACTGATTGGACACATAATAGGAAACAGAGGGAGTAGATGGGTCATTGGCCCATACGATATTAAGTTTATTATTTTAGGAGATGAGTGACTCATCTTAGTCAATGGTGAATCTATTTATCTCTCTCTCTTACTTTGTCTATCTTACGAGTGGAAGTCCGATATTATTACTTCAGCCCACTTCAATGATGGATCTCTTGCCTCTTGTCTTGTCTATCTCACGTGTAGAAGTCCGATGTTCATTATATAAGTATAGTGTTGATTCCCTTGTATAATACTCCCTCCGTCCCCAAAGAATATGCACTTTGGGTTCGGTACGGGTTTTAATGTAAAATTGGTAAAGTAATAGAAAGGTAAAGAGAAAAAGTAATTAAAGTATTGTTAGTAGAGAATGAGTCTCACCTCATTAGAGAGAAAAGATTTTCTAAAATTAGAAAATGCATATTCTTATAGGACATAATAAAAAGACAAGATTGCATATTCTTGTGGTACAAAGGGAGTGGTAGCCTTTAAAGGATTGAGTGACCTAGTTATGATGAAATAGCTTCTCCATAATAAATTCAGGTCATACAAAAAAATTAATAAAAGTTAAACTATAAAATGAAATTTGCAAAAACTTAAAGCAATAAAGTGAAAATGTAGTTTTACAAACATTCTTATTTCAAACGACCTTCCAATATAATAATCCGATGAAAACTCAGAACCATAAAACCAAACCAAAAACAAAAGTAAAGAAGAAAAAAGAATATAACACAGTCAATCAAGTTTACCAGGCTCTCCGGCAGCCTCAACGACATCGTCATCGGCGTTGGTCTTGTACTTGTACCACATTGCCCAAAAGAGATAGTGGAAGAAGTTGATGACACTCAAAATAGCAAGAAGCCAATAAAACAGATCCAACTTATTCCTGTCCAAATCCAGGCCATACACCCACGCCTTTTTGCTCGGCGTCACCCTTTTTGTGACCGCCGTCACCACCTCCACCAACACACTGCTCAAGAAATATCCCAACGAGAGCGATATCCACGTGAAGGAGGTGGACAACGACTTCATCCCGGCGGGCGCCTCCTTGTAGAAGAACTCCATGAGCCCGACCAGTGTGAACATGTCCGCTATCCCAAATATACCGTATTGGAACGACAGCCAGAAGAGGCTCACAGGCGCCAAGGGGTTCTCCAGCGACTGCCGCCTCCTCTTCACCTCCACCAAAGCGGCTGCTGACATGGACACCGCTGACAAGACGAGCCCCACCCCAACGCGCTGGAGCTGGGTGATCCCCGTGGGGTGGCCTGTGAGGCGGCGTGCCAAGGGGACAAACAGCGCGTCGTATATGGGGATGAGGATGACCATGAAGAGAAGGGGGATGATCGGGATTGAGGCCGGTGGGACCTTGAATGACCCCAGCTTAGTGTCCATTCGGTTGCCTTGCTGGACGGAGAAGGTCTGCAGTTGGGCGAGGCATGTGTTCATGATGATGGTGCTTCCTATGATTGGTAACATCCTTGTTAGCACCTTCACTTCTTCTACCTGTGTCACTGTGCACACTTCCCAATCTGTTGCCTCTCTTTTCTCCCCTAGGATCGCTGCTTTGTCTAGCCACCTACCGTTTGGTAGACTAGTCATGTTTCGACTAGATATGATACACTAATAATTGTTTGTGTGCGCTTACTTACGCCATATAAATTAAACAATGGGTAGAGCCAAGATAATTCTCATTATCCTAACAAAACGTAACTACCAAATGTACCCGAAGATTCAAGATTAATTTTGACTAGTTGTTAGCATTAAGTGAAGTTCAAATAAATGTGTTTACTTTGTTCTAACATAGCTACCAAACGATAAATACGATCATTACCTGAACTGTTGGGTATGAGGAATTATTCCGATTGTGGAGTCAAAATCTTTCTTGCTTTCCTCGTAGAGCTCATTAGGGTTCTCAGGATGAGGCAGCCCGCGATTTTTTACCGCTACTATTATTACCTGAGAAAAAGAAGAATTGAAGCATGGATTGTTAAATAGGGATGTAATCAAATGTAAACTCTACATACCTGTACAAACTCTAAATTATGATTTGGACCATTAGATTTTATGATCTGACGTTAATAGGTGACTAACTATTGTGAATATGCATACCTGTGCGATTCTAACAAGTGGGCTGTGTTTAGGGATTTTGAGGCGATAGAAGGGTTTCCCAAGTATAAGTACCACGAAAGCTAAGAAGGTGGCAATGGTGACAATAAGGAACCCCTTCCACCAGTTGTCTTTCAAAGGGTGGTTTGTAGAAACCCAGACGATGACTGTGACTCCGATTGATGCACCACCAACTATACTCAGCAACAACCAGTTGAAATAGCTTGCCAGCGACTTGGCTTCCTCAGGGTCGTTCTCATCGAACTGGTCAGCCCCAAGGGCCGGGAAAGACCCCCTCAGTCCACCCGCGCCCAACGCCAGCAAGAACATTGTCGTGTAGAAGTAGACGGCCTTGCCTCCCCCTATGCAGCTCGACTCCCCGATTCCACAAAATGAAGGTAGCAAATGTTCGGAGTGAGCTTCAATGGTCAGCATTACTAGAGCCTGAATTAATGAATCATTTAATTGAAAATTATTATGGAACTATTGAGTACTCTTGCTTGATGTCCCATTAAATATGAAACATTTGAAAATCGACATGGGATTATATGTAGTGTTGTTTTAGGAGTTAATGAAGAGAGTGCAAATTATGAGAGGAGAAAAAGTAGAAATAAAGTTGTTTCCATTTCAGGAAATGGAAATGTTTCATTTTTAAAGGGATAATCCAAAAAGAGTATATGAGATCTTGAATAATGAAAATTATTTATAAAAGTAGATAAATTACCATGAGTTCAAGTGCCCCAAAAATGATGGAGGTGTGGAACCTGTTAATAAAAGTGTCGGAGATGAAGCCACCAACAACAGAGAGTAGAAATGTAGTTCCCATCAAGTTAGTGAAAGTGTTAGCAGCTGTGGGGAGATCGAAATACAGCTTGAACATGAAGTAGAGGACCAAGCTCATCATGTTCGCTACGAAACCCATATTTTCCAATGCAGCCAAACCGTAAATGAAAGATGCAGCTCGGACACCTCCTTTCCCTTTCATCTCCGATTGCATTGTCGCACCCTTCTCTGCGTCGTCTTCTCCCTGTGTAGATCATATACTATATGATTAGATCATTAAACTCATCAACTAAGTTGCACTAAAAGTATGATTAGTTAGCACACTCACCATGCTTCAAATTAACTAATGTGACAAGGAATGCTATGATAGGGAATTAAAGGTGCACGATATATAAATTTATATGAAATTAACAACATTGTATGCAACGTCAATTATTGGCATATACTACTTCTTGTTGCCAATCGGACGTGTTCATGATCCGGCCATATATAGCTGTCTTCTCCTTCACTTAGATCACTCCAATGCAATCAAACTGAATTTTTTAAATATGCTTAATCCACTTTTGTTGCTTATGTTGAAGACAAAATAGTTGATTTATATATATATATAGTATTACATGTTGCCTAAAATAATAACTTAACGAAACATAACTAAGCATAGTTACTTTAATAATTTTGCCTATAATTATTCATTACCACAAGATATCTTTAAGCATCTCCAACCATTTACATCATATTCAACCTCATTTTATTGTAAAACATCACAACTCTTTTTACATTCACAAAATCTCAAGTTGGGATTTGGATATGTTATAGTGTAAACCCAAAAATATGGTGTATTATAATTTGTCAAAAATCCAAAATGAGATGGGTTTTGGAGTACCATAATTTGTTAGTACCTTTGTATTGGAAACAATCCAATATTGATTTAGGGATATACCCTATTTTCCAATTTTCGAACTTTATTTTAACATGTATATACGGGTTCACTTTATAGAAATAAACCTAATATTGTAGACATTGAGGATCACATTGCCATTGCCATTGCCATTGCTTGTTGAAAGTTGTTAACACATTTATATGTATTGCGAACTCGATCTGTGGCCATTGCTGTAAAGTCGTTGATCTAATTTTTCATACACTGCTGTCACATAAAAATGACAGCAATATATAGTTATATCCAGTGAAATTTAGTAAAGTTGCACAATGTTCAGCTAGATGCTGCCCACCAGCTTCTTATATTTGTATTTTTTTTTTCTGTGTTCATGGCTGTATTGAGTACCCCAACAAGGCTTATCTTTCTCTGTTTTGAAGCTCAATAACAGCAAAGTGAATAGTAGTATCAGACAGCCTCCAATCCATTTCATGCAGAAATACAAGTATGAACCCCCATATCTCCTTGATAATTTTTAAATCTATAGTAGTATCCTGGCTTCATACAGGCAAACCCCATCAGAACATTAAAAACAGCAAGCAATAACCATCCTACTTTTTTCTATCTGTGCCATTAAAAATGAAACATTTCCTTCTTCTACCCTTCATTACCTCACAAAACAACATTACATAAAATATTATGCCGAAAAGCATTTAATGGGACGGAGGGAGTATATTCTAGATAGTAGTGTTTTTTCTAATAAAATACCGGATCACAATATTTGTACCAAAGTGAAAACATCATAAAAATCCATAGGGTTTCGCCCTAAAACCAATTGGTTATAAGATGAAACCTCTTAGATTTCTATCATGGTATCAGAGCACTGGAAAATGAAAATGAATGACGCAGATCGATAGAGAGCTAGTCCAACCCCTCCAAGGTTTCTATCAAAACATATGTCTATAAGATTTATCCATGACAAACCCTCCACATTCAGGAAGATTAGCCAGAAAGAGGAAGGAAAAGATAAATGCCATGTCAATTACAGGTTATTTGAAGTCAACCTTGGCTTTGATTATAATAGAAACTCCCATGGAAGCCTGACACAAGGCCAAAAAGTCTTTGTTCCATATTTCAACAGTAATGTTTCAGCTGCATAACATGCATATCTACATAGTCACATAACTGGAACAAAAATTTGTTGAAGTTTACATTGATATAATAACCATATAGCTTGTTCTGGGAAGTATTGGTTCTGAGATGTATTTACTAGAGTCACAGATATGCAACAGTGTGGAATGTTATTCCAAAACTGAATGCCAACTAGTCCAATTGCTAGAGAATTGGTATCTAAGTCCAATCAGCAAAACTAGTCAACCTTTTCCAACAATCTCCCCAAGTATGGCACCGTAAACGCAATGCACCTAGGATATAAATAAAGAGGAATAGCAAAATATGATCCTTATCATGTCAGCCTTGGCTTAAGAGTAGCAGTGTAAATGATGTAAGATGAGCAATAATGGGGAGTATCTCTGTTGTTAATGACCTCAAGTTACCAAATTCACATGCCATTAGATTAGACATTAGTTGGAGATATGTTAATTTTGAGTGAACATTAGTCATCTATTCATGCAACTATCTAATTCTTATCATACACATTCCTAAAGCAATGAGGATCACCTATAACATCTCGTACTACATCTCCTACTACACACACAAACATGAGTGATGCAGTATGAGATGTTATAGGTGATCTCTAGTGTTCCTAAAGACGAGACGAGTATTAAGTAGTAACGGATGCAATTGTGCACTGTGTACATAACAAAGCGAGAAATAGAATTCACAGATCGATAATGTAAATTATACTAATATGAATGAAATACTCTCTGAAATTGATCAGATGACATCGGAATGGTTTTGATTGGACATTAAGGAGGCGACTCTCTCAATTGCTTCCTTGGCGTTTCGTCTGGCCAGCAGAGCTCCCATCACTTTCTGCTCCGCATCGGCTCTAGCAAGGGCTGCCGCCCTGTGCATCGCAGCGGCGGCAATTTTGGCGGCGCAGAGAGATTCTTTGGTGAAGACGAGAGCAGTAGTTGAATCGATGAAGGAAAAAGAGGGATCGGAGCAATGGGGGCAGAGGTAGCGGTTAGAGTGGGAGGAAGGGAGGCAGGTGAGGTGGGCGAGGGCGGGGCATCGGAGGCACATGATGCGGGCACCAGCGGCGGCGGTGTCGTCGTGGATGTCGAAGCAGACGGGGCAGAAGGTGTCGCGCTTGTGGCGGAGCAAGCAGGCGGTGCAGAGGTCCGCAAAAACGCCGTGGTGAGGAACGTTGTGGACGAGGAACGGACCCGACCCGCAAACCTGGCATTCCCCAACCGCCATGAAAGAGGGTTTTAGTTTTAGGGCTCAATTTGAAATTTAATTTTTCTCTATTGAAGAAGGTAGAGTTTTTGGATATATATATATATATATATATATATATATATATATATATATATATATATATATATATATATATATATATAGGGTAGTGATCTATGGCAAACACCTCTTAACCATATAACTAGAGAACAAATAATAGCCACAAGATCAAAAAAATCAAGGGCTCATGTTAATTTTCGAATTTAATGAGATATTAGCTCCCTCAATCACAAATTTACTCCATAATAACAAGTCAGGGGTATTATTGTCATTGCAGATCGAATTAAATCCAAAATCAAATTCGTCTCGTCTTAATCTCTCTCCTCCTCCTCCTCCTCCTCCTCCTCTGTTTAGCATCTGTTTGAGAATTTTATGTAGTTGAACCAGCACGCACGACTCAAGACTTCATTGACCACTCCTTCACTCATCCAACATTCTTCACCAACCAATTCCCCCTTTTATACTTCCAATTTCCAAATCCAATCACTCAATCCTCACAAGATGAACGATCTATTCTCCGGATCCTTCTCCCGCTTCCGCGGCGGCGCCGACCTGTCCCCGCCGCCGAGCCACAACATCGAGCTCTCCGGCAGCGGCGGCGCCGTCAATTTGTATATTAATAAAAATCAGTGGATAAATAGAGTAATTTTGTCTTGAGATTTGGTTTCCTTGATTTTGTAGCTGGAGTTCTCTGCAATTGATAAACAACTTCTCAAAACTCTTCTTTTTCTTGTCTGCATTTTCATGTCACAAAAATACAAAAGTTGATATAAAAGAATATACATATATTTTGCACGAGAACTGAAGTAAGAGTGATGTGTTTTGTGAATAAGAGTGAAGTAAAATCTGAGTAAGAGTGATGTGTTTTGTGAACAAGAGTGAAGTAAAATCTGAGTAAGAGTGATGTGTTTTGTGAACAAGAGTGAAGTAAAATCTGAGTAAGAGTGATGTGTTTTATGAACAAGAGTGAAGTAAAATCTGAGTAAGAGTGATGTGTTTTGTGAACAAGAATGAAGTAAAATCTGAGTAAGAGTGATGTGTTTTGTGAACAAGAGTGAAGTAAAATCTGAGTAAGAGTGATGTGTTTTGTGAACAAGAGTGAAGTAAAATCTGAGTAAGAGTGATGTGTTTTGTGAACAAGAGTGAAGTAAAATCTGAGTAAGAGTGATGTGTTTTGTGAACAAGAGTGAAGTAAAACCAGAACAAGAGTGATGTGTTTTGTGAACAAGAGTGAAGTGAAATCTGAGTAAGAGTGATGTGTTTTGTGAACAAGAGTGAAGTCAAATCTGAGTAAGAGTGATGTGTTTTGTGAACAAGAGTGAAGTGAAATCTGAGTAAGAGTGATGTGTTTTGTGAACAAGAGTGAAGTAAAATCTGAGTAAGAGTGATGTGTTTTGTGAACAAGAGTGAAGTAAAATCTGAGTAAGAGTGATGTGTTTTGTGAACAAGAGTGAAGTAAAATCTGAGTAAGAGTGATGTGTTTTGTGAACAAGAGTGAAGTAAAATCTGAGTAAGAGTGATGTGTTTTGTGAACAAGAGTGAAGTAAAATCTGAGTAAGAGTGATGTGTTTTGTGAACAAGAGTGAAGTAAAATCTGAGTAAGAGTGATGTGTTTTGTGAACAAGAGTGAAGTAAAATCTGAGTAAGAGTGATGTGTTTTGTAAACAAGAGTGATTTGTTTTGTAAACAAGAGTGAAGTATTCAAAATCCACTTCAATTTGACAATTTCTCCATTGAGAAACACCACGGCTCTTTTAGCATGCACTTCTCTTATCAAGGTTATGGATTCATCAACTCAGACATACATCTAAGCATCCAATTTCTGATCAAGTTATAATTATTTTTGGAGAATTACACCAGCCATATACCTAATTCAACTAGTACATAGGAAGAAAATACTAAAACTGATATTAGAATCCTTGAATAATTTTCAATCCCAATCCATTTCGGTAGAAATTACTAATTAATTTTTTTTACTTAAATCATTTTCGAGCTAAAGCCGAGCGAAAGCGGAAAGAAAAAATGTTATCTCCACTTAGAAAATATATAATGCATAATTGCTCCAGCATACAGCGCCGGAGCCGAAGAAGTCGACGAGATCACCGACGGCGGCGGTGCAGCCGTCGGAGACGTCTGAGAAGGCGTCGGAGTGGGCGGAGCCTGCGGCAGCTCCGCCACAGAGACAGCTAGCGCGGCGCATGACTTTCGTAAGATTGGATTCACGGTGATTATATGTTATTCATGAATTCACATTGATGTATTGAATTCCCAAAATGCCCCTGGACAAGTTTTTTTTCATAAAAATCTGAAAGTTTGTTTAAGCCATAGGATTAATTTGGAGTATTAAAATGTGTGGCTGAGATTTGTTCTCTAGTTATACACTTAAGATTAGTTATATATTGATCACTACCCTATATATATATATATATATATATATATATATATATATATATATATATATATATATATATATATATATATATAGGGTTTTGATCTATGCAAAACTAGATTTAAATACAGAAACGCAGAACAATATCATAATTAGGGCACTTTTAGGTCATAATTAGGTAATTTGTAGGTCATGCTAACAAAGCATGACCTAAAACGATCTTAGTATGACATTAAATCCAAATATTATAATATGACCTAAAATTACTTAATTATGACCTTCCGTGTTTTTAGTTAATAATAGACCATTAGATCATCTAATCCTAGGGCTGAGATTTGGTCTGCATTTCTGGATTTAAACACATACTTATTTTGATCATCTCCCTATATATATATATATATATATATATAGAGGGGAGTGTTGAGGACCTTTTGTTCCCTTTGATTTAAGTTCTTACTTAATGTGAACCGTTAGATTAGATGGATGGACAGATCGGATGAAAACTTGATAACTTATCCCGTGTTGCATTATTAGGCCTAATCTGTGCATTATATGGGTAAAATAGTAAAACAGCACTGTATCAAAAACCGCTCAAAACCGAAGGAGCGGAAATTAAGCCGGATTTTGCTACGACCTACCATCTACTCACTCTCTCTCTCACTCCAAACGTCTCACCCTCAATCCATCATTGCAAATCGTCTCCCCAAATTCCCCCAACTTTCCAAACCCTAGCCGCCATTGGAACCAACAGGAAATCTACGGGGACCGTCGATTCTCGTCCGTTTCACTGTCCAAACCCCACTCCCGCAGTGCGCGACCATCTAGTTGAAGGAGACTAAAAGGTAGGGTTGAAAAAGGTTAATTTTTTGGTATTACACACCGTTAATCGCCGATATTCACCGCCTACCACACCACCTACTCGTCGATTCACTATTTGTAAAAATCATGGATTAAATATGCCCGGTCAATGGATTTTGACCAAATAATAAATGTGACGAGACATTTAATTTTGTGAAATTAAATGACATAGCGTCGATCTACATTTTACGTAGGTAAATGTAGTATATTCACTTTCTCAAATCCGATTTCCGGTGAGTGAGAAATAGTGGATTAAAGTTGGGCATAATTAGCTTTTAATTAAAGCTTGGAGATGGAGCTTAGGGAATAATTAACTAGTGTTAATTATCCCACATTGGAGGATTAACACATCTTTAATGTGTATAAATTAAGTGACTTTATGTTACTTAATAATTATAGTGGACCAAGATGGGTGAAAGAGCCCACACGCGCGCACACGCGCGCGCCGCCGCCGCCGCCCGCCCGCCCGAGCCCGTGCCCGTGCCCGTGTCCGTGCTCGTGCTCGTGCTCGCGCTCGTGGTCGCGGGCCGCGGGCCTCGGGCCCGGGCCCGAGCCCGATCCCGATCTTGGACTTGGACTTGGACTTGGACTTGGACTTGGACTTGGATCTTGGCAATTGGTCTTTGGGTGGTCTTTGGGCTTGGTGCTTGGCCCAAACTATTCTTTTTGGACCACCGCCGAGTCAGCAATCCAAGTGGCTTGACACGTCGTCAAGCGAGGCACAGTCACGGTTGCCACGTGAGAAATCCACACGCTCCACACACGGGTGGCACATTACAGCCACACGCCTGTAACCGACGTCGGTTACGTTTTTGCCATGATGAGCCTTCAATGGCTGGTTGACCCTGCATGGTGGTTAGCCTATAAATAGGCTAGCCATGCCACTGCATTAGGACACACACCTATAAGCATTCTCTGCATAAGCTCTCTCCCTCTCCCTGCATTGTCTTTCTGTCGAAGCTCTGCCCTCTCCTCCATCTCGTTCGCCGGAGCTCTGCTGATTGCGGTGCTGCATCAGAAGAGACGTAGCCGTTTTACCTTTGGGGACGACACGCCAAACTGAGAGCACTACCGGGGCGTATCTCGTCTTGCGGGAAGAGGCCTCCTCGACTCGGCTGTCATAGCATACTGGTTTAGTTGTTTCATTTTCGTTGTAACTTCAGTTCATTTTTGTATTCCTTCTTTTGGGTTGTATTACGCCCGGTTTTGTTATCTTGTAATCCCAGAAACCAACAATCGCAAGACGAGATAACTTGCCTTTGAAGGAATTTGGACTTCTAAACTGAACTAAAACTTTCGAAATATTAACACCTTTTGCTGGAGATGTCGACGGAATCCAACACTGCTGCTGCCAACGCCACCGCCGCCATTCCCTCCACCATGGCGACCTCTGGACCGGTCAACACTTCATCGGCTCCCTCGATGATGCCAACTCCCGGCTTCCCAGCCGCTTCATCCACCGTCCCTTGGGTTTGGGACAACCCCTTCGGGGCATCCATTGGTTCCACCTTTGGTGGTTCGGTTGGTTCCACTTTTAGTGGTTCCTTCGGATCCTTTAATGGATCGGGTGTTGGTGCCTTCGGGCTCAATACTGGTGTTGGATCTTCCGGGATCAACACGAATGTGGGGGGCACTATGCCCAACACGAACATGGGGGGCTCTATGCCCAACCAAGTTGTTGGCTCCTTCGGGGGCAACGGAATTGGTTCCTTCCAAGGACCAACTGCGGCACCTTTGGCACCAAGAATGATGCCACCTGCCGAGAAACCACCAAAGTTTGGAGGATCTGACTTCAAGCGGTGGTATCAAAAGATGTTGTTCTACTTGACAACATTGGGCGTCGCCAACTTCCTCACGGAGAACGAGCCGCCCGCGCCAAGCAACCAAGATACTAGGCTCGAAGTCATGGCGGACTATGAAGCTTGGAGAAAAGGGGATTATCTATGTAAAAACTTTATTTTAAGTGCATTAGATGATAGCCTCTATAATGTATACTCCAATGTAACCACATCTAAACAAATGTGGGAAAGCCTAGAGAAGAAATATAGCATAGACAATGCTGCAGGGACTGAACAGGTTGTAGCATCCAAGTTTATGGACTACAAGATGGTCGACTCTCGACCCATCATGGAGCAAGTCCAAGAGCTCCAAATGATCATCCACTCCTTAGTGGCTGAAGGGATGACCTTGCCCGATAAGTTCCTAAGGTGCACGATCATTGACAAGCTCCCTCCAAGTTGGAAGGACTTCAAGAGTTATCTCAAGCACAAGCGAAAGCAGATGACCCTTGAAGACTTGATCGTGAAGTTGCGCATTGAGGCCGACGTGCGCAAAAGTGATCAAAAGGCTAAGGGCTTCACCCCAAATGAAGCCAAAGCCAACCTGTTGGAGCGGGGCGGTCCCTCCAACAAACGCCCTCGCCCAAACCGTCCAAACGACAAAGGGAAGGGAAAGCAGCCTTCAAAGAAGTTTGAAGGCGACTGCTACAAGTGTGGCAAACCAGGCCACTTTGCTAAAGACTGCCGCAGCAAGAAGAAGAAGCCGGCAGCCCACGTCGTTGAGAAGGAGTTCAAGGACTGGGATGAGAACGACCTCATTGCAGTGGTCACTGAAGAGGTTAACCTTGTTGATAACAAGGGAGGCTGGTACATCGACACCGGCGCTACTGCTCATGTTTGCTCCGACAGGAGCAAGTTTGCCTCCTACACTGCTGTTGAAGGGAGGAAGATCAACATGGGGAATCAAGCATCATCCGAAGTCCTCGGCGTTGGCAACGTGATTCTCATGATGACGTCTGGCCTAACTATCACTTTGAAGGATGTGCTGCATGTCCGGGACATCCGCAAGAACCTAGTGTCAGGATCAATACTAGTTAATAAAGGGTTTAAACTTGTATTTGAGTCCGATAGGTTTGTCTTGTATAAGTTTGGAAAATCCATCGGAAAAGGTTATGTAACCGATGGGCTTTTCAAGCTTAGTGTAGCAACTCGAAGTGTTGCGAAGCCATTGGCCAATAAGAATAAAGCATCTACTTCCTCTTATTTGATTGAGTCTTCAAATTTGTGGCATTGTAGATTGGGACATGTAAATTCAAAAGCCATTAAAAGATTAGTAAATTTAGATTTACTAAAGGCTAATGAATTGGATATCCAAGATAAATGTGAAATTTGTCTTGAAGCAAAAATGACTAAGTTGCCGTTTCACTCGGTTGAACGAAGCACAAAACCCCTTGAATTAACTCACACGGATGTATGTGATTTAAAGATGTTGCAAACTAGAGGTGGTAAAAAGTACTTTATCACTTTCATAGATGATTGCACAAGATATTGCTACATTTATCTTTTAAGAAACAAAGATGAAGCAATAGAGGCGTTCAAAAATTATAAAGAACGAAGTTGAGAATCAACTTGGTTGTAAAATCAAAATGATTCGAAGCGATAGAGGAGGCGAATATGTAGCCCCGTTTGAGGAGTTATGCAACGCAAGTGGTATAATTCATCAAACAACTGCTCCATATTCACCACAATCTAATGGTGTTGCAGAACGCAAGAATCGAACTCTAAAAGAGATGATGAATGCACTGCTACTCAGTTCAGGATTACCACATAACATGTGGGGGGAAGCTGTTTTGACAGCAAACTATATCTTGAATAAAATCCCTCTCAAAGGAAAAGATGTTACTCCTTATGAGTTGTGGAAGGGAAGGAAGCCATCCTACAAATACCTCAAAGTGTGGGGGTGTTTGGCAAAGGTGATGGTTCCTCCGCCCAAAGAAGTTACAATCGGACCTAAGACGGTTGATTGCATCTTCATTGGATATGCACTTAACAGTAGTGCATATCGATTTGTTGTTCACAAGTCTGAAATATCGACTATCACAGTAGGAACAACAATTGAGTCGAGGAATGCTGTATTTCTCGAAAATACCTTTCCTTGCAAAGATAAGGAAAAGGTATCAACCAATTCTGGGACAAGAATTGAAGAAGCCACTAGTTCTAAACAAGTGGAAGAAGAAGCCACTAGTTCTAAATCAACAGATGCGGAACCTGAATCGCGCAAGCGTGCAAGGCCCGATCCAAAAGATACAGTACTAAGACGTGGTAATAGAGTCAGAACACCAAAACTTTTGGTCCTGACTACATTGCTTTCATGTTGGATGAAGAACCAACATCGATAAAAGTAGCCTTTGCTGGCCCAGACGGGCTGCATTGGAGAGAAGCTGTTCAAAGCGAAATTGATTCAATTTTGCTAAACCACACATGGGTGTTGGTTGATTTGCCCGAAGGTGCTAAACCTTTAGGATGCAAATGGGTTCTTAAAAGAAAGTTTAAGGCCGATGGAACAGTTGATAAGTATAAAGCCCGATTAGTAGTAAAGGGTTTTAAACAAAAAGAAGGACATGACTTCTTCGATACCTATTCACCTGTAACAAGGATTACATCTATCCGGGTGCTTCTCGCTATTGCTGCATTGCACAATCTCGAGATTCATCAAATGGATGTAAAGACCGCGTTTCTGAATGGTGAACTAGAAGACGAAATCTACATGGAACAACCCGAAGGGTTTGTAGTACCTGGACAAGAGAAAAAGGTATGCAAGCTCGTGAAATCCCTATATGGATTGAAACAAGCGCCATTGCAATGGCACTTGAAGTTTGATAATGTGATGTTATCAAATGGGTTTAAAATCAACGAGTGCGACAAATGTGTCTACATCAAGAGCACTAATAACGGTCATGTTATAGTGTGTCTCTACGTTGATGATATGTTAATCTTGGGTAGCAACACTCAAATAATTAACGATACAAAGGCCATGTTAAAGAGAAACTTTGACATGAAAGACATGGGTCTAGCCGATGTAATTCTTGGAATGAAGATTCTAAGAACGAATGATGGAATCATCTTAACACAATCACATTATGTTGAGAAGATATTGAATAAATTCAAAGCCTATGATGGCGCGCCGGTTAAGACTCCAATTGAACTCGACGTTCACTTGAGCAAAAACAAAGGCGAGCCCGTTGCACAAGAAGAGTATGCACGGGTCATCGGGTGCATTATGTACTTGACTAATTGCACTCGACCTGACATTGCTTGTGCCGTGAACAAGTTAAGTCGTTACACGAGCAATCCAAGCAAAGAGCATTGGAGAGCTCTTGTGAGGGTTTTGAGATATTTAAAACACACTCAAAATCTTGGGCTACACTTCTCGAGATACCCCCCGGTGCTTGAAGGGTACTGTGATGCCAATTGGATATCCGATAATAGAGACTCACTTTCAACAAGTGGATATGTCTTTACTATTGGGGGTGGTGCTGTATCGTGGAAATCCACAAAACAGACCTGTATAGCCCGATCAACAATGGAATCGGAGTTCATTGCCTTGGATAAGGCTGGTGAGGAAGCCGAGTGGCTTAAGAACTTCCTTGAAGACATTCCATGTTGGTCTAAGCCAGTGCCACCAGTGCTGATTCACTGCGATAGCCAAGCGGCTATTGGAAGGGCAAACAATGGTTTCTATAACGGTAAGTCTCGACATATACGTCGACGACATAACACCGTGAGACATTTGATCACAACAGGGGTGATCACAATTGACTATGTGAAGTCAATAGATAATCTAGCGGATCCGCTAACCAAAGGGTTAAACCGTGATCAAATGAATAAGTTGCTAGAGGGAATGGGTTTGAAATCCACAAACTAAAGAATTGTCATAGTGGTAACCCAACCATGATGACTGGAGATCCCAAGAACTTGGTTCAAAGGGACAACTAAGCTATGAGAGTTCATGGAAAAACACTCAAACTATATCTATTCCCTAGAGAGCAATAGAGTGTTGGAGAACTTGCCTCGTGGTAAAGGCTAAGTCTATGACTTTTAATGGTTCTTAAGGATCTCAAAGAGATGGAATTCTCAAAGAGACCAAGTATGGCAAGGTACTTGACTAAGAATCACCTATGTAAGTGCGAAGTGTGGTCGCTTCATAAAAAAAAACGCACTTATGAATCCAAAGTGGTGTCCAAGACCGCAATGGACACAAAACGTGAGAACGGATGAGGTTGAGGTGTTTAAGTGTTAACACCATTGTCTCGGTGCACGCCGTGGGGGATTAGTTCAAAGCATCGCGCTACTAAGCCGCCTGTGTATCCGATGGTGTCGACTATGGAGGGTTCAAAGTCAACAACTACCTATCCTTATGCTTATATACCTCGCGAGGGTTGAGCTTGTGTCTGCATGCATATGCATTCGGCTATTTCCACTCATGTGGAGGATTGTAAAAATCATGGATTAAATATGCCCGGTCAATGGATTTTGACCAAATAATAAATGTGACGAGACATTTAATTTTGTGAAATTAAATGACATAGCGTCGATCTACATTTTACGTAGGTAAATGTAGTATATTCACTTTCTCAAATCCGATTTCCGGTGAGTGAGAAATAGTGGATTAAAGTTGGGCATAATTAGCTTTTAATTAAAGCTTGGAGATGGAGCTTAGGGAATAATTAACTAGTGTTAATTATCCCACATTGGAGGATTAACACATCTTTAATGTGTATAAATTAAGTGACTTTATGTTACTTAATAATTATAGTGGACCAAGATGGGTGAAAGAGCCAAAACGCGCGCACACGCGCGCGCCGCCGCCGCCGCCCGCCCGTGCCCGTGCCCGTGCCCGTGCACGTGCTCGTGCTCGCGCTCGCGGTCGCAGGCCTCGGGCCCGGGCCCGAGCCCGATCCCGATCTTGATCTTGATCTTGATCTTGGACTTGGACTTGGACTTGGACTTGGATCTTGGCAATTGGTCTTTGGGTGGTCTTTGGGCTTGGTGCTTGGCCCAAACTATTCTTTTTGGACCACCGCCGAGTCAGCAATCCAAGTGGCTTGACACGTCGTCAAGCGAGGCACAGTCACGGTTGCCACGTGAGAAATCCACACGCTCCACACACGGGTGGCACATTACAGCCACACGCCTGTAACCGACGTCGGTTACGTTTTTGCCATGATGAGCCTTCAATGGCTGGTTGACCCTGCATGGTGGTTAGCCTATAAATAGGCTAGCCATACCACTGCATTAGGACACACACCTATAAGCATTCTCTGCATAAGCTCTCTCCCTCTCCCTGCATTGTCTTTCTGTCGAAGCTCTGCCCTCTCCTCCATCTCGTTCGCCGGAGCTCTGCTGATTGCGGTGCTGCATCAGAAGAGACGTAGCCGTTTTACCTTTGGGGACGACACGCCAAACCGAGAGCACTACCGGGGCGTATCTCGTCTTGCGGGAAGAGGCCTCCTCGACTCGGCTGTCATAGCATACTGGTTTAGTTGTTTCATTTTCGTTGTAACTTCAGTTCATTTTTGTATTCCTTCTTTTGGGTTGTATTACGCCCGGTTTTGTTATCTTGTAATCCCAGAAACCAACACTATTTTTTCCCCAAAAAAGTCATTGTTTTCAAACTCGCTTTGGTCGTGATTTTCTGTAATCATAAAAGCGTTTTCATTTTGGTTAGGGTTCTGTCTATTATTGAATGTGTAATTATTTACTGGTTTACAATTGTGTATTGGACGATTATGTGGAGAAAATGTTATCGGGTTTTGATTTTTGGTTCGTCTCACAGACATATTATGACGAAAAGAGGACGGCATTCAAGATCTCAACCAACCCAGGCTGCAGGTGAACAATCTATTTCATTTGCATGTAGAATTCCTGGAGTAGTTGTACATCAAGTAGTCTTCCTTTGTGCATTCATTGACATTTTTTGTACATGGGTGAATGTATGAATGTAATATTCTTTGTGCATTATTTGATTGGTTGGGTACATTATTTATCAAGGATTACACATTATTTATCTTGTATTATGCATTATTTGACTGCTTGTGTACATGGGTGAATGCAAAATTCCTTTGTGCATTATTTGATTGAATCTGTACATTATTTATCTAGTAGTATACATTATTTATCAAGTATTAGGCATTATTTGATTGCTTGTATACATGAACCCAATGGGTGAATGTAATATTCCTTTGTGCATTATTTGATTGCTTGGGCACATTAATTATCAAGGATTATACATTATTTATCATGTAATGCATTATTTGACTGCTTCTGTACATAGGTGAATGGGTGAATGTCATATTCTTTTGTGCATTATTTGATTGCTTGTATACATTATTTATCTATTTTTATACATTATTTATCAAGTATTATGCATTATTTGACTGCTTGTGTATTGATGACTCAACAGGATTGCAGGTGTCGTGTTAAGCAAAGATGTATCCCACTGATCAGGATAGAAACCCCGGCTATGCCTGAACCTGGTATCAAAGAAATTCCTCAACCCACTTCTACTGATTAGTATAGTGGAGGTAAAGGTCGAATCCCACAGAGATGGATGCGCTTTGGGTAATTGTGGTGATAGTCTGGAGGGGGTTGGTTAGCTACCACGCTTGGGTTGAGATTCTACCTAGACAGGAATTTAAGGTGGTACTCTACTGTCTGGGTGGTGTGAAAGTGGACGACATGTGGCTATGTACGTGAGAGTGGGGGACAAGTTGTTTCAGGGACATGTGGAAAGTACTCGGTTACTATAAAAGGCTAAATGGAATATCAGAGAAAAAAAGTGGTGGTTGGGTGGCTACACTGTCAGGTCTGTAAGGTACCAGCAGAAAAGTAAAGGACAAAAGCAAAAATTAACTAAAAAGCAAAAGTGGTCCCAAACTTGGATGAGGATGCTGTCTTCTCCAACAAACATGAACAAAATCAAACAAACTCAGATTCCATAGATGAAATTACAGATTAACAACTCCACAAATCAGATCCATAATTAACTCACTAAAATTTAAAGATTAAACGTGT
Source organism: Salvia splendens (assembly GCF_004379255.2). NCBI lineage: Eukaryota > Viridiplantae > Streptophyta > Magnoliopsida > Lamiales > Lamiaceae > Salvia > Salvia splendens. The sequence continues at coordinate 28,553,225 of NC_056046.1, forward strand.
GAAATCAAGAACTACACATACTGGACGACATGTAAGGTGGCAGAATCACGTAAACTCAGATTTCGCACTTAATCACTTCAGAAATTAAATCTAAACAGCAACTTAACTAACAATCACAGATCAAGCAACTCCAAATGAAATCATGCCCATTAACACTTAGAAATTACCGCAACAACTAGATCTAAGCTACCTAGGTAGAATGAAACAGATTTCAACCGAAAGAGATAGATAAAAAAAACAACTTCATTGCATAAAACGTTTGGATCTAAACGAAACACTTCAAAAGATCACGAGTACTGAAAATGCAACAGATCCAACGAAAAGATAACAAGTAAGATTAACTAGGAAAGCGAGTAAAGATTGTTTTGCCACTCCGGGCGATGAAACTGCTATGACTACGGAATGAACTGGCTGGAACGATGGAAAGCGATTCTCTGGTGGAACTTCGGGTGACCATGGCTGTGGCGAGGAATGAGAAGATCTTGAATTATGCTGAAGGAATTGATCTACCGAGAGAGAATACTCTAACTAAGTGTGAATGTAGATGATTCTTCTTTTTTTTTCTCCAAGTGGCTTCCTTTTATAGGGAGGCCTGCCCTTGATTTTTAGGGTAGACTCTCTTCGTGAAATGACTCTTTTGCCCTCGTTTGTGGTTGATCCTTCCCAGCAATCCTTCTTCTCCATCTCGAGCCTTTTTTGGCATGCATCCTGATCAGTATTGCACCCTTCTGGCGCTCTTTTCACCTGAGTTATCCGAAACCCTTCCTAGTGACTGGAACCCTTTCCCTGCACACTTTAGCAACTGTTTTGCAGATATAATCCAATTATGCACGTATACTGACCAGTAACCAATGCCTAGAATGCGACTTATCATGTATATGAACCCAATGGGTGCAATGTAATATTCCGTTGTGCATTATCTGATTGCTTCTGTATATTATTTATCAATTATTATGCATTCATTGACTACTTGTATACATGGGTGAATGGTGCATTATCTAATGTAAATGCGACACAATATTGATAGCTTCCGTTATAATCATGTTCTGATGTTGTATGTTGGACAGCAGCGAAGCAGCTTAGATTGGACATCGACGAAGCGGTCGATGATGTAATTCCAGTTGCGATTGCCCAGAAATTCTGGGAGAGATTGGCTGAGGCCGAGACAAGTATAGCTCAGGAAGAGGCTGAGCATAGGAAACCGAGCCTGATGATTGCACAATTATGGGCTAGAGTGATTGTTTGAACTCTCGAATTTTTTTGATAACTCATGTTGGAAGGGGAAATAGCCGACTTGTGGCTTGGTCTGTTTTGAACAATATGTAGTGTGCTTCTTGCAAACAGAAACATTTTTTGGTATTAGTGTATGATGACATTAACTCAAAACATGTAATTGATGTATATTACAGAATAATGAAACATCACTCCCTAATAATGGCAAATAGGAAGAAAATAATGTAGAACAAGTTAACTGTATTTTAATAATAATGTACAACAAACTGCATATAATGGATATAATTAACCGAGTAATGAACGTAATGTTCTTATTAATTAACTTTACTAGAATATTAATGTACAAACCATTAAGTGATTGTGAATAAAAACGTACAACTTCATGAATAATAATGTACATTAACAGTTTCGTAATGCAATGTGTAATGTACAGAATGTGTGTAATAATGAATTTTACTCGAAACATTGTGTGCAGTAAGTTAAGTGCTAGTAACCAATAATGTACAACTTCAGCAATGATAATGTACGTTAACAGATTAATAATGCAATAATATTATGTATAAAATGTTGACAGTGGTAATACTAATAAGACTAAGACAATGATGTAAATCATAAGACTAATCCGAAAAACAAAACCAAAGATGTTGAGAGGTATAAAATACATCAACTTTTCCTCTTTCCCTTCCGCAGCTCATTCTCCATTGCCATCTCTTTAAGCATTAGACAATTTCTTGAGTCGTGATGGTCCATCTCATCGCACGCCTTACACCGTCTAAGATGCCTAGTAGCCTCCTTTACAGCCTTTTCTCTCTTGGAAATCAGACGGCTCGCTGAGCAGCTAGCGTGGCCCTTGGTCTTGACAACATCCGGAGGATGGACCTCAACTACTTCAGGCCTTACCATACCATAAAACTCTTCAATCATTCGACTCTTTTCAGAGGTCTTTTCAGAGGCGGACGTTGTAGGAGTTCCAACTTGAAGAGAATTACCAAGTATAACCACCACCACTGTATAAACTCGCAAAAAAAACGGCTCAGCAAACATTTACATTACACATCATGAATCGTCCATTACTGAAAATAAAAAAATCATTATAAAGTAATATAGGTGCATTATGTGTATCAGTAAAAACTACTCCCCAGCTGAGATGATATCTAAACCCTAGGTAAATGACTGAAACTCGTGGACTTTGGCGATGGTTTTGTTACTTAATACATACTACACCCTAGCCTCAAGGATTGCTAAACCCTTGGGGAATACATGAAACGTGCGTCGAACAATCAAACACGGCCAATCTTAAACTAATTTGCTCAGCAAACATTTACATTACACATCATGAATCGTCCATTACTGAAAATAAAAAAAATCATTATAAAGTAATATAGGTGCATTATGTGTATCAGTAAAAACTACTCTCCAGCTGAGATGATATCTAAACCCTAGATGAATGACTGAAACTCGTGGACTTTGGGACGGTTTTGTTACTGAATATATACTACACCCTAGCCCCAAGGATTGCTAAACCCTTGGGTAATACATGAAACGTGCGCCGAACAATCAAACACGACCAATCTTAAACTAAACTGCTCAACAAACATTTACATTATAGATCACAAATCGTCCATTACTGAAAATAAAAAACCATTACAGAGTAATATATGTACATTATGTGTATCAGTAACAATACTTGCTGTCAGATTCTACAATGATCGATTACTCCAACAAATCGAAATTTCAGTTAACAACTCGGATTAATAATCAATGAAGGCAAAAAATTGATTACCTTCTTCCATTGTTCAGTAAAAACGAAAGCAATGAACGAGACCTCCCACAAATCGGTATATTTAGAGAATAAATACAAACCCTGTCTTCTTCGGTTTAGAAAAACAGCCAACAATTTAGGACCTTAAAGTGTTCAATGGAGAAGAGACGCTGAAAGTTTAGGGAGAGAAGATAGATTGCAGCGTGAAATCGTGGAGAATAACCGTTGTGATCTTTGATAGAGATAATCAAGGAAGTTACCATAACAAACTAATTTGTGTATCCCAATTTTGACATTTTTAATTTTTTTAATCATTTAAATTAAATTCATGAGGAATTATTTTCAGCCATCAGATCTTGAAAATGAAGGACCGAGATTCAGTTGGATAATAGAACAAAAAATGGAAAAATGATATGAATACATCCATATATATATATATATATATATGAATAGCGGGTTGTGATCAATGTCGAACCAATTTATAGACCGAACTAGAGACCAAATCTGGGCCATTAGATCTAGTTTTTTTGATGAGATGTGCTGCTGTGTAAATTTTTCGGTCTTCATTACAAGCCCATTTTACTTCATTGTATAGATTTATTACTTCATTCCGTACGTAATACCTTGAAACTACAACATGTTTTTACTTTCTTCCAGTAGGTTTTGAAATGATTCAACATATGTTTCATTTGAATTCATTGACCTGAGTTTTTACTTTATTTACATTAAAAAATTCAATTTATCAAGTGCGTTTATTACTTCATTCAGAAACGTTATTACTTCATTGGATAAGGTTTTTACTTCATTCCAGTAGGACTTCACATACTTCATTCCAATAATTTAGTGCATCATTCCATGTGTTTATTACATCATATCAGCGTTGTGGCGGTGGTGATAGATATTGTAGAGAGAAAGAACGACACGCGACGGCGAAACCGTATTTACCTATTGGAATGAAGTAAAAACCTACTGGAATGAATTTAAATCTTTGTAACATGTTTGTATGACTTATTTACCTTCGGATGAATTAAAATAGGCTCGTGAAGAAGGTGAAAATAAATTATAAATTTGTGACTCTCATCCATAAAAAACTAGATCAAAAAACCCTAATTTGGTATGGTTCGGTGGTTCGGTCTTTAAGAGTGGATTTGTGAATAATGGGACTCTATGAATAGCATAGGTAGGAGCCCATTACTATTCCACTACATAGCTGCTAAATTTAATTAAATCAAGTGAATTAAAAAAAGAGTCTAAACAATTTATATTTTTAAATTTGGTAAATTTTATTAGCAACGATATATTTGGGCAAAGGGGTGATTACATTTTTAATAGGTAATTATATGATATATATACAACATGTTTCACCACTATTTCAATTTAATATAAAAAATTTAAGTTTATATTTCATGACACGAATTTTAATATATAATTAATAAGAATATTTTTTATAAAAAGAAAATTTTAAAATAATATAAGTTTTAATGCATGATTAGTAAAATAATATATAGATATAAATAAAAGGCAATTGAAATATTGTTAGTAAAAAATATAGATCTCAAACCTAATAATAAAAAAAAAGAATTATCAAAAATAAAAGTAGACAATTTTTAAATGGAAACAATATTTTTATTTATGGAACAAAGGATTCTAATAAGGTACGAGGAGTAACCCTAAATATACTACAGTATATAAGTAGTTTCCTCTCTTCACCTTTCTTTGTGTATTGTGATAGTAGTATTAAAAAAAAGAGTCTAAACAATTTATATTTTTAAATTTGGTAAATTTTATTAGCACCGATATATTTGGGCAAAGGGGTGATTATAATTTTTAAAAGGTGATTATATGATATATACTAATGTTTCAATTTAATATAAAAAATTTTAAGTTTATATTTGATGACACGAATTTTAATGTATAATTGGTAAGAATATTTCTTATAAAAAGAAAAGATTTTAAAATGATACAAATTTTAATGCATAATTAGTAAAATAATATAAAGATATAAATAAAAGGTAATTGAAATGTTATTGGTAAAAAATATAAATATCAACCCATTAATAAAAAAAGAATTATCAAAAGTAAAAGTAGACAACTTTTAAATGGGAACAATATTCTTATTTATGGAACAATGGAATATTGCTAAGAGCATTCACATCGGCGAGCACAGGCTCGTCCGTCCGTCCGTGCCAGCGGCTCAGATGAGCTGTCCACCGCTGCGCTCTTGCCGCTGCACTCTTGCCGCTGGCACAGCGCTGCTCGATTCATCAAGCACGTCCGTGTCAACGAGCAGGCGACGTGGCAGCTTCCTATGCCGTTGGCAATTTAAATTGTTTTTTAAATCAGATTTTAATTAAAAAATCCGATTAAAAATAAAAAAAATATTTTTCCACTTCCTAAAAAATTATATCCGTTTTCTACCCACTTTTAATTTATTTTTCAATTTTTTTCCCCAAAAATACACATTTTCATCTATAAATACCCCCACTTCCACACCAAAAATTCACACCACACTACACAATTCTCATCTAAATTCTCTCATTTCCATTCTCAATTCTCAATCTTTCTTTCACTCTTACTCTTACAACAAAACAATGTCCGCCCACGGCGATCACCCCCCGGCTCCCACGGTTGGAACCCCGATTGGTTCGGTTCACAACCGTTTCCTAGTCCGGAAACGGAATATTCGGCCCCTCCTCAAACCCAAGGTTTGGAAGTTTCAGGTGGCTACCGGCCTTACCCGATCGACGACCAAGATGCCCCTGAAGGGCAATATGGGTGGACACCCGAGCCTAGAGCGAGGTCGAGCGGCCCCTCCCAAACTCCGACTCCTCCTACTCGCGGTGTCCGCACACCGTACACTCCGGCGGAGATGGGCAATTGTTCAAAGCGTTCTTGTCAATCTCCGAAGATCCGGAGGTTGGCACGAACCAATCCGGCGATCATTATTGGTGGCGCATCTGTCGCCGGTACAATGAAAACCGGCCGGCTGAAACAATCGAGCGCAACGAGAGTATGGTGCGCAACGCCACATACAGAGCCAACGAAGAAATCCAAAAGTTCCAGGGGTATTACCTCTAGGAAGAGCGGTCGGCGGGGAGTGGCCGGAGCGAGGTCGACATCATCAGTTCCGCCTTGTCGACCTACCAATCCATGAAATACAAGCCGTTCAAGTACCTCAACATTTGGCAGGAGACACGGTCGCATCCGAAGTATAGGGGAGGCGTAACATCCTCTTCTAGTGGCTCCTCCAAACGGTCAAGGTCGGTATCCCTATCCGACACCGGCTCCTAAGACGTGGCTAGCCAACTTGCCGGAGCTAACTTGGGTAGCCCCGACGCCGGCCTGAGTGGTTCCCAACGCCGACCGCAAGGAAGGAAGAAGGCAGCGGCCAACTGCCGTCGCGCAGAGACTCCATCCGCCCCCGCTCCCTATGTGCCACCTCAACCCCCCCACCAACTCGTTGTGGGGGGTTTTGGCCCAACTTAATTTGGCCGATACGTCAAATATGACCCCCGAGCAACTTCGATCGCATGTGGCGATGATACGGGGTCTCTAAAGAATGTTGGGGGTATTGCCGGATGATGACTAGTCTTCCCCGAGGGCATTTTCACGCTTAAATTACGTAATATTTATTTTTTAGGAGTTTAATTATGTAATTTTTATTTTTTAGGATTTTAAGTATGTAGTTTTTATTTTTTAGTATTTTAATTATGCAAATTTTTTAGGAATTTAATTATGTAATTTTTAATTTTTTTGTAATTTGTAATATTATTCCGAGTATTTTTAATGTATTTTAATTTTGTGGAAATGTTTTTATTTAAATTGAATAATGGAATGGTGGGACCCTTGTGCTCATCCTTGCGGAAGAGCACGAATGTGGGTGCTGTGCTCTTGCCTAAGAGCAGACAGAAAAAGTGGGGCCGGGCCCACATCCGTGCTCGTTGGCAAGAGCACGGATGTGGATGCTCTAATAAGGTAGGTGGAGTAATTCTCATATAACCCTAAATATACTACTCTATATAAGTAGGTTCCTCTCTTCACCTTTGTGTGTGTGAATTGTGATAGTAGTATTTAAACATGCCCACGGTTCACGAACCGGCGGTTCCGGTTCGGTCGATGGCGGAACCGGAACCGAACCGTGAGGCTATTTCACGGTTCCGGTTTTCGAACCGGCGGTTTCGCCGGTTCAATTTTTTTTTTTTTTTTTAAATTTGAAATTTGGCTTTATACAATAAATCGGAACAAGACAATGCATAATTCAAGCACAAATAAGACGAATAAGGAGAAAATGAAATAAATTTTATTGATTTTGAGTTGTAACGGACAACGATACATTACAATTTACAATACATAAGTATACAATACAACAACATACAACAATATAATATAATTTACAAGTGTCGTCGCCTCGTGGGACTCGGCAGGTAAATAAAAAAACATGAAATGGGGGGGAAAAAGGAAAAATTGAAAAGGGCTTGGGATCAACTTAAACTTTCAAAGTTAAACTTTTCAAATTTAAGTTGAGTTGCCTACGTATCCACAATTTTATTGAGGAATCAAAGCCCACGTAGTTCTCTTACCTTAGGATCAACCATTTTTTCTTGCAAAATGTTGCCCATTTTCTAAGCAAACACATATCAGCACGCCATATACACATTGCTGCATTTCTAATAGGGGCAATTTGATCTTCCAAAGCAATCAATGCATCTCGAACACACATAGTCAGAATATTATTCAAGCATGGAAAAAATTAGCACTAATAGATAGTTTGTTCTGATTTTTTCCATGATAGATGCTTGAATAATGTTCTGACTATGTGTGTTCGAGATGCATTGATTGCTTTGGAAGATCAAATTGCCCCTATTAGAAATGCAGCAATGTGTATATGGCGTGCTGATATGTGTTTGCTTAGAAAATGGGCAACATTTTGCATGAAAAAATGGTTGATTCCGAGAAGAATTGTACTTGAAGATCATTAAAATATATTCCCCATTTGATAAATATCTTATTGGTAAAAAAGTGGGTATCTTTGAGGCAGATGGTACTGGAACACAAATTTATATATGGAATCTGGATGATACTTCAAGATCATATATAAATTTGTGTTCCAGTACCATTTGCCCCAAAGATATCCACTTTTTCACCAATAAGATACTTATCAAATGGGGAATATATTTTAATGATCTTCAAGTACAACTTAGCCGCAACAACGATACATTACAATTACAAATAAAAAAACATGAAATGGGGCGAAAAAAATAATTGAAAAGGACTTGAGCTCAACTTAAACTTTCGAAGTTAAACTTTTCAAATTTAAGTTGAGGTGCCTACGTATCCACAATTTTATTGAGGAATCAAAGCCCACGTAGTTCTCTTACCTTACTTACCTTTTTGGTCGGCTGTGCTCGCCGTTCACCGCCCCCCGTCGACTCATTGCTAATGTTGAGTGCCCTCGCTTCTGACCTCGTCATCGCCATCGGAAGAAAATTCTTCACCATCACTCTCTACACGGAAGTCGAAATCCGGCTCTTGTGCTCTCATGTCCGCCTTTGCCCAATCGTCAAGTAACATAGTGGCTTCCATGTTCTTGGCGGAGAGATTGCTCCTTTTGTCGTCTAGGACACAACCGCCGACACTAAAGCTTGTTCAACGGCGACGGTGGAAGCGGGAACGGCGAATATCTCCTTAGCCATGATGGAGAGTATCGGAAACTCTTTGTCATGTGTTCCCCACCAATTTAGGACGTCAATTTGTTGAGTAGGAGGACCTGCATCTTGAAAAATAGAGCGCGATTCCAAATATATATCTAATTCACTAGTCGCTCTAGTCCTATTGGTTGTAGTACCGTATAGATCTTGCAATTGTGATACTACGTCGGGATCAATCATGATATTGGTAAAATCCCCTCCACCAAAATCAAATGTAGACGGACTAGGAGGAGCACGTACCTGGTGAGCGGTGTTATACCGCATTTCATATTCCGCGTAGAGAGAACGAAGTGCACTATCTAACCTTAGTTTGATTTCATCAATATCCGGAATACTTAGTTCGAAGCATTCTCCTCTTGTCAAGCCCATTTCGCGGAGTTGAGAAAAATCCAAAGCGTGCAAACAACCATAGTACATGTCTAAAATTTTATAAACACCATGCAACTTCCACTTTGGATCTAAGCATTTTGCAATCAAAAACACATTTGGAATACGTGAAAAATATTTTAACCATTTTTCAACCATGTAAAACAAAATAGCCTTCAACTCAATGAATTGAGTATTTTTCACACAAGTTTTAAAACCAATTGCCACATACATGCAATGCTCCAAAACGCGCACAGAAGTAGGATAATAAACACCGGATAACTCAACAGTGGCATTTTTGAAAGCGCGGAATAATCGAAATAAATCCATGCTGTGGTCCCAACAAGCGGGTATCAAAATCAAATCAGAAGGAACATGAGGACAACTTCTAAAAAAATCACATAAATACTCAATGTGGTTCAAAGTCGACTCCAACATATCATATGTCGAGTTCCAACGAGTTGAAACATCCAAACGAAAGTTGGTGTACCTGCATTGCTTACCATGACAATATCTCTTCCAAGCTCTACCAATAGGAGCTTTGTTATGAATCAACTTCACAGCAGTTCTAATAGGATCAACATACTTTTTCCACAAATCGATCGCATCTTGAACACACAAATTCAAAATATGGGCAATACATCGCACATGAAAATATTTACCATCAATAACAGGAGAACATGCACTGATTAGTTCATCTATGCTAGCAGTGTTAGCGCTAGTATTGTCAAAACCAATTGAAAAAATTTTATTGATCAATTGAAATTCATTCAAAACTTGAATGATCAATTGAGCAATTGCTTGTGCAGTGTGTGGTGCGGGAAATTCCCGAAATGCAATCAAACGTTTGTTTAAAGTCCAACTGTGATCAACAAAATGCACAGTGATGCCCATATACGAATTTTTACAAAAACAATCAGTCCACACATCACAACAAATAGAAACTTTATGCCCTAAGTTAATAATAAACGTACCTAATTGCGCCTTCTTTTCCATGCATTGTCGAACAACGGCCCGAGTCATTGAAGTTCGACTCAATTTTCTTGCAGCGGCATTATAAACTTGCCGCATACTCGACTCAAAAGCATCGTTATCAAAAGCATTGAATGGAAAATGTTTCATAACGGCAAATCTAGACATCACATTAAGAGCATTTTTGTGATCATATTTCAAAAGAGTATTGCTACACGTACCTAATGTTTGGGATGAACCCGTCCCACTCCCGGTCCCGACTCCAGGTTGAAAGTTGAGTTGAGTTTGGGTTGGAGCGATACCAAACTCGACCGGATGCGCTTTCTCCATGTGACGGGTAAATGTACCGTATCCTCCACCCCTTCGGAATGTGTATACGTTTTCGCAATAGTTGCAATACACATTATAAGTGTTAGGATCGTTACTATCTTGTACCTTCTTGAAATGTTTCACCATGATGTTGGAGGTTAAAGACCTTTCAGCTGGTCTAGGAGGTTGAGGAGGTTGTCCACGACCACGCCGACTCCTTGGTGGTGGTGGGGGTGGCATTTCTTGAACCTCTTCTACCTCCTCCCCCTCCTCCTCGTCGTCATCATCATCATCATCTTCATCAACATTCACAGGGGTTGGACTTTGTTGAGAATAGGCACCGCGACCGGGAGCACCACTACCGGTACCAACATAAGCATCGCCTTGGTATTGAGAGCGAGAAAGAGCAATAGCATGTGCCACATCTTGCTCTTCTCGAGCCTACAAAATAATATTTGTATTGTAAATACAAAATAAAATTATGAACAATAATGTAATGTAATTCAAAATTAATTAAATTAGTAGATAATAAATATTAACCTGCCACTCATCCATGTTCATTTGAGAAATTTCATCAATAACGGATCTCCGAGATGGCCTCTTGGCCTTTCCCTTTCCCTTATCAACACGACCTTCTCGGGATGAAGACATATTGCTATGTAGAAATGTAGAAATATGGAATAATATTTTTTTTTGTTTTAGCAATTGAGAAAGGAAGACAACTTATAGAACTACGGGAACAAGTATAAGTGTATAACAATGCGTAATAAGAGTAGCACTTGCGTAATTAAATGGAAGCACAATAGCACAAATGAGAAATTGGAGACAAAGAGAGAGAATTGGAAGATTGAAGAGAGAAACTCTTATTAACACAAGAGTGGGGTGAATGTAAATGAAGATAGAGGGGGGTATTTATAGATAAAAATGAGGGGGAAAATGGAAGAATTCGAATTTGAAATTTGAAAAAAAAAAAAAAATTTGAAAAATCGGCAAAACCGGCGGTTTTTGGCGGAAAACCGCCGGAACCGCCGGTTTCCGGGCAAAACCGCCGGTTTCCGGGACGAAACCGCCGGTTCGGTCAACGAAACCGTCTGCAAAAGCTGCGTCATGTCGCCTCGTTTCTCGCGCCGCAACCGGAACCCCCTGAACCGGCGGTTAACCGCCGGTTTTCACGGTTAACCGTCGGTTAACCGGCGGTTCACGACCGAAAAACCGCCGGAACCAGCCGGTTTTTCAGCTAAAAGCTGCCGCCGGTCTGACCCATCACATGCCTTGAAAAACGCGCCTGAACCGGCGGTTCAGCCGGTTAACCGCCGGTTCCGAACCGTCCGGAACCGCCGGTTCGAAATATCTTGAACCGGAACCGGACCGCGACCCGAATTCCGACGGTTCCGGTTCGGGAAAAAGGCCACGGTTCCGGTTCGGAACCGGAACCGCCGGTTCCGGTTCGGCGGTTAACCGCCGGAATCGGAACCGGTGGGCATGTCTAGTAGTATTCTGCAAGCAATGGCTATGCCGATGAACATGCCCCCTGCCTCGTCCATCTTCTCGATGTACACCTCCGTATCCGCCGCCACCATGCTCCTCCACACAATAATCAACCAACTCCTCCCCCGCCCCGCCCAGCAATTCCTCCTCTCCCTCCTCCACCGCCTCTTCTCCCGCCGCCGTGGTCATCGAGGAGCGCGACGGCCTCTCCTCCAACGAGATCTTCTACGCCGCCGCCGAGACCTACCTCTGCACCCACCTCCGCTTCGCCAACTCCCAGACCATCGTCCACGACTCCCACCTCGGCGTCCCCCTCCACTGGTGCTTCGTCAACGAGGAAAACAAGAAACGCAACAAGGTCCTCGACGAAGACTCCAACCACCTCGTCCTCGAATCCGAGAAGCGTTACTTCAATAAAGACTTCAAAGACACCGCCCTCGACTCATACATCCCGTCCATCCAAAACCATTCGGGCGGAGAAAAAGGTCGTAAAGATTCACACCATATCCGGCGCTGCTTCCTTCACCTCCTTCGTTTGGGACTCCATCAATTTGGAGGCAGATTTGAAGACGAGGAAGATTTTGTTTTAGTTCACACTCTCAGGCCGGGCCGCATGGACATGCACATACACATGTCCTATCTCACGCCCGATGGGTTCCGCCTCTTGGCCTCTAATTATCTCGAAAATGTAATCAAGATGAAGAACATCACGCCCGCTGAAGTTGCTGAAGAGCTCATGAAATTTGATGATGTCGATTTATCCCTTGATGAGGTGCTAAATTTTCTGAAAAACAAGACCAACGAAGAAGACGACACCAAAATTATTAGTGATATAGGTATGGAGGTTGGTGTAGCCAAAGACCAAGTTACGGCCCTTAATTGGGACTTTTAAATTAAACTACTAATTTGGTATGGTAAAATGGTTGGATATTGCTAGCTTAGATTGATCACATGTTGCTTTAGTTCTTTTCCTTTTCAATAATTAAATTTTGATTTATGTCTGAGCTCCCTTTTAAATTGAAGTCATAGGTTGTTATACTTCTTTTCCTATTCAACAATTAAATTTTAGTTTATGTCTGAGTTCCCTTTAAATTGAAGTCATACGTGTGAAGCAAATTTGTTTTCAGTTTTCATCCTCTGTTATTACGAAGAAATGCAACACTGAAATAAGTATTCCATTAAACAGGTCTACATCGAGCTACCAAAAAATTAAAGAAGCAATTCGCAAATAATTGCGAAATACCTTCACACTACTTAAGGTGCTCACAACCCAATTTTTGCCATAAAAGTTTACATTTTTAAAGAATAAAATTGATAACCATGTTTTCATTTTTAAAAATATCTGATTTTCAATAGAATTCCCCCAAAAAATATGTTACTCAGAATATAATAGAAAAAAGTAGTACTTGTATTATTTAATAACTAAATATACATAGTCTGTATCAAATTTGGCTAGTCCCATGTATTACCGATATCCATTTTCATGAAGTGGTAATATTTATATACTTATAAAACTTACAATAATGTTATAAGATTCCTTTTTTATATAATATGAACAAAATACTTTTTCGTTCATCCTTATAGTATTGATGGAGAATAATTTAAATTTTAATATAAAATTATTAAAGGAAGAAAGACAAAAAATAAGTAGTATTATATTCATTGAAAGGGAATAAATAAGACATAAATAGATATATTGATTGAAATGGAATAAATAAGATATAAATAGATAAAATAATGAATTATAGTATTACTAAAAAATTGCTCCCTCCATATGCCATTATTTGTCACTAGTTTCCTTTTTGTCCATCTGACAATACTTGTCACATTTACTTTTTACTCCCTTCGTCCCTTAAATTTTGTCACACTTTAACCGAGCACGAGTTTTAAAAAATGTAATGGAAAGTGAGTTGAAAAGGTTAATGGAATTTGAGTCCTAATTTTATAATAAAATGTGAGTGATAATGTGTCAGTGAAATATGAGGTCCACTACCAAAAATGGTAAAAAGTGAAATGTGACAAATTTTGTAGAATGGGCGGAAATGGAAAAATATGACAAACTTTCAGGGACGGAGGGAGTACTATTTTTGGTAATACACCACAGTCCGCTAATTCATTATATTTATAAAATTAGGATCCATATATGTTAAAACAATGCAACGAGTCGATCAAGAACAAAGTAAAACAACAAAGAAGAATGAAGAAGACTTTTGATGGAGAATTGAACTTGAATCTTATTTGGTGTAAAATCAAGAAGTGATTACAAGTTGAGTGTGTTTCTCAACAATGAGATATCTATTCTATTTATACTATCTAAGATCTAAATGAGTGAACAAGACTTCACTCAAGAAACGGTTACAACCGAAAGCTTCACAAAGAGTTTCAACGACTAGTAGCCGTTATCTAACTACTTTTCAAATCTTGATTCTTCTTGCTTTGGTGTCGTGCATTCCACACTTAGCTCCCATGCACATGCATTGCTTCCTTAGCCATTTTCCATAACAATCTCCACCTTGGATAATGAAGCAATGCATCAGAAGTCTGCTGCACATAATCCAACCAATTTGCAACAATATTCAAATTTCTCCTTGCTTAGGGGTTTAGTGAGCATATCAGCAGGGTTATGAGCTATGTCGATCTTGATCACCCTGACTCTTCCACTCTCCACCTCATCCCTTATGAAGTGCAACCTCACATCAATGTGTTTGCTGCGTTCATGAAACATTTGATGTTTAGCAAGACACAAGGCTCCACTGTTATCACAATGTACTGAGACTGCTCTCTGTTGCACCCCAAATTCAACCACAAGCCCAAGCAGCCACTTTGCTTCTTTCACTGCCGAAGTCAATGACATATATTCATCTTCAGTTGTTGACAAAGCAACCACATTTTGCAAACTTGATTTCCAACATATGGCTGATCCAAACAAAGTGAAAATGTAACCAGTCCGTGACCTTCTTGTGTCAATGCTTGCAGCATAGTCTGAATCACAATAGCCTACTAGAGGCTCCTCCTCAGACCTACCTACATAAGTGAACAATATGGCCAGCTTATCTGCACCTACAAGATATCTGAGTGTCCATTTAAGAGCACTCCAATGTTGTCTGCCAAAATCTGCCATATATCTGCTTGTTGTGCTAATAACATGAGCTATGTCAGGTCTTGTACATATCATCAAGTACATCAAGCTGCCTACAATGTTGGAGTAAGGCACTAACTCCATTTCTTTCTTCTCTTCATCTGTTTCAGCTCTCTGATTCTTTGACAGCTTGAAATGCACAGCCATGGGTGTTGCTGTGCTTCTCATATTATCAACCCTGACCTTCTTTAGAGTTTTATGGATATAATCAGTGTGGAATAGCCACAACTTCTTCTTCCTCTTATCTCTAATTATATCCATTCCAAGAATCCTACTTGCATTGCCAAGATCCTTCATCTCAAAATCTGACTTGAGGTGCTGTTTCACTTTCCTTATCTCTTCCATGTCAGGTCCTGAGATGAGCATATCATCAACATACAAGAGGAGATAGATAGGTGACTTGTCCTTCTGCCTTTTAACAAACACACAACTATCATAGAGTGATCTTGTGAAGCCCAGATTTGCCAAACTCTCACCAAACTTCAAGTACCACTGCCTGCTGGATTGTTTAAGACCATAAATGCTTTTCTTGAGCATACACACCTTATGCTCAGAACCAGGGACCTCAAAACCTTGTGGCTGATCCATGTAGATAGTTTCCTCACGATCTTCATTCAGAAAAGCTGCCATGACATCAAGTTGCTCTAGTTCCCAACCTCTCTTAGCTGCCACTGCCAACAAGATCTGGATGGAATTGTGCTTCACAACAGGGGAATAGACCTCATTGAAATCTATCCCTTCTTCCTGGTTGAAGCCCTTTGCAATAAGCATTGTCTTAAATCTTACTTTCTGTGCATCCACAAATTCTATTTTCTTCTTGAATACCTATTTGCATCCAATGATCTTTCTGAATTCTGCCTTCTCAACCAAAATCCAGGTCTTGTTGCTTACAAGGGACTCAACCTCTTCTCTCATAGCTTGAATCCATTGTTCCTTTTCTGGGCCATTCACAGCCTCAGCATAGGAAGCAGGCTCTGAAGACTCCAATTGTTCAGCAATGTGTAAGGAATAATAGAGCATTTCATACTCATCAAATCTTGCTGGTGGCCTCACATTGGCTCTTCTTGGTTTGTCCCTTGCTATCTAATGTTGATGTGGGCTATTTTGCTGATCCTGCACATTCTTGTTCTCAGGTTCTTGACCTCCTTGAACTTCACCTGCTTCATCAGCTTCTATACTCACACTGCCAGCAGAAGTGCTTGGTCCATCCTTTGTCAAAGCAATATCAACATCAGCAGGTCCCTCATCTCCCTTGCCTGTTAAGAATGGCATGTTGTCTTCAAGAAAAATAACATCTCTGCTTATCACCACGTTTTCCTTGCCAGGCTCAATGCACCATAGCCTATATCCCTTTACACCTTTCTGATATCCAAGCATAACACACTGCAATGCTCTAGCTTGCAATTTTCCTTGCCTCAAGTGTGCAAATGTCTTGCAGCCTAATGGCTTGAGCCTTGAATAGTCAGGTGTTGAGCCATACCACCTCTCATCTGGTATTAAGACCCAATACCAGAAGAAGGACATTTGTTTATCAAGTAAGCTGCTGTAGTCACTGCCTCTACCCAAAATTGCTTTCCAGCACCAGAAGATGATAAGAGACAACTCACCCTCTCCAGCAAGGTGCGGTTCATTCTCTCTGCAACTTCATTCTGCTGGGGGTTGGCTGGAACACTCTTGTGTCTCTTTATACCCTTGCTCTTGCAAAAATCATCAAACTCCTTAGATAGGTATTCAAGCCCATTGTCTGTCCTCAGTATTTTAGGAGACCGGCCCTTCTCATTTTCCATCTCTTTACACCAATTCTTGAAAGTCAGAAAGGCCTCAGATTTTTCCTTCAAGATATATACCCAGACTTTCCTTGAGAAGTCATCTATAATAGTCATGTAGTATTTTCCTCCACCTAGACTCTTGACTTGAGATGGGCCCCTATTTGGTGTAAAATCAAGAAGTGATTACAAGTTGAGTGTGTTTCTCCACAATGAGATGTCTATTCTATTTATACTATCTAAGATCTAAATGAGTGAACAAGACTTCACTCAAGAAACGGTTACAACCGAAAGCTTCACAAAGAGTTTCAACAGCTAGTAGCCGTTATCTAACTACTTTTCAAATCTTGATTCTTCTTGCTTTGGTGTTGTGCATTCCACACTTAGCTCCCATGCACATGTATTGCTTCCTTAGCCATTTTCCATAACAATATCTATTAATTTTTTCAACCCACTTTTCATTACATTTTTTAAAACTTATGTCGAGTTAAAATGTGACATTTAATGGCAGACAAAGAAAGTAGATTTTTAGTGCGTATTTATTTTATTTTTGATATTAGACAAAGGGTATCCACCAATGAATATTTCTCGTGATTTATACTCCCTCTGTTCCTTTAAACAAATGGATGTTTAATGTGTTAAGTAGATAGATAAAAAAGTAAAGGAGAGAAAAAAATAGTTAAAATAGAGTAAAAAGTAAGAGATGGTAATGTAAGAGTGAGAAAAAGAGCTATATTTGAAAATGACTCAACTTTGAAGGAACTTCCCAAAATGGAAAAATGTCTCAACTATGAGGAAACGGAGGGATTAGATACCTTGAATGCAGCGCCCCGAAATTTCATACCCCTTCCTTTTGGGAAAGACCAGATTGGTCTAGTACATTAGATCGTATTAGGATTCGTTTTGATAGGTAGCTCGTTAGATTCATGTGTAAAAGTCGAGATGTGGTAATCGAATTTATTAGACTAATCTAAGTACTTTATTTAAGGAATAATTAAGTGCAAGAGATTATTGATTCAAAAGAAAAATAGTAGTGAAACACTTTTATTGAAAGAAGAAATAGAAATTTCAAGCCCCCAGGAGCAGTGCAGTTGGTCTCAGAGAGGCAGATTTGCAAGAATGGCTAAGGATCAATTCCCACTACTGCCGTATAGTTGCAATATCTCTCAGGCACAAGTAGGGATGTCAATCGGGCCAGCCCACCGGGTTTCAGGCCAACCCTATTCCGGTTTCGGGTCAATCGGGTGCGGGCTAGTCGGGCTGTGATTTTTTCGGGTTATAAAAGTTCAACCCTAACCCTAAAAGCTCGGGTTTCGGGCTAGCCCATCGGGTTAATCGGGTTGCTACCGATAAAATTAACATGCGATCAATCTAATAAATAATGATTAAAATTAGTTATATTTATAAAATGTAAAATATTTAATTATGATAAATTTGAGATATATGTTTAAACTCAAACATAAACATGATCCAATACTAATATTTGAGATTTATGCAAAATAAAACATAAACATTAAGAAATTTTAAAGCATGTTTAGAAATTTAAATATATTTTTTAGTGAATTTGAAGTTTCTAATCCATTTATCTATTGTTATATTAATAAAACTTAATATATATAATTTATATATTTAATATATAAAATGGAAAGTTATTTTTTCAGTAATCTATATTATAAAATAATTAATGAAGTGTCGAATTAGAGTCAAACAAATAAAATAATAGAAATTTTATCGGGTTTCCGGGACAGCCCATCGGGTTTTCGGGTCTGGCCCTAACGGGTTGAGGGTTAATTGGGTGCGGGCTAATCGGGCTGTAATTTTATCGGGCTGGAAATTTTCAACCCTAACCCTATAAATTTGGCGGGCTATTCGGGCCAGCCCACGGGTTGCGGGCTAAATTGACATCCCTAGGCACAAGTGTGATGCCTTGGGAGGTGGGCTTCTGACAGGACAGTGGATTACGGTCCTCCCCCTTAACGGGCCACTGCTGCTTATTCTGATTGAAAACCCGTCATAATACTAACGGACCAAAATGCGAGGGTTCTTTGGGTTGGGATTTCAAACTTTTTGCAAGAAATAAAAATTCCAATAATTTAAGTTAGTTGTCATACATGTGGTAGGAATATACAACTCTCATAAATGTTGTGGGCACTGCACATTACATGAATTTAGATGATGCTGCTACTACTACAGTAAGTTGCAAAGCTCACTTTTGAACTACCTAAAAATAATCACAAGATTAATGAACTACACTCAAAGCATCACATAGGTAGAATCTGAACCATGGCAGTAGCAAGCATGTGAAGCAAGTACCAAAATGAGATATGAAACCATAAGCTGCCTCTTGGACAAAAGTCAGTAGCAAACAACTGTAGAACCTCACCACACCACAGTGAACAATTACAAAAACATTCAGTGAGCTACACATACAAGATTCCAACTTGGAAACTTACACACGACAGTAGCATGTATATGTACTTAGAGTGTCCACAATAGAGGTGGAACAACCACACCATAGCCATAAAAATTTGTCCAGCCACACCACAACCACAAATGACAATATTTTTCAATTATTGGTATATTTTAATTGGACTAGAATAAAATTCATTAGATAAAAAAATTAGAAAAAAAACATAATATATTAAAATAAAATAAAATAAAACCAAATCTTCATTGTATTATAAATAGGGGAAAATTATACAATGAAAATTATCTATAAACACTAAAAAAAACTCCGCTGCCGCTCACTCAGTAGCATCATCGGAATCTGCAGCTTCATCTCCATCCCAGCAGTCTTCGCCTCGTCATCGGACGTTTGCAACTCCAACTGACCTTTTCAGCCATCGCATGAAGGCCCCGTACAACCCCTTGGCCTCCGGGTCAGTGGCCTCCTGGTACTTTCCCATGACCTCGATCAACTGCCTCGTCTTATGAATCTCCACGTTCTTGTCCTGCACCTCAACCGAGGCAGAAATTCCCCACGCGGGATCCAGGCGTGGAAGCACCGGCGGCGGAGGCTCTAGCGTCCCGGTTAGTGGATTGCTGGACATGGGGACGTCGGCGGCGGGAGAATGTGAGCATTGCTGCTCCTGTAGTTCCCGGCTAGGCCCAGTCTCGTCTGCTTTGGCGCAGACCCACCCACTCCCTCATAGATAGGCTTGAATTTCGGAGAATCCTGGATAATGAGATATTTTTCCGAGTAGTTGAATCTGAGGTTCCCTCCCGCTAGATGCATCTCATGCGACAAAGACCGTATGTCGGCTTCGCTGCGGCCGCTCTGAGTTATGCGGAGGTTGTTCGCGTAGATGCCCAAAAACCTCTTGACAACGGCTGAAATCCTCCCCCATTTTTTTCGGATCTGGTCCTCATACCGCTACGCGGCGTATTCCGGCTTAAGCTCATTGTAGGCCTCCAGGATGCGGGTCCAGAAGCCGTTTTCTGTCTGATCTGTTCCAACTTCCGCATCCGTCGTGATGGTCTACCACGCCTTTGCCACAACAATGTACTCACCTCTCGAGTAGTATGCCCCCGCCCATCCTCCAGTGCCACCTCGACCTCTCCCACCGTCGCGGCCGCTGCGACCGCCTCTCCGGCCCCTCACCGGCGTCTCAACGCGTCCTTGTAGCGGCGCCGACGACGGGGCCGTACAAGGGGCCCCCCACCACCCTGAACTCAAACCCATCTGCTCGAATGTGAAAGTATCAAAATCACCCAGAGAGTGGGTGGGTAGGACGGTGGGAGTAGTGGAATCCGTGCTCTGATTGTTGAACGCGTCCATGTTGGGCCGGTACTCCCCATACGGCGATTGGGGATGACCCTCAGTCCTCCAATAGAGGGACCGACCCCGCGTCGGGGGTGGATGGAAAGGGGCAACCCATGTCTGGGATGGAGGGCCACCTCACGTATGGGGTTGAGGGGAGGGGCACTCCACGTCTGGGATGGAGAGGGAGCGTGACTATAATAATAGTTGCCATAGTCGGCGTTTGTCCCCGCGTCGACTGCGGGGGTGCTGGTACCGGTACCCGCAGCACCAGACCCGCTGCTCAGGTACTGGATTCTCCAATGCCAGAATCACTATCTTGGCCTTGCATATTGAGTAAATAAATATACAAAGATGAAAATATGGTTGTGGAATTATAGTGTGGATGTGGATGTGTGAAGTAAAAACTGAGAGGAATAGGTTGTATTTATAGAAATAAATTAAGAAAAAAAATCTGATCGGTGATACGCTCGTATTTTGCACTATTTTAAGGCCTTTATTTGGTCTATTTTTTATGTCAAAAATCACAATTCATGTCCATATTTTACATATTTTCTCTATTTTGGCATTTTGACGTGTTTTGTGAGATTCGTGCATATTTGAGCCTTAAAAGATAGGAAAAAGTCGAAGTTGAAATTCTGGAGCATTCGAGATGCCCAGCGGTCCGCTGCAACATGCACAGCGACCGCTGCGGCCCAACGACCGCTGAGCCAGTAGCGGTCCGCTCCGGAGAAAGTTGTGTTGAAACAAAGAACACGTCCAGCGACCGATGGTGAGTGTGCAGCGACCGCTCGAAGAGTTTCCGAAGCTATTGTAATGTTCACAGCGACCGCTATCCAAGGGGCAGAGGCTACGGATCATTGTGCAGCGACCGCTGACTATGGTGCAGCGGCCCGCTGCGAAAACGCGGTGCACGAAATTGACCTACTTTCTTCCCAAGATTTATCAAACTTAGCCACTTTTTGCCTTATTTGATGGAGCTCGATTTTCCCTCTATATATAGCCTCTCAAACCTCTTCAATAAAATCTTCTTTTTGCCATATAATTCTAGAGCATAAAATTGAGAGAGTTCTTCATTGTGCAAGAGGTTGAAGAAGGAATCAAGAGAAGATCAAGGATATAAGGATTCAACCTTTGGGTTTTATTACTTTAGTTCTTATGTTCATTTTGTTTTCCCTTCATTCTATGTTTTTAGCTTATTCAATTATGTGTAACTAAATTCATAGGATTCTAGGGATGTGTTAGTAACAACTTTAGTTATACAATTACGTTTTGCTATTTAATATCCGTTTTGTTTTTACTTCGTTTCTTCCATAAGTTGTTCCATAATACTTCACGTTTGAGTGACACATTCGGTGATGATTTAATATAACTTGCTATATAATCGTGAGAGGAGGTTGGCGAGTTAGATTCACTTAGCTTCCTTTAAAACGACATTGTTAATTGAGAGTGAGGACTTTATAAGGATCTTACGAGCTTTTAGGATTTATGGATCTAGGATTGACAACCCTAGTGTTATTAATCTTTGCTTGTACCGCATGGGCAAAACTTATGTGACTCGTTCTATCGAAATATAACCTGTGCTAGAGTATTGTAGTTGGAATTTGAATAACCATAACTGTGAATGCACATCCCTGGAATTCTTTTATCTCTCATATTTTTACCTCTTTAATTATTTACAATTAGTTGTTTTATTGCTTTCAAGTTGTTCTTGTTTTCAAAATTCTCCAAAACTTTCGGTTTTCCAAATAGTGATCGAAGCTTAGTAGAAGGTAGCCAGTCTGTGACTTTTTTCCCCCGTATTCAGAGGTTGCTCAATTTGGAAAGAAACACTGGTCTTTTGGAGCAAGGATTGACAAGTCTAGCTGCACAAGTGGGGGAGTTAGAATTTAACATGGGAGTTTTGGCCACAACAATAGGGAACAAGCACACTCCAGGGACGCTTCCTAGCCTACAGAGATCAATCCAAAAGGAAATTGCCATGATGTGCAACTCCGTAGCGGGACCACATACCAACCTCCACAGGCAGTGGATCTAGGCAAGGGAAGAAAAGAAAAAGAACAGGGGTCGACCGACTTCACGCCAGCCTCTGATCAATCCCAGCGGCCTGCTGCACCACCTCGCAGCGGTCCACCGGAAAATCCCCAGCCAGCCGAGTCTGATTCAGATATTGACGCAGAGCTGCCGCTAGCGGCCTCTGTACCACTTCGCAGTGGCCCGCTATCCGAGAGCCAGCCCCCAGATCCGCAGTTTCCCAGCACTGCCACCATCCCATATCCCCAGCGATTGAAGAGCAAGAAGCTAGACGCCCTGTTTACCAAGTTCTTGGAAGCCATAAGCAAGGTCCACATCAACATACCATTGGTGGAAGCACTGTAACAAATGCCCAATTATGCCATGTTCTTGTAAGATGTGGTGGCCAAGAAGAGAAAGTGGGGGAAATATGAGACAGTGGGTCTAACAAAGAATTGCAGTGCTATAATTCAGAAGAGAATTGCCATGTTCTTGTAAGATGTGGTGGCCAAGATTGCAGCCATTGAGAGATTGCCACCCCCATCCAACGAGAAGGCTGTGAGAAACTTCTTGGGACATACATGGTTCTATAGAAGATTTATCAAGGACTTTTCGAAAATCTCTAAGTCTCTATGTAAATTACTTGAAAAAGATGTGAAATTCAATTTTACTTCTGATTGTTTGCAGGCTTTTGAAGATTTGAAGAAGGCTTTAGTGAGTGCTCCCTTTCTCATCACCCCCGATTGGAGCCAACCATTTGAAATCATGTGTGATGCAAGCAACATTGACGTTGGTTTCGCATTGGGGCAGAAGAGAGATAAAATTTTTAGAGTCATTTATTATGCTGGTAGAACCTTATATTCTGCACAAGCTAATTATACGACCACAGAAAGGGAGATGCTTGCTATAGTTTATTCTTTTGATAAATTTAGAGCTTATCTTGTTGGGACTAAAACCATTGTTTACACTGATCATGCAGCTATTAGGCACTTGTTTGCAAAGAAAGACGCAAAACCAAGACTCATCCGGTGAATCCTACTATTCCAAGAATTCGATGTTGAAATAAGAGATAGAAAAGGATGTCAGAATGTAGTGGCGGATCACTTGTCGCGGTTGGAGCACCCGGTGGAAGGAGAAGATCTATCACGAGAAATTAATGAGGACTTCCCCGACGAGCATCTATTCTTCACTCAGGCCACTTTTTCATGGTATACCGACATTGTTAATTATTTAGAAGCCAAGGTACACCCTCCCGATCTTACTCCTTATCAATGGAAGAAATTTTATAGAGATGTTAGATCTTATTTTTGGGATGAGCCCTACTTGTTTTTAAGAGATGTGCAAATACTATACTTAGGAGGTGTGTACCGCAAGAAGATTGGGCAGCCATAGTAGAAAGATGCCACTCATCGCCAACTGGAAGACACTTTGGTGTGCAAAGGACCGCCATCAAAATCCTACAAAGTGGGTTCTATTGGCCAACCATCTACCATGACTCATCCAGTTTTGTGCCCCAATGCAACGAATGCCAGCGCACGGGAAGAATATCAAAGAAGAAGGAGATGCCTGTGAAAACCATCATTGAGGTAGAATTATTTGATGTATGGGTGATAGACTTTATGGGACCATTCCCAAAATCGGGAGAGTACCAATACATTTTACTTGCAGTTGAATATGTGTCTAGATGGGTGGAAGCAATTCCTACCAAAACTAATGATTCTAAAGTTGTGACTGCTTTTGTAAGGAAAAACATCTTTAGTAGGTTTGGTACACCCCGCACTCTCATAAGCGATGGATGATCTCACTTCAACAATATGTGGCTAGACAACGTCTTGGACAAATATGGAGTTAAGCACAAAGTCACCTCGCCATATCACCCCCAAGCCAATGGGCAGACCGAGCTTGCAAATAGGGAAATCAAGTCCGTCATACAGAAAACAGTAAGCACTAATAGAAAGGATTGGACACTCCGTTTGGATGATGCGTTGTGGGCATACCGTAGCGCATACAAATCTCATATAGGTATGTCTCCTTATCAATTAGTTTTTGGAAAATCATGTCATTTGCCTTTTGAGATGGAGCATAGGTCTTATTGGGCGATAAAGAAGTTGAATCAAGATTTCCAAAAGGCCGACGAAGAAAGGCGTCTCTTTCTTAATGAGATGGATGAATTTCGAATGGAAGCCTATGATAGCTAGTCTACTTACAAAGAAAGGATGAAGGCTTACCATGATAGGATGATTAGTCCACGAGAGCTCACCTTGGGGGATGTAGTTTTGTTGCACAATTCGAGACTCTCTCTTTTCCCCAGAAAGTTGAAGTCCAAATGGACCGGTCCGTACATGATCAAGAAAATCTATGATAGTGGGACGGTCGAGTTGCTAGTTCCGGATGGGATGTTGTTTCAAGCCAATGGCCACCTTGTGAAGAAATACTATAGTTCGGACAAGGTGGTGGAAGATGAAGTAGCACTAGAAGAACCACCCAAGGAGTAAAAATGGGGTAAAGTCAAGCTAATGACTATAAAAGAGCGCTTCTTGGTAGGCAACCCAACAATTTATTACAATTTTTGCTTAAGTTTTTAAGTACTTATGGTTTAATTTTCGTTTTTGAATTTTTTCAAATTTTCGCTCCGTCCAGCCGCTACGCGAAATTTTCAAGGTACGCTTTTTTTTTTAGTAGTTTACTCACGTCCCTACCGACTTTACAAACTTATTTTACACTTTGTTGTAAATAAGTTTGGGAGATGAAGTGGTGGACCGTGAGTTTAGGTTTTTGTTTTTAGGGTTTTAGACTAAGTTTTTATTTTAAAATCCCGAAGGTGAATCCATGTCATAAACTTTTCATGAAGAACTTAGAAACATGCATGCTTAGGGACACATTAGACCGAGTCGTCGATGATATTTAATTACATCCATGTTTAAGTATGGCTTGACGTCTTGATTTGATGGTTTGGTGAAAAGGTGCATAATTAGTGAATTGTTTGTTCGCCTTGAATCATGCTTATACCTTGTGAGATTTGAGCCTAATTTCTTTCTTGTGTGATTTATCTGTATTCATGTATATGTTTCTAGAACTTGCTCCTAGTCTGCCTAAGTTTACATAGTGTTTAAGTTGATTTAGGAGGATGTTTGGCCATCTTTTCTTAGCTACTTTTATTCCCAAATTTTCGACCCTCTCAAATTTTTCCCTTTGGAGCCAATTTTGAGCCTTTAAGTCTATTCTTTGGAAGCCAAAATAAATGGGGACAATTCCTTGGGTTCGTATAGTTTTTATTATCTTTTGTAAAGAAATTGGAGAGATAAGGAGGAAAGTATAAAAAGTAGTGTCATTAAATATAGAAAAGTGCAAGTTATGAAATAGAAAAATTCAAAATATGTGCTTGATTTAGAAAGGATGCTTATGAGAAGAAAAGGAAAAGAGAAAAAAAGAAAGGTTGAGAAAAGAAAAGAAAAGAAAACATCAAAGGGTTGGAAGTGAGTTGAAGGAGAAAAATAAGTGTTAAAAGTGTTTTGGGTGTTTAGAAAAGTGGAGTCATTTTAACTCTACTTGGGATATTTTTATTTTGAGTCACTTTTTAGCCAAATATTCCTCACCTACCAAAGAGCCTACATTACAACAAAAAATAAAGACCTTTCGCACTTTTGATGCTTAATCAAATCTAGTAGAGGAGGGATTAGACTTTGAGCAAGCCTATGGTAAACGTTGCATGATGCATGATTTGAGTGCTTATACACTTAACCTTTATACACTTTGAGAGTGAGAGAAAAAATCACTTCCCATCTTTGGAAGTTTGCCACATGTGAGTGCATGAATTAAAGGTGTTCCACGAGTTAGTAATGAAAGTGCATTAATAAGCCTTGCTTGATTTGATTGCATTAATACATGGTTGATCCTTTTATTCCATACATTGAGCTAATTACGACGTCTAGTCTTTGTGCATTCCGTGAATCTATTTTGTGTCTTTATTATTTTGTTCGAGGACAAACAAAAATGTAAGTTTGGGGGAGTTGATACGCTCGGATTTTGCACTGTTTTAATGCCTTTATTTGGTCTATTTTTAATGTCAAAATCATAATTCATGTCCATATTTTACATATTTTCTCTATTTTGGTATTTTGATGTGTTTTGTGAGATTTGTGCATATTTGAGCCTTAAAAGACAGGAAAAAGTCGAAGTTAGAAATCTGGAGCATTCGAGATGCCCAACGGTCCGCTGCAACATGCACAGCGACCGCTGGGGCCCAACGACCGCTGAGCCAGTAGCGGTCCGCTCCGGAGAAAGTTGTGCTGAAACAAAGAACACGTCCAGCGACTGCTGGAGAGTGCGCAACGACCGCTCGAAGAGTTTCCGAAGCTACTGAAATGTTCACAGCGACCGCTATCCAAGGGGCAGAGGCTACGGATCATTGTGCAGCGGCCCGCTATGAAAACGCGGCGCACGAAATTGACCTACTTTTTCCCTAAAATTTACCAAACTTAGCGACTTTTTGCCTTATTTGATGGAGCTCGATTTTCCCTCTATATATAGCCCCTTAAACCTCTTCATTAAAATATTCTTTTTGCCATATAATTCTAGAGCATAACATTGAGACAGTTCTTCATTGTGTAAGAGGTTGAAGAAGGAATCAAGAGAAGATCAAGGCTATAAGGATTCAACCTTTGAGTTTTATTACTTTAGTTCTTATGTTCATTTTGTTTTCCCTTCATTCTATGTTTTTAGCTTATTCAATTATGTGTAACTAAATTCATAGGATTCTAGTAATGTGTTAGTAACGACTTTGGTTATACAATTTCGTTTTGCTATTTAATATCTGTTTTTGTTTTTACTTCGTTTATTCCCTAAGTTGTTCCATAATACCTCGCATTTGAGTGACACATTCGGTGATGATTTAATATAACTTGCTATATAATCGTGAGAGGAGGTTGGCGAGTTAGATCCACTTAGTAAACACTACAATTAGCTTCCTTTAAAACGACACTGTTAATTGAGAGTGAGGACTTTATAAGGGTCTTAGGAGCTTTTAAGAGTTATGGATCTAGGATTGACAACCCTAGTGTTAGTAATCTACGCTTGTACCGCATGGGCAAAACTTATGTGACTCGTTCTATCGAAGTATAAGTTGTGCTACGGTATTGTAGTTGGAATTTGTATAACCATAACTGTGAACGCAAATTCCTTGAATTCTCTTATCTCTCATACCTTTACCTCTTTAATTATTTGCAATTAGTTGTTTTATTCCTTTCAAGTTGTTCTTGTTTTCAATATTCTCCAAAACTTTCGATTTTCCAAATAGTGAACGAAGCTTAGTAGAAGGTAGCCAGTCTGTGACTTTATTCCCCGTGTTCGCTATCCGGTACTGACCTTTAGCTATACTCTATATACTTTGTATACTTGCAGGTTTATTTAGTGCTAATAAAAAGTGCATCAATTGGCGGCCGCCGCGGCGCGCAATCGGCCACCACGGCTGCGCCGCGAAGACCGGCGGCATCGCCCCGTCCACGTCGCATACGTGGCTCTTCCTACACAGCCGTGGCGCTTCCTGTCCCTGCAATAGACCGCCGTGTCGGTCCCACTTTGGACACTCTTATGCCAAAGATTTTGTAACTTCAAACCACAGTGTTCACTAAAGAAATACTCATGCTAGAGAATGGAGTCTCATTGATGGTACTTGGATTATTTATCTCATGAGCCAAAAATTAATTAAGGGATGGTCTGTCAGTAAATGTTTAGGGCGAGATTGATTTATAATTGGGCTAGAATTCATTATGGAATTGAGCTTGGAGCTTAATTAATTAATTCAAAAAAATATTACCTACCAAGGTCGGAAAAATTTGGAAGTATATGGACGCGAAAAGCCGAGGTGTCGAGGGCGACGCTGTTAGGGTTTGTATACTAGAAATCATATTTCGAGTGATTGAATACTGTAAAACTGTAATAATTATTTTCCAATGAATGCAACAGATTATTTTTGTCATAATGTTGTTATGTTTTAAATTTAATGGATGTTTATTGCATATTTAAATGTATAAGCGAACATAACATAAGTCTAAGTCTTTGTTCTAGTAGACCGGTTGTGGGCTGCGCTCAATTTAAGGTACGCGGTCAGTTCTGAACAAAGAAAAATAAGAATTTCACAACCCAGATAGACCTAGACTACCTATCGTGAAAGGTTGCAATGTCAGTCCGATTATTTCTAAGCCTTATTGAAATATGATGACGTTGGTGTGGTATAGCACTGAATAGATCTAACAGCAAGACGAATCTTTATGCTATCTACTGAAAAGACGAGGTCTTGTTAATTAATTTCTTAGTCAATGTACGTTAGCATTGAGCATACGATGATATTGAGTATCTACTACTTTGACTTACCAAAGGTGCGGGTTTTTCGTCACCCAACGATCCAGGTATATTGGGTAGTGGTGATCATTATCTAGCGGTGTTAGGATTGCTATTATGTTGAATCGTGCGCGAGGAGAGTCTCGTTTGATAACATCCACAAGAGGAGCTCGAAACAAGGTTTTATTATTCGGAACCTAGCTAGTTGGAGTTTAATTACTCTATGAATAATAAATAAGAGTTTCTTGCTAAGTCCACTCTTGGAGAATAAAATATGTTAATTAATTAAGTCCATAGGAGACATTAATTAATTAATGGATGTTTCTATCTTAAGCGCGGGAAATGAATTAAACAAATAAAAGGAAACCCGGAATACTTGTAATTTCAGATTTGGAAAGGCAGTGCAATATTACTTCTATAGTGGCTGCTTGTAATATTCTAATATAAGCTTATATTAAATTGTGGGTTCAATTTAATTAGTAAAAAGCTAATTGGGTGAGGCCATGTCTAAATTCTTCCTTAGATCCCTGATTGGGCCCAATATGTCACTTAATATAAATAGGAGAATAAAGGAGACAGAAATAACAATTATTATTGCTCCCAATTTTCGTCCCCCCCTCTAAAGAGAGAGAGTTCGAAAATTACTTCTTCCGTGAGCTGAGTTCTGTCTTCATTATTCGAGTCCTAGTATTCTGGTGAGATTTTCCCACACAAAATATCAGTATACAGTCCGGGACGGAGCAAGCCATCATTAATTCTTGATTCAATCAACGAGGTATGCTAAAGCATGTTTTAATTCAAGTTATGAGCATGATACATGTGATAATTACGCGAATAGATTTTGTCTAGATAATCTGCTAAATAGATCAAATTATGTGATCCGTTACAACATGCACACTTCCGCTGCCAACCCCTTCAATTGGTATCAGAGCCAGTCTTTGGCTCTGATTATTTGGATTTAAATTTCGCGAAATTCATGTATGCATGCATTATTTGATTTCGAAGCATAATCTTGGTGTTTTGTTTAATTTATTATGCATGATGAACTCAAGAACTATCGAATCAAAGAACTTGAATTACTCGATCATATGATACGTGCGATCGAGGTAGGGATGTCGAGACAGTGGGAGCCGGGGAGCCACGATCACGGGGCGACGCGCAGACGAGCGAGGCCTCGCGTGCGCCGCTGGCCGAGACCGCAAGCCCCCAATGCACCCGCATCGAGAACGACACGGTGGCTGGCGTGGTGTCGTGGTTCGTCCGAGAACCACCGAGACACTAGGCACCGAGAGCTGCAACCCTAAGCGAAAGGTTGGAGTTGGCCGAGAGTGGGCGCGCACTGTGCCGAGAACTCGCGCCACCCGACGGCTTGGATGTCCGAGACGGGCGTCAAGACGCTGGCCTGGAGGCGCGCGCCACCGCGTGTGCGCCTGGTCGAGAAGCGTCGGCACCCGACGAGCCGAGACGCCGTGACGGGTGCTCGCCGCTGGCTGAGAGGAGCCGCGCCTCCGCGCACGCTCCTGGCCGAGACGCTGGCGAACCCTACGAGCCGCTGGCCGAGACGCTGGCGCGCCACCTGCGCGCCGGTGGCTGAGACGTCGTGTGCGTTGGATTTTCATCGTTCATCGTTCATGCAAACCTCGTACGATGAGATAACGATGAAAGATTATTTTAATGATTATTTAATTATTTTAATAAAAGATATCATTAAAATATTATTATTTAATGGAAATAAAATCTTTTTGGAAGATTTACCTAGATTTTAGAAATATTTTTATTATTATCTATATCTATGGAAATAATTAATATTATTTCATTCCTAGATGATATGGATGGGAATAATTTAATAGTTTCCTAATAATAATCTAGATTTTAGGAATAATTTTCTTATTTTCTATATCTATAATAAAATATCTCTTCCTAATCTTCAACATGGAAATAATTTGAATTTAATTTTTCATGTCTTATTAAGGATTAAATAATTTAATAATTTTAGATATATCTTATAGTTGTCACGACCGCACTTCCTAAGGATAGAAAGCACGGTGGATCGCGACTAGTGGGGGAATTAAGAAGCGGGGAAGAAGGGGGAAAACAATCAAGGGGTACAACATGTAGATCAAAAGGCGAAATTCCATTATCAATTCAAAGTTTGAAATCCCGAAAGTACATAACATGAATGACATAGTTTGACAATCCAAATGAAATAAAAGAAATTCTTAAAACGTAGAGTAGCGGAAGCAATTGAGAGTTTGGCTACTACTATGTATGAAGACACAATAGTAACCGGAACAGTTATTGAATACAATTTTGGAATCATTGCTCAACATCCTCCGCCTCCCGTCCTTGCTCAACATGCAATAGGGAAAACATATGCAGTGACTGAGTACTTGATGCACCCAGTGAACTCATGCCCGAAATACATTTATCGCTTAAGTTATGTCAAGCCATCATTGAGTGAAACTCGGGTTTTACTTTAAAAGGCCGAGAAACACTAAAATCATTCCTTAAAATAGTGTCCGCGCGGACAAACATCATCATCCATCATATACCATATCTGAACCATCATGTGAAACGAAAATGTGGCCACAATCTCGATCACTGGACCGGCCGACCTAGAGGACGGCTCACGATCCCCATCAGTGCACTAGCCTAAGTAGGGTTGAGACCCTAGTTAGACCCGAATTCGTTAACCATCAAAGTCTAGTAGAACATTATTCTAGTAGACAATCAGATAGGCAATTCAAAACATAAAATACGGCATGACATACTATTTAAAACCTCTCTTATTTCACCATAAACATATCAATTTCAAATAAAAAGATTTAAGTAATAAAGCCCACCTCAAAAGCTTAGGAATTCCGTAAAAAGTTCCTCGTTCCGACTTTTAGCGTGCGTGCGAACCACCTTTTCGAAAAACACATAACATTTAGAATGCATGCACTCCAATTAAAATCTTTTAATTCTCTTTCTCGGTTTTCGTGCATTTTCGATTATTCGTCGGCCGCCCAAGGTGTCGCGGGCGACGCCGGTCGGCCGTTTACGCTTATTGACTCCTCATAATTTTCCTCCATGATATAGGATTTAATCCCAAAATTTTGATTAAGTGATTAACTCACTTTCACCAATTTTTTTCCTTTAATTATTTCGGACTTGACATAATTTATTCATCCTTGGCATTAATCAAGAATTAATTAAGTAACTCCCCATAATTAATTATTGGCCAAAAGATTTATTCCACTAGCCCAAAACATTTTATATTCGAGTCCAACTTAATTATCCAACAACCCACCTTATTTCTCCATTTTTTTTAATGAGGCCCAACTAAAAAAAATAAAATAAAACATCTATCAATTTATTTAGCCCCATTTTTAAAGCAAAGGCCCAAATATAATTCAAGCCCAAGACTCCCTTATTTCTCCATATTCCCCCACGCCTATCTCCCTCTCTACTTCTTCTTCCCTTTTTCTCTCTTCTGCCCGACTCTCTCTCTCTGTCTGTCGACTGCAACCACAAGCAGCCGCCCCTGCCGTGAAAGCAATAACGCCGCCGCTGAAGTCGCCTGCCGTCTCTGCTGAAGTCGCCCGCCGTCGCAGCTGAAGTCGCCGGGAGCTGGAGTCGTCGCCGTCACCGTGACGGTGCTGCTGCCGCGACGCCGTTGCTGCCACGACGCCACCGCTGCTGTCACGGGGAAGAGGAGCTACTGCCGTCGCGCCGGGAGCCGCTGTCCGCACCTGGGAACGTCGAGCGCAGCTGTCCGCCGCTGCCCGTCGCCGGCGGCGGCTTCCCCTTCTCCGAAACCACCCCGAACGACCCCGATTCAACCCGCAACACGCGTTATTATTATAAAGTTAAGTTCTTTCGTAGTGTTGATTACAAACGGCGATCTTTGATTTGTTTTACAAGTTGAGTTGGTTGGGTGATTATGGAAAAGTTATGGAATGATTTATGGAACAACATGTATGTATAACTACTTATCTAAATCATGCTTTAGGAATTGAGGAGGGAATATACCTCCAAAATGGTGGGTGAGCAAAATGGTAGCAAGGTCTTTCTTTCTCTCTCTCTCGGCTCCTCTATCTCTCGGCCTCTCTCTCAAATTCTTTGTTTGAAGTGTAATGTGTATTGTGTTAGAGAAGTGAAGAGATTGTTATGTTTAAATGGTGTGCCTTTTGGTTGTAGGAGTAAATGAGAGAGGTGGAAGGTTGGAAAGATGGAAGGTCTCCATGAAGAAAGGAAATGGCCGAGAAGGGGAGAAGGAAGGAAATGGTGTTGGGCTTGTTCCACATTCTTAGGAAAAGTATTGGGCTCCAATTAATTTAAGTGGTGTTGGGCTCAATTTAATTGGAAGCCCAAGTTAATATAATATTCAAATTGTTATTTCTTTTGATTGCTATGGCCCAAGGCCATTTTATGTACTTATTGGACTCTAATTTAATTTGAGAAGCCCAAGTAAATACATACTTTATTTTTCCCATATTTTCCTTCGTTAATTAAAATTCACGGGTCTTTATATAATTTTTGGTTATCTCGTTCTTCACAACCAAAATTAAAGTACGTTTAACGGCATAGTTTATATTTGGTATTGTTCCAAATATACTATCCCTTCAACCATTCCTCGATTTACGCGCGCCATTATCCATAGATAGAAAAATATATTCCTTTCCACGTATTTCAGTCGTCTTGCTAAAAATAGCAATTTCGTCGTCATTCTTTCAACGAGACCTTCAACATGTCTCCCATCGTTCATAATTAAATAAAATAAGCACGTTTCTTTTTTTTCACATGAAACACATAAACCATACGATTTCCCAAATCACATTTATCGAGAAGCATAGTATTCGAAATAAGTTTATCAATTATTTCGTTTCATAAATTAGATTCGTACTTAAAAGTACGGGTGTTACATTCTATCCACCTTAACAGAAATTTCGTCCCGAAATTTACTCATTTCTAACGAACAACTCTGGGTATTTCTCTTTCATATTATCCTCGAGTTCCCAAGTAGCCTCCTCGTGGCCATGGTGTTTCCAAAGTACTTTCACGAACGCGATCGATTTATTCCTCAACTCTTGCACTTTCCTGTCCATATTAGCTTCGGGCTTCTCCTCATAACTCAAGTCGGGATTCAAAATCATTTCCTCTTGATGAACCACGTGTTTGGGATCGAACACGTACTTTCTTAATTGTGACACATGGAAGACATTATGCACAGTCCCAAAACTCGGTGGTAGTGCCAACCTATACGCTACGGGTCCCACATTCTCAAGAATTTCATAAGGCCCTACGTATCGTGGCTTCAACTTCCCCTTTACACCAAACCTCGTTATCCCCTTCGACGGAGATACTTTCAAGAACACCTTATCTCTCGTATTGAACTGTAAATCTGTACGCCGGACATCAGCATACGACTTCTGTCGGTCTTGAGCTTCTTTTATCCTTTGTCGAATTTGTCGCACAATCTCAATCATCTCCTCGACCGAATCTGGCCCGAGTACTCTTCTTTCACCAACCTCATCCCAGTAGAGTGGTGATCTACACTTCCTCCCATACAATGCTTCATATGGGGCCATATTTATTGTCGCCTGGAAACTATTGTTATAGGCAAACTCGATCAACGCTAGTACAACTTCCCAATTTTCTCCTCTGTCGAGAACCACGGCTCTCAACATGTCCTCGAGAGTTTGAATAGTTCTCTCAGACTGTCCATCGGTTTGTGGATGGAAAGCAGTACTAAAATTTAATCGAGTACCAAGCTCTCGTTGTAGACTTATCCAAAACCTTGAAGTGAACCTTGTATCTCGGTCTGACGTGATTGTTACTGGCACCCCATGTAGTCGAATGATTTCTTTCACATAAATCCGGGCCAGTTTGTCGGATCCATGAGTTATAGGGATAGGTATAAAATGTGCACTCTTGGTGAGGCGGTCTATGATTACCCAAATGGTTGTATTCCCTTGCCGGGTCTTTGGTAATCCCGTCACAAAATCCATGGCGATATGTTCCCATTTCCACTCCGGGATTTCCAACGGTTGCAGTTTCCCATAGGGTCGTTGATGTAAAGCTTTTACTTGTTGACACGCCAAACATCTTTCCACAAACGAAGCTATGTCCCTCTTCATTCCATCCCACCAGAATGATCCCTTCAAGTCCTGGTACATCTTCGTACTTCCAGGATGAGCGGTGTATGGAGTCTCGTGTGCCTCGGTCAAAATTTCATTTCGAAGTCCTTCGTCGTCTGGCACACAAAGTCTCCCTTCATAAGTGAGAGCATTATCAACCTCCTCTCGAAATTTCTCTTGCTCGCCCTTCCTCACCTTCAGTCGAGCCTTCTCTAAATTTTCATCATTTCGTTGTCCTTCTATTATCCTTGTTCGCAGATCGGATACCACTACCAAGGTGGCGATCTTTCCTTTCACGGTCTCCGGAGCTCTCACTACTTCCAATCGCATTTTGCTGAATTCGCGAATCAACTCCACTTCTTGAGTGAGAAAGGTAGTCAACTGCGGTAGAGCTTTCCGGCTCAAAGCATCTGCCACTACGTTTACTTTGCCCGGATGATAGTTAATGCCACAGTCATAATCCTTGACTAGCTCGAGCCATCTGCGTTGCCTCATATTCAAGTCTTTCTGTTCAAAGAAGTATTTCAGGCTCTTGTGGTTGGTAAAAATCTCACACCGAACTCCATAGAGATGGTGCCTCCAAATCTTCAATGCGTGCACAACGGCCGCTAATTCCAGGTCATGAGTAGGGTAGTTCAGCTCGTGTGGCCTCAATTGACGCGAAGCATAGGCAATCACCTTACCGTTCTGCATCAAAACACACCCCAGTCCAACCTTTGATGCATCCGTGTAAACCACATAGTCTACTCCCGGTTCCGGCATGATTAGAATAGGTGCGGTGGTCAACTTCTCTTTCAACAACTGGAAACTAGCCTCACACTCCGGTGTCCAATTGACCTTGGTCCCCTTCTTCAGTTGTTGAGTCATCGGCCTTGCGATTTTAGAAAATCCTTCAATAAATCTCCGGTAGTATCCTGCGAGTCCAAGGAAACTCTGAATCTCGTTTGGGGTCTTTGGCGCCTTCCACTGTTGTACGGCCTCCACCTTTGCAGGGTCGACTCGAATCCCTTTGGCCGTCACAATATTCCCCAGAAAGTTTACTTCCTTTAGCCAGAAATCACACTTACTGAACTTGGTGTACAGCTTCTCCGTTCTTAGTGTCTCTAGAGTGATCCTTAGATGTTCCTCATGTTCTTTTTCATCCTTCGAGTAAACCAGCACATCATCTATGAATACCAGGACGAACTTGTCCAAGTATGGATGGAATACTCGATTCATTAAATCCATAAATACTGCCGGTGCATTTGTCAGCCCAAACGGCATTACTACAAACTCATAATGCCCATACCTTGTTCGGAATGCCGTCTTGGTATGTCTTCCCTTCGTACCCTCAACTGATGATATCCTGACCTTAAATCCATTTTCGAAAATTCTCCTGCTCCCCTGAGTTGGTCGAACAGGTCATCTATTCTCGGCAGAGGATATTTGTTCTTGAGGGTCAATTTGTTCAATTCCCGATAATCTATGCACATTCTCAGTGTCCTGTCTTTCTTCTTCACAAACAGCACTGGTGCTCCCCATGGCGATACACTCGGTCGGATAAAACCCAAGTCCAGTAGTTCTTGTAGCTGGATTTTGAGTTCTTCCAACTCCTTCGGTGCCATCCTATAAGGTGCTTTCGATACAAGTGCGGCTCCTGGTTCCAGATCGATAGTAAACTCCAACTGTTGGTCAGGCGGAGGGCCTGGCAAAGCATCAGGAAATACGTCGGGAAACTCACGTACTACCGCCACATCTTCAACTTTCATTTCTTTCTTGTCATATCCTTGTAGATAAACGAAATAGGCAGGACGCCCATTTCTAATCATCGTAGTTGATTGAAGTGCCGATATCACACAAGTCCGCTGATTCATCGGAATCCCGTGGAAAGTAGAGGGCTCCTTCCCCGGGGTTTGTAACGAGATTTGTCTCTCTTGGCATCGAATAGTGGCATAGTTTTCAGCTAGCCAGTCCATCCCCAGAATAATGTCAACGTTTTCCATTGGCATAATATGTAGGTTATGAGCCACTAAGTTAAGTTCTCCCATCATAAATTCTATGTTCGAGCAAGATTGTGAAAGGTCTATAAGGCCTCCTACCGGTGAGTTCACGTTCATCTTATGTTCAAGTTCATCAACAGGAAGTCTTAAAGCATTCACGCAGGAGTGCGATATAAAGGAGTGCGACGTACCCGTATCAAACAGAACAACAACAGGCATGTCAAGTAGTGTTCCCATACCTGCCAGATTATCTTGTTTTGGATCTCCCTGTGGGGCTTTAGCCTGCTTGCGTCCCAAAGCATAGGCCCTAGCTTGAGTGGGATATGGTTGGCGACGCTGCTGCGGCTGCTGAGGTGGTGTAGGATTCCCTCGAGGCCCGTTTGGTGTTCCCCCAACTCCAGCGTTACCGTTGTTCGGGCACTCCTTGGCAAAGTGTCCAACTCCTCCACACTTATAGCATACATTCGTCCCGACTCTGCACTCCCCTATGTGGTTCTTCTGGCACTTGGCGCAGGGAGGTGCTCTCTGACGGTACTCTTCACTTTGGTATGGAGTAGCTTGCTTCCCTTTTCCCCGGGCAGAGTTTACCCTGGAACCTCTTGTTGTCAAAGGGTTCGCGGTTCCCGTCCCACTTTCTCTTGTCTCGGAAATTCTGCTGTGGGGTCGGCGGTGTTGGAGTAGTAGGTGTAATTGTCTTTTCCCGTGGCATTGCTTCCTCCACGTCCAATGCACGAGACAACGACTCGGCATACGAGAGCCTTCCACGGCATGTCAAAGCCATCCTGATTTCGTGCCTCAGACCGGCACAGAACTTTTCTGCTATCTTCTCGTCAGTATTTACCTGCTCCGGTGCGTATCGAGACATGTCACATAGGGCACGGTCATATTCTGTCACTGTCTTCCGCCCTTGCTTCAAGTTATAGAATTCGGCCTCCTTTGCCTTGCGGTAGCTCCTTGGAATGTATTTGTCATACAGTTCCTCCTTAAAGTCTTCCCACGTCAGGGTGTCTAATTGCTCTTGCGTCATTGTCCGCTGCTTAGTCTCCCACCAAAATTCGGCGGACCCGGTAAGCTGGTAGGTCACGCATGACAGGCGCTCCTGGTCGGTACATCTTAAGAACTTAAAGATGCGTTATATGGCCCGAATCCAGGTCTCGGCCTTGGTTGGATCTCCCATTCCATCGAACACGGGAGGACGTTCCTTTCGAAACTCCTTCTCGATGTTCCGTTCCGGTTGTGGCGGTAGTGGAGGTGGTGGTGGTGGTTGTCCTTCAGGACCCACACTGCTTTGGGTCTCGTTGCTTGCCTCATTCTCGTGGTGAACGGCTGTACGTCGGGGAGGCATTCTGTTCAACACAAGCATTAGTACCAAAAGTCCGATTTTACCATCACCACACCACACCACACAACCATTCCAAAAGTGATTTCACAAACTTTCTCATTCATAACAAGGTAAAACGAACACAACGATAAAACAACGGGAAACTTTATTAACTTAAAACCAAACAAGTACGTGTTTCCACAAGGTCTTTGCAACAAAAAAAGGAAAACAAAACGGCAAAAGAAAACGTTACATAGTTCGTCAAAACAAAACATTCAAAGCTAGCAAAATAGTAAAAGGAACACTACTCCTCGGGAGCTCTCTCATAATTCGCCCCTTCCTCACTTTCAACCTCAACCTCCCTTCCAAGGGGCTCTTCTTCGAGGTCATCCTCATCCTCCATAGGATCCTCCTCCTCTTCCTCATCGTTCTCCCTCACATAAGTAGCGACGTCGATATGCTTATCGACCACAAGAACTTCCGTCGCGGGAGGTGCGGAGGTGCGCATCCCAAGCCTCCTCCTCTTGGGGAAGTTTGGTTGCGGCGTCTCACCCTCGTACCGACCCCCGCTGTAGGGGCTGCGACTCGATGAGGATGCCTCCTTCCTAGGTGGGGCATAGGGTGGCGGTCCGTCACGAGCATCGACCAGGGTTTCCAAGAGGACCTTCACAAAACCATGCATGTCTCCTTGCATACTATAGTCGGGGAGCTTATGCCAAATGTATGACCGTGAAGCCTCGTCGGCCCACCTATTCCAAGGCGCCGGTAGTCCATCAATCAACCTCTTAATCCCCTCATAGTGCCTCACTCCACAGCCATGAGCATCCCGTCATAGTGTCAAGTAGTCTGCGACATAAGATATCAAAGGGGCACTCTCGTTCCTCTCGAACCCGCGATACATTTCCACCGCCCGTAGTCCATTCTTGACGTACCTCCCCCTTAGCGGTGCGTGGATCATGATCGCCATCTACATGAAAGTAAGTTCCCTTAGCAACCAGTCGCAGAAAAAGAATAAAGCAAGGTAGAGAAAGATAAAACGCGTAGAGAACGTCATACGTGCTACCGTGCATATACCTGTCGATTTCCATAAGGAAAAGTCATAACAATTCTTTTTTTTTTGGTATCATCTAAGGATAGATGTTTCGTATTTTAGAACGTAGCAATCTGCAATTTCATCGATCTTTCGATCTAGCGTTAGCCGCGCTTCACAAGGTTATCCTTATCTCGTCATCTCATCATCCCTTGGAATTCGCATCCCATTCGTTCCATCAATATGTGTATCGTCATCAAACGAAGAAATTCGCATAATAGATTAGCCTACCTTTAAGGCCTCTGAATTCTACATCACAAACATATTCCATTCATCATCACATCCAACGTGCCTTATTAAAAACATTTTACCTTCTTTCTTGTTGAGCGCGGCGAGACAGAATGTTGAGCCTTCAATGAATACTCTTTTAGTCTAGCGAAACGAGTCTAGACTAGATTGAATAAACGACTCTCGGTCCAGAGCGGAAGGAAAAACCTCGCTCTGATACCATTCTGTCACGACCGCACTTCCTAATGATAGAAAGCACGGTGGATCGCGACTAGTGGGGGAATTAAGAAGCGGGGAAGAAGGGGGAAAACAATCAAGGGGTACAACATGTAGATCAAAAGGCAAAATTCCATTATCAATTCAAAGTTTCAAATCCCGAAAGTACATAACATGAATGACATAGTTTGACAATCCAAAGGAAAT
This sequence comes from Salvia splendens, assembly GCF_004379255.2. Taxonomy (NCBI): domain Eukaryota; kingdom Viridiplantae; phylum Streptophyta; class Magnoliopsida; order Lamiales; family Lamiaceae; genus Salvia; species Salvia splendens. The sequence continues at coordinate 28,593,243 of NC_056046.1, forward strand.
AAAAGAAATTCTTAAAACGTAGAGTAGCGGAAGCAATTGAGAGTTTGGCTACTACTATGTATGAAGACACAATAGTAACCGGTTCTGGAATCATTGCTCAACATCCTCCGCCTCCCGTCCTTGCTCAACCTGCACATAGGGAAAACATATGCAGGGGCTGAGTACTTGATGCACCCAGTGAACTCATGCCCGAAATACATTTATCGCTTAAGTTATGTCAAGCCATCATTGAGTGAAAGTCGGATTTTACTTTAAAAGGCCGAGAAACACTAAAATCATTCATTAAAATAGTGTCCGCGCGGACAAACATCATCATCCATCATATACCATATCTGAACCATCATGTGAAACGAGAATGTGGCCACAATCTCGATCACTGGACCGGCCGACCTAGAGGACGGCTCACGATCCCCATCAGTGCACTAGTAGACAATCAGATAGGCAATTCAAAACATAAAATACGGCATGACATACTATTTAAAACCTCCCTTATTTCACCATAAACATATCAATTTCAAATAAAAAGATTTGAGTAATAAAGCCCACCTCAAAAGCTTAGGAATTCCGTAAAAAGTTCCTCGTTCCGACTTTTAGCGTGCGTGCGAACAACCTTTTCGGAAAACACATAACATTTAGAATGCATGCACTCCAATTAAAATCTTTTAATTCTCTTTCTCAGTTTTCGTGCATTTTCGATTATTCGTCGGCCGCCCAAGGCGTCGCGGGCGACGCCGGTCGGCCGTTTACGCTTATTGACTCCTCATAATTTTCCTCCATGATATAGGATTTAATCCCAAAATTTTGATTAAGCGCTTAACTCACTTTCACCAATTTCTTTCCTTTAATTATTTCGGACTTGACATAATTTATTCATCCTTGGCATTAATCAAGAATTAATTAAGTAACTCCCCATAATTAATTATTGGCCAAAAGATTTATTCCACTAGCCCAAAACATTTTATATTCGAGTCCAACTTAATTATCCGACAACCCACCTTATTTCTCCATTTTTTTTAATGAGGCCCAACTAAAAAAAATAAAATAAAACATCTATCAATTTATTTAGCCCCATTTCTAAAGCAAAGGCCCAAATATAATTCAAGCCCAAGACTCCCTTATTTCTCCATATTCCCCCACGCCTATTTCCTTCTCTACTTCTTCTTCCCTTTTTCTCTCTTCTGCCCGACTCTCTCTCTCTGTCTGTCGACTGCAACCACGAGCAGCCGCCCCTGCCGTGAAAGCAACGACGCCGCCGCTGAAGTCGCCTGCCGTCTCTGCTGAAGTCGCCCGCCGTCGCAGCTGAAGTCGCCGGGAGCTGGAGTCGTCGCCGTCACCGTGACGCTGCTGCTGCCGCGACGCCGTTGCTGCCACGACGCCACCGCTGCTGTCACGGGGAAGAGGAGCTACTGCCGTCGCGCCGGGAGCCGTTGTTCGCACCTGGGAACGTCGAGCGCGGCTGTCCGCCGCTGCCCGTCGCCGGCGGCGGCTTCCCCTTCTCCGAAACCACCCCGAACGACCCCGATTCAACCCGCAACACACGTTATTATTATAAAGTTAAGTTCTTTCGTAGTGTTGATTACAAACGGCGATCTTTGATTTGTTTTACAAGTTGAGTTGGTTGGGTGATTATGGAAAAGTTATGGAATGATTTATGGAACAACATGTATGTATAACTACTTATCTAAATCATGCTTTAGGAATTGAGAAGGGAATATACCTCCAAAATGGTGGGTGAGCAAAATGGTAGCAAGGTCTTCCTTTCTCTCTCTCTCGGCTCCTCTATCTCTCGGCCTCTCTCTCAAATTCTTTGTTTGAAGTGTAATGTGTATTGTGTTAGAGAAGTGAAGAGATTGTTATGTTTAAATGGTGTGCCCTTTGGTTGTAAGAGTAAATGAGAGAGGTGGAAGGTTGGAAAGATGGAAGGTCTCCATGAAGAAAGGAAATGGCCGAGAAGGGGAGAAGGAAGGAAATGGTGTTGGGCTTGTTCCACATTCTTGGGAAAAGTATTGGGCTCCAATTAATTTAAGTGGTGTTGGGCTCAATTTAATTGGAAGCCCAAGTTAATATAATATTCAAATTGTTAGTTCTTTTGATTGCTATGGCCCAAGGCCATTTTATGTACTTATTGGACTCTAATTTAATTTGAGAAGCCCAAGTAAATACATACTTTATTTTTCCCATATTTTCCTTCGTTAATTAAAATTCACGGGTCTTTATATAATTTTTGGTTATCTCATTCTTCACAACCAAAATTAAAGTACGTTTAACGGCATAGTTTATATTTGGTATTGTTCCAAATATACTATCCCTTCAACCATTCCTCGATTTACGCGCGCCGTTATCCATAGATAGAAAAAGATATTCCTTTTCACGTATTTCCGTCGTCTTGCTAAAAATAGCAATTTCGTCGTCATTCTTTCAACGAGACCTTCAACATGTCTCCCATCGTTCATAATTAAATAAAATAAGCACGTTTCTTTTTTTCACATGAAACACATAAACCATACGATTTCCCAAATTACATTTATCGAGAAGCATAGTATTAGAAATAATTTTATCAATTATTTCATTTCATAAATTAGATTCGTACTTAAAAGTACGGGTGTTACAATAGTAGACATGAATAAGAATTAAATACTAGAACATTATTTTCTTAATGGAAGATGCCAACTATGAATAAGAATTTAATTATCCAGCAAATTAAATACCAACAGAATTTAATTAAGCTTTTATCTGTCTAAAGGCTAAGGATAATTAAAGAAAAACCATAACCCGAAATATCTAAGCTATAACTATGAACTCAACGTTTGTATATGGTCTCCATCAATTGGTCTGCAATTTATGAAGCTTTTTTTCTAATATTATCGCCACCTGCTCTGTGGGGACAATAATCCTAAGAAAATAGCAAGTTCATAAGGCGGACTTCTCAAATTGTAACATCCCAAACTTTTGTGACTCTTTTAATACGTTATTGAAATTTATGAAACTTTTGTTTCTATGTGATTAAGTGAGTTGCGTGAAATAAATTGTCGTGGTTAATGTGAATGATGAGCTTGAGTTTTTATATTTTTTTCCAATGAGGGGAAATAATTAATAGGATCATGCATTTATTCTTTCTCAAGTCAATTCATTGAAAAATTCGGCCCTCCCTAATTATTGAAATAGTACTTCTTTTTGTGGATTTAATTAATTGTTTTGGGACATTATTCCAAATTAAATCCAAACCAATGGACCTTAAATTACACTACATGAAATTCGAACTCCATCCTTTTATCCTTGGGAGTTTCGAAAATCTCCAATAGGAGATTGGATTATTTTTCATTTGATTTAATTGGTGCTTTATTGACTCTCTTCTTTTGAATATAATCCAATTAAATCATGTTATATTTTATTTCTTCACCCCAAAATAAATAGAGAGTTGGGATTTTTGCCTTGGCTATTTGAGCCTAATTTTTCGGCCCCCTCCAATAAATTTTGGAGAATATTTTATTTGTTTCCTATTTTGTGGAATCCTTTTTTTTATTCAAATAAATTCCTATGTCTAATTAATTGGGGGTGTGAATATTTTCCTTCTATTCTCCTCCATATCACACGCCCCTATGCTTATATTTTTCCTTGTGGGAATTTAAATAATTGTTACCTATTTTATGGGAGCCTTTTCCATAAAGAAATTACCAAATTTCAATCACATTCTATTTAATTGGGGATTTAAATAATATCCTTGTGCAATGACCCAAGAATTTTCGGCCCCCACCCCTATTATTTCCTACTTGGAGATTTAATTTATTTGTTCCCTTATATTCATTATATTTATTTCCTAAGTTATGAATATATTCTCCAAGAAGATACCAAATAAATTCCTTGTTGTGCACCTGGAATTTTCGAAATTCCCTCACCTCCCACAAGCCTATTTTATTCTTTTAATTGTGGGATTTTTATTTGTTAGCCTATATTTTAATTCCCCACAATTTATTTATTTAATTTACCCATGGATTAAACCTAGCAAATAAATAGCAATTAAACAAACCCTAGCCCCCACTCTCCCTACAATTTTCGCCCCCTCTCTTCTCCCTCTCTCACACGCTTCATTCTTCTCCCACTCTCCCATCTCCAAAAATCTTCCATCCAACTCTTGTTCTTGCATTCCGTTGAAGTATTTTCGAGAGTCTCCGACGAATCGCTTCATCCATCGTTTCTACCGATTCGTTTTGTGTCAAAGAAGGTATATTGCTCACTTCTTATCATCCTATCCGTTTTGACCATGTTCTTGAGTCCTACATGCATGTAGAGGGTGTAGGTTCGATAGATCGCAAGTTTTAACGGGAGGGAAAGTGTGCTTCGTAAGAACTTGTTGTTTTGGCGTTGTTGTTTGAAATCATGTGAGTTGGATCGATTTATTGGGTGAATAATATGAGTTTGTATGCAAATATGTGTATGAGGAACGTGTAAGCATGATTATGTGTTTTCGAGCATGAAAAATCGGTGGTTGTGTTGTGGAAGTTTAAAAACCCTATTTTCGAACTTGAACCAGAAATCTGTGATGCACGACCAGTGACTTATGATCTGTGTTTGACCCATCAAACGAACGAATTTTGAGATGAAATTTTTACTGAGTAAACTTCAAGGTGTTTTCTGTGTCTCGTGTGAATTTCAGCCTGTTTTATCGAAAAATGAATTTTTTAATAAATTTTTGAAGTTGACTGCGCAAATCTGCCAGAAACGTGAGTTCTCGCCATGAATGTTTCGTTTTCTGTTTGACTGACCAAATGACCTCCGATTGATGTGATTCTTAAACTATATGAACATTTGAAGTGTCTTCTGAGTCGTGTTAAATTTTCAGCCTTTTTGGGCATCGGATGAATTTATGGTGAATTTTTCAAATGAACTGCGCAATACTGTCGGAAATTATATGTTACGACCAGAGAGTTTAATATGTGATATGACTGACTAAATGACGTGATTTCGGTGTGAAAATTTTCATGTATGAACTTGAATGTGTCTTCTGTATTGTGACCAAACTTTAGCTTCTTTTGAGGTCGGGTGAATTTATAGTAATTTTTACAAAACGGTCGCGCAGTTCTGCCAGTTTTCTGCCTTGTTAAATTGACACCTAGTTTCAAGTTTAAAAGTATTATATGATGCACGTATGTCCAAGGAACGTGTTTAAATGTTGAAATCACTTGTGATAAGTTGGAATGTGTTACGTGTGTCTTTACACCTTTGTGACGTATGTTGGGTTGGGGAATTTGAGAGAAAACGATAGGACATGCATAGTAAAATGTTGTTGTGGAAGGCTGACTTGTGTTGTCGTTGACAAGGGTGTTGTGTACTCGTGAACTCGAGGATCGAGAGTTGCTATAAGTTGGGTTGTGAATTTGCTAAGCGATCGAGGTGGGCTTTCTTTTCAAACCTCTTTACTTTTCCGAAAAATATTATGTGGAGATATAAGGGTGGTTTAACTGTTATGTCATGCCATGTTGTTTTTGTTATGAGATTGTGTGCCTGATGCCTAGTTCGTATGAGTTTACTCCGTTAGGCTATATGGCTGTGTTGTGAAACGAATTCGGGTCCGAGTAGGGCCGTAAACCCTATCGGGCTGTGTACACTGGTGGGATCGCGAGCCGTCCTTGCAAGTCGGCCGGTCTCGTGGGCGAATAGTGTGGCCACACTATCGTCGCATTGTGATGTGATTGATGGATTGATGTGAAAAGTGGGGAGATAAATTGTCTGGCCAGACTTGAATATTTTTGTGTTTCTCGTGATATTTTCTTACTACATAAAACTCGAGATCACTGGTATGAATGACATAACTATTATTAAAATGTTTTCAGCATGAGCCCATTGAGTACAACAAGTACTCAGCCCTGCATATTATTTTCTTATGTGCAGGTTGAGCGGGATGTTGCGGTGGATGTTGAGCCGACTTAAGTACTTAGGATGCATTGTGTCGTCATACATAGGCGTCGTCCTTGACTCTCCTTGAACCGTATTTTCCGCAGCTATAACTTGAACTATGACTCAAGACTTAATCTTTCCTTTATGTTGTGTGTGAACATGTATGGTGGTGATGAGTTTTAAACTAGTGTTTACGTTGTCTTTTAAAAATTTTATTCTTCGAGATTTAAGTTAAGTATTTGTTCAACTTTGGTTAGTTGATGTATTTCTTAAGTCTAATTTTTCCCGTTGTCCTTTTTAAAAGTATTTTACCTTATGTCTTTTAAAAAAAAATTAACTTTAAACTCTTTAAACTAAGTTGTTTTCTTCCTTTAAGTTAATCAAGATGTTCTTTTTAAATTGTTATCCATGCATGTCGGTCACGATCGCCGCGTTGTGGTACCCTTGTATGGGCGGTCGTGACACAAATATAAATAGTATGAACTAGAATGTAGTTTCCAATATTATCGCCAGCTGCTCTGTGGGGACAATAATCCTAAGAAACTGCGAGATTCAGAAGTTCACACAAGATTTATGGGATAGCTTGATCTTGTTAGCAGCACATGAGCATTGTTATGGGAGTGTGTTGTAGGAATGAGATTTTGTAATGCTAAATTCGGTGGTCTTGCTTAGGCAACATTAGGCGGCCATGCCACCCTGTGGTCTCTGGACTATTCGTCGATGATTGTGACCAGTAAAATTGTAAAATTTAAATGCGTATTGACCTCCTCTGGAGGATACAAAATTTTAATATTACAGTTGTAAGATTTTGAAAAGTTTTATGGTTAATATAATCAAACTTCTTACATAAGTTTATGACAAATGGTAAATACTCTGTTTTGCAGTGCAAATCAAATCGTCAATATGTCGTTCAATCCTCTTTCTGCAATTCTTAAAGAAAACAAACTCGGGGGCCAAAATTACATAGAATGGAAACAAAATCTGGACATCGTTCTCACAGCAGATGAGTACATCTTTGTACTCACAACCCCGCGACCTCCAGTGCCGGCGGCTAATGCTGCGGCAGGAATCAGAGATGCACAGAGACGGTGGCATAAGACGAATGAGATGGCTAAGTGCTACATGTTGGCTTCTATGTCTTCAGTACTCAAGCATCAGCATTCAGCCATGGATACAGCCGCCGAGATCATGCAGAATCTGAAGAATCTTTTTGGTACTCAGAATCGAACGGCTAAGTCTCAAGCCTTTCGGAGTATCATGTCGAAGACAATGAAGGAAGGCTCGTATGTGAGGGACCACGTCCTCGAGATGATGGGCCACCTCAATCAAATTGAGGTCTTGGAAGGGACGATTGATCCCGAGTCCCAGATGACTATTATCCTTCAAAGTCTTCCCCCTAGCTTCCAACAGTTCAAGCTCAACTTCGAGATGAACAAGAGGAACTACACCTTGGCAGAGCTGTTGACTGAACTTCAGTCAGCAGAGGATCTTATGATCCAGGCTAAGGCGGCCTTGATGACTTCGGCGCCTCGTTCCTCTGGCTTCAAGCCTAGCGCAGGAAAAAGGCAGGCACCGAACTCAGGACCGGCCAAGATAGCTAAGGGAAAGAAGAAGAAGAAGAAGAAGAAGAAGAAGAAGAAGAAGAAGAAGAAGAAGAAGAAGAAGAAGAAGAAGAAGAAGAAGAAGAAGAAGAAGAAGAAGAAAAATGCAAACAAGAAGCCCACGGGGAAGTGTTTCAAGTGCGGAGAGAAGGGGCATTGGAAGCCAGATTGTCCTAAAAAGGGCACGGCTACAGGTATGCACCAAGCTTTAGTAGTCGAGTCATGTTTGGCTTCGAAGTCTACTTGCACTTGGGTTATTGACACAGGAGCCACTGATCATATTTGTTTTGATCCTGACTTAATGTAGGTGATAAGACGGCTACGTGATCGTGAGATCGAGGTCCAGCTGGGCGACGCTACAAAAGTGGCGGCCGTAGCAGTGGGAGACATTTATTTGCGTTTTAGTAGTGATAGATTTTTGAAGAATGTTTTGTTGATACCTTCTTTTAGAAGAAATATAATTTCAGTTTCTAAATTAGTTTTTGATGGATATTCGATTTCTTTTAATGACAATTGAGTTATTAAGAAAGATGGTTCTTATATCTGTCGTGGTATCATGGAAAACAATCTGTACACAATCACATCTATACAGTTTAATAATCGCAAATCAGAACTCAATACAACATCGAAAATTTCAAAGAAACGAAAGGAACCTTCAAGTTCAATGAACGAAATGTACTTATGGCACCTTAGACTTGGTCATGCCAATGAAAGGAGGATTCATTCTCTTGTTAAACAAGACCTTATTAAAGGTCTAGAGGAGGAACCTTTTCATAAGTGTGAGTCATGCTTAGAAGACAAGATGACCAAGAGGCCTTTTCAGGCTAAGGGCAATAGGGTCAATGAAGTACTTGAGCTCGTTCATTCCGATGTATGTGGACCAATGTCTACTGAAGCAAGAGGTGGTTTTCGATACTTCATCACATTCATTGATGACTTCTCGAAAATTGGATACGTCTATTTGATGACCCACAAATCAGAGTCTTTCGATAAGTTCAAGGACTTTAAGGCTCAAGTGGAGAAGTATCATGGTAAGACTATCAAATGACTGCGATCTAATCATGGATGCGAATACCTCAGTGCCGAGTTTTTGGACTACTTATCGGAGTTAGGTATCCAATCCCAATTGACTGCGCCGGGCACGCCCCAGCAGAACAGCGTGGCTGAAAGAATGAACAGGACCTTATTAAACATGGTCTGATCGATGATGAGTTATGCACGGCTACCTACTTCGTTTTGGGGACATGCCTTGCTTTCTGCAAGCCATATTTTAGACAATTTACCGTCAAAATCCGTACCTACTACTTCTTATGAGTTGTGGACTGGGCGCAAGCCCAATCTTGCACATCTCAAGATTTGGGGTTGCCCGGCTCATGTATCGGAAAAGGATCCAACTAAGCTACGAACAAGGACGGAGGTATGTTTGTTTATAGGGTACCTAGAGGAACGGAAGCTTATGAATTCTTTAGTCTCAGAGATAAGAAAGTTATTGTGAGCACTCACGCCACATTCTTAGAGGAAGACTATGTAATGAATCATAAACCCAGTAGTGAAATGGCTCTTGATGAGCTAACTTCTGTCACAAATTCCATTAACCAAGAATGAAGTGTACAAACAATTCCCGAAACTTCAACTTCTATTCTAAGAATTGTAGTGCCGCGCCGCAGTGGGAGGGTCTCACATTAGCCCGAAAGATACATTGGTTTGGGGGAATCTATGGATCACTCCTCAGACAACAATGTATTAGATCCCTGGAACTTTGCGGAAGCGCAGGCAGATGTCGATCATTGCGAATGGGTGAAAGCAATGGATTCGGAACTACAATCTATGATAGACAAAGACGTATACGATTTGTCCGTCCTACCCTAAGGCTGTACTGCCATTGGGAGCAAGTGGATATATAAACGTAAACATGGACCCGATGGACGAGTTAAAGTCTTCAAGGCAAGACTAGTGGCTAAGGGGTATACCCAAAAGGAAGGTGTCGATTACGACGAGACTTTCTCCCCAGTGGCCATGCTCAAATAGATCCGGATACTATTGTCTATAGCAGCTTATACGGATTGGGATGTATGGCAGATAGACGTTAAGACTGCGTTTCTAAACGGTGGTCTTGAGGAGACCATCTACATGGAACAACCCGAAGGTTATGCCATAAAGGGCAAGGAACACATGGTTTGGAAGCTTAAGAAGGCCATTTATGGCCTTAAGCAAGCATCTAGATCATGGAACCAGTGTTTCGATCAAACTGTTCGCAAGTTTGGATTCGAAAATGCCCAAGTGAAAGTTGTGTGTATAAGAAGGTTGAAAAGGAGTGTAGTGTTCTTAGTTTTATATGTAGATGACATTTTTCTAATTGAAAACATTAAAAAGATGTTGTCATCAGTACGAACATGGTTGTCAAACCAGTTCGAGATGAAGGATATGGGAGACGCGGGACACATCCTCAGGATCAAGGTTCTTAGGAATCGAGAAAAGAAGATGTTGTGCTTATCTCAAGAACCTTACATCGAAACAGTACTTAGTCGCTTTAGCATGCAGGACGCCAAGAAAGGTTTCTTACCTTTTAGACATGACATCCATCTATCTCAAGAGATGTGCCCCAAAACGCCGTCTGAGATACAAGCAATGAGAAGGATTCCATATGCTTAGGCAGTTGTAAGTCTCATGTATGTTATGATTTGTACGAGGCCTGATATTTGTTTTGTTGTTGGCATGGTGGCAAGATATCAGTCGAATCCGGGCCAAGGACATTGGACTGCCGTAAAGAACATACTCAAGTACCTCAAACAGACTAAGGACTATGCTCTAGTTTACAATGCAGTCGAGCTCTGTCCTTTGGGATATACTGACTCAGACTTTCATCAGGACTCGAGAAAATCTACTTCAGGATATGTGTTCACCTTAGGAGGTGGAGCCGTAATTTGGAAGAGTGTGAAGCAGAAATGCATCGCGGACTTGACCATGGAAGCCGAGTATGTGGCCGCTTCGGAGGCTGCAAAAGAGGCAGTATTGTTCAAGAACTTCCTTATGGATTTAGGTGTGGTTACGAATCTGCCCAAGAGCATCACGGTTTATTGTGACAATTCTGGTGCTGTGGCAAATTCGAAGGAACCGAGAGCTCACAAAGCGAGCAAACACATAGAGCGGAAGTATCATATCATAAGGGATATAGTGCAGAGAGGAGACATACAAGTGGTCAAGATTGCGTCAGAGAACAACCTGGCAGATCCTTTTACAAAGGCATTGGCGGTAAAACCGTTCGAGGGCCACGTTGAAGGGATGAGAGTTCGACTCATTCAAGACCTCAACTCGCTTTCAGTATAAGTGGGAAAAATTTGACATGTGTACACTGTTTTGTATACTCGAAAGCTATTTTGAGTATAAGTGGGAGATTGTTAGGTCTGTATACTAGAAATCACCTTTCGAGTGATTGAATACTGTAAAACTCTAATAATTATTTTCCAATGAATGCAACAGATTATTTTTGTCATAATGTTGTTATGTTTTACATTTAATGGATGTTTATTGCATATTTAAATTTATAAGCGAACATAACATAAGTCTAAGTCTTTGTTCTAGTAGACCGGTTGTGGGTTGCGCTCCATTTAAGGTACGCGGTCATTTCTGAACAAAGAAAAATAAGAATTTCACAACCCAGATAGACCTAGACTACCTATCGTGAAAGGTTGCAATGTCAGTCCGATTATTTCTAAGCCTTATTGAAATATGATGACGTTGGTGTGGTATAGCACTGAATGGAACAGCAAGACGAGTCTTTATGCTATCTACTGAAAGACGAGGTCTTGATAATTAATTTCTTAATCAATGTACGTTAGCATTGAGCATACGATATTGAGTATCTACTACTTTGACTTACCAAAGGTGCGGGTTTTTCGTCACCCAACGATCCAGGTATATTGGGTAGTGATGATCATTATCTAGCGGTGCTATGATTGCTATTATGTTGAATCGTGCGCGAGGAGAGTCTCGTTTGATAACATCCACAAGAGGAGCTCGAAACAAGGTTTTATTATTCGGAACCTAGCTAGTTGGAGTTTAATTACTCTATGAATAATAAATAAAAGTTTCTTGCTAAGTCCACTCTTGGAGAATAAAATATATTAATTAATTAAGTTCATAGCACACATTAATTAATTAATGTTTCTATCTTAAGTGCGGAAATGAATTAAACAAATAAAAGGAAACCTAGAATACTTATAATTTCGGATTTGGAAAGGCAGTGCAATATTACTTCTGTAGTGGCTGCTTGTAATATTCTAATATAAGCTTATATTAAATTGTGGGTTCAATTTAATTAGTAAAAAGCTAATTGGGTGAGGCCATGTCTAAATTCTTCCTTAGATCCCTGACTGGGCCCAATATGTGACTTAATATAAATGGGAGAATAAAGGAGATAGAAATAACAATTATTATTGCTCCCAGTCAGAAGATCCGAGGTCGAGTACTGAAGATCTTCACGAGGAGACGGAGCAAGCCATCATCAATTCTTGATTGAATCAACGAAGTAAATTGGCTAATTCCGTAGTAAGCATGTTTTAGGGATTTTATATGCTAAAGCATGTTTTAATTCAAGTTATGAGCATGATACATGTGATAATTACGCGAATATATTTTGTCTAGATAATCTGCTAAATAGATCAAATTATGTGATCCGTTAGAACATGCACGCTTCCGCTGCCAACCCCTTCAGACGCCTCAGGCGACCTCAAGGAAATTGAAAAAAAATACAAAGGGGATTTCCAAGATCCATCATCATTAAATCATTACCCAAGTAATTAATTCGAGAAAATAGAATTTCTCAGGATTTAGTTAAATGAGTAATTAAATCCCGGGACTTAATTGAGTTCGAGAAAAAATTAGAGACCCTATAAGATGAGATTAAGATATAGGTGCTACCCAGTAGGATGCATGCATTCTTCTTTCGTGGAAAATAGTTCAAGTAGTACTAATTAGCGTGCTACGCTATTTTTTCGAAAAGGGTTCTCTTGCACGGAGCAAAGCAAGGCTAGTGCAAGAACGATAAGTAAAGATTGAGTTTGTCAAGTGAACTTTCTTTTAATATCCAACACGTCAGTGTGGATATAAATCAGATACTTTGTGAAAGTATGAAATATCATCTTTTTGGTTCCAGTAGGACCGTAAATCCTATTAGGAATAATGTGCACAAGCACCGTGAGTCATCGAGTGGGTTGGCCGGTCAGGTGTTCGTTGAAGGTGGCCACATTCCCGGTACACATCTTTCAGATATGGTATACAAGGAAAGCAATCGAACTTTAAGCTCACAAATGAATTTAGTAGCCCATGCCTTTTAAGAGAAACCCCCGTGCGTTACTTCGATTGATGACAACTGTATACTGTATGTTTTGATTTTCGGTAAGTGTCCACTAAGTACTCTTATACTCAACTTTGCATGTATTTCTAAATGTGCAGATTAAGCAATGGGGAGGATACGTGCTGATCGGAGTCGATGCTACTTAAATAAATAAGTGTGGATCTCTCAACACTTCGTGTCTTTATACGCAAACTCGTTTTCTGGACTTTTCTGTGGTATTTTGTTAAGAGAGAATAATGAAGTCTCATCATCGATACTTTGATTTATTTTACACAAAGATATGTCATCAATCGAACCCCTGTAATCAAATACTCAGGTCCGGTATTTTGTATATCATTATTGTTATTGAAAATTATTCTATTCAAATAATACTACTCATTTTCCATTTATTTAAATCCCTCATTAGTCATGGTTTTTCCGCTTTTGCTATCTTTACAAAGCACAGACGTGACATTAAAGGATGTGACAATTGTTCCAAAAATTTAAGACGAGTCCATATTCAAAAACACTAACCATTTAATAAATATTGGACTAGTCTCATGTCCCTTAGACCATAATCCATGTGGCTTGGGTATAATGCGTTTTTATTTGGAAAATTGTTTAGAGTACACACTTCCACAAATAAAAGGAACTCTCAAGAGGCGGAACAAAACCCTACACTCCATCTCCATTTCCTTCTATCTGCTGACACAAATTTCTTGTCATTTCTTCAGTTTTCTGCTAATTAAAATGGGAATTAAGGTACCAGTTTCTTTCGTTCACTATCAACTCCGCATAATTTTATATACAATCTCAGCTTTTGTATTCCGCGAAATTTGTAGGGTTTAACGAAGCTTTTGGCCGACAATGCGCCCAAGTCGATGAAAGAGCAGAAATTTGAGAGCTATTTTGGCCGAAAAATTGCAATTGATGCCAGCATGAGCATATACCAATTCCTTGTACGTCAATTCCTCTTTTCTGTGTTTAATGGCTAATGAACAAAATTGCTTCCTTCAATTGAAGAAAATGTGGTGTGTTTGAGTTTTTGCGCTTGATGAATGACCTTATGATTTGATAGTGTGGGTGGATACATGATTAGTGGCTACATTGTCACAATTGAAGGAATCTCAGAGCCTTGTGCATCGAGAAAAACTTAATGCTTAGCAATTTTTTTTAACGAAAATGGCAGATTGTCGTTGGGAGAAGCGGCACTGAAATGCTCACTAATGAAGCTGGTGATGTGACTAGGTATTGGATCTCTCTGAAATTTCTCATGTTGTGTAGTTCATAAGTTGGAATTTTACGAATTTGGAACAGCTCTTCTCATCTATGCAGTAAAGCCTCACTTTCTTTGGACAATATTTATATTTCAATGTTTCTGTACGTATGGTGTTACAAATGTCACACAGTTCCCCTGGTCCTCAATTTTCCCACTGGTTTGAATTAATTACTCTTGAGTAAAAATGTGTTATATGAATAAAAAAGGTTATGGCTACATTCTTATACCAATGTTTATAATACTTGGGCTCATATTTTTTGTGGTGCTGACTGCTGACATGGATGCTAATAAGGATAAAGATTCAATCAATACATAATTTTGGTTCAAATTGGATGAATGTTGATTCAAATATCATAGAAATGTCAGAAAATGTTTGTAATTTCAAATCGCAGCATTGACTTACTGGTAAAATAAAAAGGTAAAATATTAGTATTTGCAATGTGAAAAATACCTAGTATATTTGTTAGTTGTATTGTATCCATTTTATGTATTTTGAACATCATAGGGCATCTTTGGTGCTAAGAATACTATGAATCTTACTCTAGTATCAGACGGTGCTTTTTTTTTCTCATTTAAAGGACGATGTTTATGCTATCTATTATCTATTCATCATCATAAACATATCATTTCAATGTGTAGAGTTTAAATAATTTTATGTATTAAAGTGTGTAATATCCATGTTAAGTTTAAATGAATTTATAAATCATCACCCATGACACATATCCACTTAGCTATCTGTATATCCATGATATATCCCGTAAAAGAAAAGTATCAGCGTATTTGTAGAATATTGCTTATACCATAGAGGTGAATATGCACACTATATGGCTGTTAGTTGCAAGAGCATGCGTTGGAGGAGATGCATCTTCGTTGATTTTAAATTGTTAAATTTTTACAGAGCTCTCCCATTCTCCACTCATCATCATTGTTTGTGTATATCCCTCCCCTCTCGTATTATGTTTTTCAGTCACTTGCAAGGGATGTTCTCTAGGACAATCAGACTTCTGGAGGCTGGAATTAAACCAGTGTAACTTGTTTCCATCCCTCCTATTTGTGTTGCTTGTATCACATTGCTATTTAACTTTAACTTTTTTCTAAGGTTTTTTTCCTTTTCACAATAGCTATGTGTTTGATGGACAACCACCAGACCTGAAGAAACAAGAACTTGCAAAACGGTATTTGATGCCCAATAGATGCTCTTTTTAGTTAACTATTTTAAATTATTCATTTTGGAGGCAGGCTACTGGATTACTACTGAATTTCTGAATGCAGATACTCAAAACGAGCTGATGCTACTGAGGAGCTAAATAATGCACAGGAGGTTGATTAAATGAAACAGATGCTGCCAAAAAATTCATTTTACATCTACCACCCATCTAGAGCTCAATTTCTCCTTTTAAGTCTGGTAACAGTCTTGTGTACTGATAACTCTCATAGCATATTGCTTTTTTCGTTGCAGACTGGGAACAAGGAGGATATTGAAAAATTCAGTAAAAGAACTGTAAAGGTGAGCACATATTCTTTTGGTCTTTGAACTATACACTGTATCGTATTCTGTACTATTAATCTTAGCATGCTTAATCACACAGGTTTTATTTTCATGAGTTCGTCTTAGTTGTATATATAGAATAGACTAGAGCTCATTCAAAATAACTTAGGTCAATAACTTTGAATCTCCCAGGTCACAAAAAAGCACAATGAAGATTGCAAGAAGCTTCTTAGACTCATGGGAGTACCGGTGATTGAGGTGATTCAAAGAAATAAGTTCTTTAATAAACTCCTTGCTTTCCACAAATTCCTTCATGTACTCTCTTGTATTTGGCTTGGGACGCAGACCACAATCCAGTTATCGTGATAGTATTTATTGTAAATTGTTAGGCTCCTTCTGAAGCAGAGGCTCAATGTGCTGCACTTTGTAAATCAAATAAGGTACACATGTTAATTGTATGGTCATCTGATAAGAAGCACTGCCATAACATTCATGGTGAAACTAATATGTGTATTAATTTAGCTACAACATGAATAGGTTGTAGCTTCCTTTTAGTATAGAAAATTACTATGCCTATATACGTGCTCTGAAGTGTCATGGTGAACCCTTACTAAGAAAACAATTCACTTAAGTAATGGGATATGAATTACCTTGTTCTCAGCATGTCTGTGTAATGTTCATTTGCTTGTTAGGTTTATGCTGTAGCCTCTGAGGACATGGATTCCCTTACTTTTGGTGCTCCAAAGTTTTTGCGCCATTTAATGGATCCTAGTTCAAAAAAGATCCCAGTCATGGAATTTGAAGTCTCTAAGGTACTAAGGGAGTTGATAGTCATTTTTTAAACATGTTGTGTCTGATTCGCTGATTTTTACAGGTTCTGGAGGAACTTAATCTCACAATGGACCAATTTATAGACTTTTGCATTCTCTGTGGTTGTGATTACTGTGACAGCATTAGAGGTAATTTTCGCATTATCTGTCCAAGTGGTGTCAAGGAATTTTCCTCCCTTTCTCTTTTGTGTGTTTAGTAAAGTAGTGGGAGGGCACACCGGCACAGAGGTAGTTTGAAGTGTGACCCTAAGAAAAGAATTGTTTTAATCAGTTATTGTTAAAAATAAAGCTTGGTGGCATGTTCAGTTGGAAAGGCACTTGGATGGAAGTCCATGTAACCCAATGATTAAGCTCTAATGCTGGTATCAGACTCAGTTGAGTCTCAAAGGAGGTGCATTAACATGGAGTTAGTGCACTACTGAAATCTATAGAAGTGTCAGTGTAATAATATGAGCTTTCATTCTGGAAGAACATTTCTGCTTCCTTGCTTCTTGTATTTTCCATTCCAGCCCTGAACTGTTCCCTATTCAGCAGTTCCATCTATTCCTTTCAAATTTAAAACACTCTTTTGTTATAATGGATCTGTAGCTTTTTTATTTTGCATAAAGAACACTCTCATTGCCTCAATGCTCTGTTCTGTCTTTACTAGAGTAAGAAAATGACTTGCCTGTCCTGAAATTTAACACTCGCTCCATCCCATGCTACTCGCACATTTCTTTTGGACACAAAAATTTAGGAATGAGTAATTTAATGGCTAATTAAATTAACATTTTAAGTGTAATAAGGGAACACTTAATTAACTATAATATCTTAATTAAATACCCTAATTTTTACTTAACATAGAAATAGTGCAAGTACGTTGGGATGGCCTAAAAGGAGAAAAGTGAGAGTAGCATGGACGTATTGAGTATAAATTTGGTTAACACTATGTGGGTATTCATTCCAACTTATTGCAGCATATATTTTTCTTCCAGTTCAGGCATCATAACCCATACCACCAGTTAAATTTTGAAATAAACCCTTGTAGCTTTGATTTTACTATAAATTCATCGAAGATGTGCTCCATTTTTCAGGTATTGGAGGAATGACTGCTTTGAAGCTGATTCGCCAACATCGCTCAATTGAGAACATTCTGGAGAATATCAATAAAGAAAGGTGCTTCAGATTTTCTATCAAGTGCTGAAATTTACAATTTTCAACTATAATAGATAAATGATGTGCGATTTTCTTTATCAAAGAGGATATTTATTTTTATTCTCATAGATAGCTTCAGCATGAGTAATAGCGTGCAGTTTGCATTGAACATAAAGTTTAACCTCTTATTTGATGAGTAAAATATAACAACACTAAACACTCCAGTGGATCTTAGGAAAGGAGTTGGACATAAATGTTTTTGAGTGAAAACCCTTCCAAGTGTGATATATACGTCTTATTTCCCATCTATATATGTTGTGTCTTAGTTTCTTGCTTCCTTGGCTGGTTGTGATCTATAGAATTAGATGTATGCATATGCTAATTATTACCTACTGAACAAAAGCAATGTGGTTTCTTAAAGTATTAATCTCTCTCTCTCTCTCTCTCATACACGCACACACACACACACACACACACTCCACAGTTACATGTAAATATCTGATTTTGCTCTGACCTCTTTATTGTTGATTTCGGAAATTCATTGCATTATGATGTTTATTGCACTCTTTGAAAGATAGTCAAAGGGCATACTTTGCCAATATTAAACTCGACTTGTCAATGGGTGGAAAAACACCATAATGAGGAAAGCTTTGTGTATATATAGTAGTTTGTGCAAATAATATTGTCTTTTCTGTTAAGCTTTGTAGTACCTTAGACTCTCTCGTTTTACTCAATGATTATATACAACTATGTTCTTGTAGGTACCAGATACCAGAGGAATGGCCATATCAAGAAGCTCGAAGGCTCTTTAAAGAACCATCAGTTTTAACTAATGATGATGAGCTTAGGTGGTCATCTCCAGATGAAGAGGTAATTGGCTTTGGCAATGGTCTTAAACTTTTTTTGCATTTTGATATATGACAATTGTATCTATTTCTACTTCAGGGATTGATAAGCTTTTTGGTAAATGAAAATGGGTTCAACAGTGACAGAGTAACCAAGGTACATCCCCACTCCTTTCTGTCAATTATGACTAACCAACCCCAAAAAAATTGCCAGCAGAAAGACAAATCTTAACGCATTTGTAATATGTTCTTCAATCCATGTTTTCTAGGCAATTGAAAAAATCAAGACAGCCAAGAATAAATCTTCCCAGGGCCGGTATGAATTGATTGAATGAATAAGGGAACTAGTGAATATTTTACCCTGTTATAGTTCATGTTCTCATTCTGTTGCCTTGAGCAGGTTGGAATCATTCTTTAAACCAGTTGCAAATACATCAGTAGCTGTTAAGCGAAAGGTACTTTTCTTTCTAATAAGAATCAAACTGTTTTGTCTAGTTAACTGAATAATTCAATTATGAGTTCTTTGACAGCTGGATAAATGGGTTAGTTGTTTCTTGATGATAAAGTTTAGTTTCTTTTTCCGAAAACTGCTAGAATAAAAGCTTCTTTGGATACTTACACATGGTTAAGTAACATATTACATAGATTATGCAACATTGATTATATAATATACTAGAAAAAAGTGATTGAATTACCAAAAAAATAAAGTTAATTCCACACAGGTTTCACAATAAGTTTGCTTTGAGATAAAAGTAAACTTACTACTAAAAAATATTAGAATGTTTGGGGTAGTCAAAATCATCTGATCACTTTTATTATACTCCATTTTGCATAAAATGAGCATTAATGTGTTGATTATTTTGATTAGATGTCTATATTACTTGCAATGCTCATGATATCTGCTAGTGCAAATAAGAGTACAAGTACTCCGTGTTAACAAAGTTAAGCTTTTAAGAATGTAAATAAGTTTGGGTTGAAGAGTTTAAGAGCAAACAAAGTAATTATGAGAAATCATTGAGATTTTGAAAAACAAGTTACTGTGGATTTCAAATGCATTACCTAATTTCTTGATCTATTTTGTCCAATTGTGTGCTGGGTTTGGCACATGTAGGAAATCTTTATCCTCCAATCTACTGTCTGATAGAAACTGTCAATCCCAATGCAATATCACTAAATAGAGTTCTTTCTTGAATTATCCATTATAAGCTTAATTGGTTGAATGGACCGATGTGGTGAATGCTACTGTAGCATCACTTCCTCCCATACCCTAAGGCTGATTTGCAGCATTTGTTGGTCTTGGCCTGAGGCTGTCCATGATGTTATGCTGAAGCTTGTGCAGTGGCTCTTGAAGTCGAGAAGCCATGTTTCAGCTTTAGTTATGTCACATAGTAGTAAAAGAAGTGTTGCTATCAGTATGTATGAAATGCTAACAAAGTTCACAGGTGCCATACATATTTTCTCTTAGAACTCGTTTTACTCCCAAGATAGTGATTGATTAGAAGTAGCTAGCTCTGATATTATATTTTGCGAGCTTCTGCATCGTTGTTGTCTCTTGCATTGATCGTCTTATTCATCTCAATGACAGGAGACGTCTGAGAAGAATACTGCTAACAAAAAGGCCAAGGCAAGCACGGGGAGGAAAAAGAAATAGTGTTGGAGTTTTGCCAAGATGTGTTCTAGCACTCTATGCAGCAGATATGCAACTTCTCGTGTATGTTTAGGGTGTGTTTTTGGTAGCTATATTTCACTAGAATAACGGTATTTATCGTGACTCTTATCTTTAGTTCATGTTATTTCTCGCGCTATTTTCCATGCTTTGTTGGGTTTATTTAACCCACCAAATAGATGTGTTTATTTAAATTGCCTTAAAATTCTAATTAAATTAGTTCATATTGATTATAAATTATAGGGCTGACTAAATGACCGGTTCAATTAACTTACCAGTTAACCAAACAAGGAACCTTAACCGAGACTAAGTGAGTTTCAGTCTGTCCTATAACTAAGAGAAATTAAATCTCACCTGTTAGAGCATCTCCAAGGGGAAAGGGTAGATGGAGAGGTAAATGGACATAGCTACAATATTTACCTTTTCTACATAAAAATTTATTCTCTTCTTTCATTTTGAGAATGTATCTTTACCTCTTCTTGATAGAAAAGGTAAAAAGTTAGTTATTTTCGTTTGCCTTTTCAATTTACCTCCTTTCCTTGGAGCCTATTATTTTTTAAGAATGTATAATAACCTTTTTAAGAAGGTAAATGAGAAATATACTTTCTCAATATACATTTTTCCTCTTGGAGATGCTATTAGAGAAATGTCATCAAAATTTGTGAATGAACAATGAGATTTGTACTATGAGATTTATGTACACTCACTGGTAAATCTCATTTACATCTAAGCCTATAAGGAACTTTATTAGTAACCGGACAACTCGATGCTGCTTTCGTGGATTTCTCGATGCACACATCAAGTACATCTCATTTCATAAACACAATATAATCTTTGAGTGATGCTTATATAAGTAAATTCAACCAATAATTATATAACAAAATATTGGTAGTTAGTGAATAAATAAAAAAGACTTTATTACCCTTCAACTCATTTCGTTTTCTTGAATCTGAATTCCCCCTCTTCTTATTTTTCAAATTTGAATTAAAGTTACATGCATTAATTACATTTTGCAGTTAAAAATAAGTCAATACACAAATCTTTAATACTCTCTCTCCCAACTAAGTTGGGTCATAATCCGTTTTGGATGTCCCAACTAAGTTGAGTCATTTCCTTTTTTGACAAAAATCAAAACATCTAATTACTCTTACTTTATTACATCACGTACTTTACTCTCCTTTTATTTCTTCTACTTTATTTCTCCCTCTTACTTTTCAACACAATTTCTTAATTTCCGTGCCCTAAAGTTTTGTACCAATTTAATTGGAACGGAGGGAGTATAACATTATAACCTAGGGGGGTCGGTACCGAGAACGTAATACCGCTGCCGTACCGAAAATTGCGGTATGACAAAATAGCATACGGATACCATATTGACACCATATTGAATTTTCTGTATACCACAAATTTTGTATGGTTAATTTTTGATGTCGTTATTGCGGTATACCACACTTTTTACAGTATACCGAAGTACGGTACGGTATACTTAGACGTCACCACGGTTCGGGAACCGGCGGTTCACGGTTCGGAACCGCCGGTTCCGGTTCAAGATTTTCTTGAACCTGAACCGGCCCGTCCTAGCTTGGACGGTTCCGGTTCCTGAACCGTGAACCAGCGGTTCACGTCAAGGTTCGGAACCGCCGGTTCCTGGCCGGTTTGGCGGTTCATGTTTTTTTTGTTAAAATTGTAATTCAAGTAAAAAATGAAAATATACTTGCATAAATAAAATTAGAATAATGCGATGTACAAATGCAATTTTATTGATACAAATTTCAACTATATTACAAATTACAACTTTAAAATTACAAATTACAACTTCAAATTTACAAATTACAACTTAAAAATTATAAATTACAAAAGACTTAAGGCTATGTTTGGTTGTCAGGATTTTGTCTAAGAAAGTAATCTGATTCCTTAAATTTTAAATTCCAATGTTTGTTTCCGTTTTTAATCAAACTAGGAAAGTAATCAAAATCCCGAAACAAGGAAAATTAGTACAACTTTCCAGGATTCTGAATCCTAACTTTTCTTAGTTATTCTTTTTCCCAGTTTTAGGATTCTTACATATTTAATGCAATATAGTATATTATTATTATTATTATTATTATTATTATTATTATTATTATTATGTTATTATTATTATTATTATTATCATCATCATCATCATCATCATCATCATCATCATCATCATCATCATCATCATCATCATCATCATCATCATCATCATCATCATCATCATCATCATCATCATCATCATCATCATCATCATCATCATCATCATCATCATCATCATCATCATCATCATCATCATCATCATCATCATCATCATCATCATCATCATCATCATCATCATCATCATCATCATCATCATCATCATCATCATTATTATTATTATTATTATTATTATTTATTACAATATTTTAAAAATAATTTAAAAGTATAAACCATACTTAATTTCATGATAATAAATAACTATAATTCAAATTATCATAATTATAACTATATTATTAATATTTATATATATTTTATTATCATAATAATAACAATAATTTATTAAATAATTAAATATAATTATAATTATATAATAATTTAATAATTATTACTTTATAAATTAGTAATTAACAATAAAATTGTAGTAAAATTTTAAATTATAAAATTTATTCGATTAAAATTTAGTAAATATAATAATAATAATAATCTTATTTATTATATTATTATATATTATGATGTATAATCCATATTTAAACTATCCATCGTAATAATAAATAAAATAATATAATTATTATCATTTGTAATTAATAATTTATTAAATAATATGTATTATTATTTTTATAAATAATAAATGATAAGTATATTTTTAGTTTAGTGTTTAAATCAAATATAAACTTTAAAATCTTGATATTTTCCAAACACATGAAGGTAAAGTTATTAGGAATCATATTCTCGAGATTCATTTTCCCATGAATCATTTTCCTTGCCAACTTTACTTTCCCGCCAACCAAACATGACCTAAAGTCTTGATTACAATTTACAAATTACATATTCGAAACAAATGGGAGAAAAAAGAAATAAAGGAAAAGGACTAGAGCTCAACTTAAATTTAAAATTTAAGTTGAGATGCCTACGTATCCTCAATGCTCAATTGCATTTTGGAATCAAAGTCCACGTAGTTCTCTTACCTTGCTTACCTATTTGTCTTAATCGGAGGAATTCGCCTACTCTTCGTCGGGGAAGTAGTCTTGGTCGGGTTGTACTACTTGATTGTCTCAATCTGGTTCTTGGTCTCTAATTTTGGTGGAGCACCAATCATCAAGTAACATGGTGGCTTCCATGTTTTGCCCGGTAAGTCTACTTCTTCTGTCGTCCAAGACGTTGCCTCCAACACTAAAGGCGGACTCGACGACGACAGTGGAAGCCGGAACCGAAAAGATCTCCTTGGCCATTGATGCAAGGATGGGAAAATCTTTCTCGTGTGATCCCCACCAATCTAGGACGTCGATTTGTTGGGGAACGGGACCTCCTTCTTCATCATTGAAAGAAAAGTGTGAGTCAAAATATAAATCTAACTCACTTGCCGAATTTGACGTCCTTCCTCCGCTGCTGTAGCCGTATAGGTCCGCCAATTGGGATTGGGCGTCGGGGTCATAAACTTGGAAGAAGCCAAAGTTATGTGTTTGACGGGGGGGGGGGGGGTTCTAGGTCTCACTTGGTGGGTACTGTTGTACTTGGCTTCGTAATCGTGAAAAAGAGCCCGCAAGTCGAACTCAAAACTTCTTTGCAGGGTTGAGAGGTGGGGGAGGTTTATTTGGAATGTTTGGGCTAGGTTTATGTTGTTGTCGTCGTCCTCGTCATTCGATTGCAAAGCTCGGAGTGGTTCAAGATCAATAGAAGCCAAATAGTTGTAATAAAATTCTAAAATTTTTAAAGTACCAACTAGTCTCCATTTTGGATCCAAAAATTCAAATTTTCGAAAAACTGGCGGAACCGCCGGTTTCGTCAACGGTTTTTGAAAAGCCTAGTGTATAGGTCGGAAATAGCCTGAAAAGCTGCCGGAACCGCCGGTTCCGACGAAACCGGCGGTTCAAAACCGCCGGTTACGGTTTGCGCACAATTGGAACCTGAACCGGCTCGGGGGAACCGGCGGTTCCGGGAACGGTTCGAACCGTTGCCAACGGTTACAGTTCCGGTTGGGAACCGCCGGTGACGGTTCCAGGCCGGTTCGGTTCGGTTTGGGGACGTCTAGGTATACTGTATATACCGTTATGCAAAAAAAATCTATTTTATACACAAAAATTTAAAAGTAGGATTTTTGGAGATTTTTTCTTTTCATTTCTATTTTACATATAAATATATTAAATATAATATAATGTTTCAACTTATACCAATTTTCCGGTATGCACCAAGTATTCAGAATACTGAAGTATACCGATTTTATAGTATATACCGAATATTCGGTTTACCACGGTATAGAGCGGTATGAGAAAATTGATACTGTTACAGTACCAAAAGATTTCGGTACGGTATGATACCGTATCGAACATTGCCGTATACCGAAAAACCGATATTTTCGATATTTTTTCAATACGTTAAGTGTCATATTTCAGTATTTCAGTATTTTTCCCACCCCTAATTGTAGCAACAACCGTATGACTATTTGGAAAAGTTGCTCATAATATTGCAACAATCTTTAATACTATGATATTGTAGCAACAGCTATGACAAATCTTTAATTGCAATATTCTAAAATAATATTGCTATTACTCGGATAGCAACCACTATTATGAGTCTATGACAATTTAATAAAGTTACGTGGATAAAATATGAGAAATTTCGGAATTTGGGTCTCAATACGCTGACCTTTCGAAATGAGGGATTAATTACGTTGACCTTTCGAAATATGGGTCCGAGGCATGCGAATTTTTCGGAATAAGGGTTTTTCACCTTTTTATATTTATTCTTTTCATTTTTCTTATTATTTTTCTTCCAATAATTATAAATTGTCTAAACTATCCTTTAACCCAATTTCTCCAAAATTTCATTCTACTCCCTCCAAAAAATCTGCCCTCCATTCTAAAATTCAATCTTCTCTCTCAAATTCCCACATTTACGCGCCTCCGCCTCCACCCTCCACTTCGCCGCCGCCTCTTCACCGTCTCTGCCTCCACTCTTCGCCGCTTCCACCATTAAATTATTACAAAAAGCAATTGCTCATTAGAATTAAAGAAGTAATGCAATTTTTGTTAGAGTGGACGAACTGTAATGGACTAAATTAGTATTGTGAAAGTATTCTGGAAGTATGCTTCTGTGGAAGTATTTTGTTGATAATCTATGATTTTGTGGAAAATTAGTATTTTAGTTGTTGCTTTTGTGGAAGTAGTAGTGGATGATAATCTACATATATTTTTTTATGGATTAACTAATACGAAAATGAGGTTAAATATAATTACAGTATCAAATTTAATAATCACTAAATTCCTAATCGTGAAGTATTTTTCATAACTTCAAAAGTGAAAATAATTTGTTGTGTGAGAATATGAGAGAGCATATTGATATTTAGGACATTTGGAGGGAGTAGAATGAAATTTTTGAGAAATTGGGTTAAAGGATAGTTTAGACTTTAGACAATTTATAATTATTGGAAGGGAAATAATAAAAAAAATGAAGAGAATAAATATAAAATGGTGAAAACCCCTTATTCCGAAAAATTCGCATGCCTCGGACCCATTTTTCGAAAGGTTAGCGTAATTAATCCCTCATTTCGAAAGGTCGGCGTATTGAGACCCAAATTCTGAAATTTCTCATAAAATATTACTCCCCCGTTCTATAATAGATGTCACACTTTTCTTTTTAGTTTGTCCCACAAAAGATGTCACATTTCTTTTTTTTGGAAAAAACTTCCTCTCACATTAATATAAATATATTATTTTCTCTCCTCACCTAACACACAAAAAAACATCACCTAAAATCTCGTGCCAATCCCCAAGTATGACATATATTATAGGATGGAAGGAGTATATAATATAGGGTGTTATCAATGGTTAACTAAATAGTAATCCAAAATTGAGACCAATTCCTAACTGTTGGATGGGGAGATCTAATGGTTGAAATAATACCAAATGGATTATAATATACATTTAAATAATAATTATATAAATTCAAAGGTATTAATGTCAATTCATAAATATAGTACTGTAGTTAAAACTAACTACTTTCTCCCTCTTCAAAATCATCTCAAAACTTTGAATTTACGTAACTCTCTCGATTCAAATAAAATATAATTTTATAAGGATTCTAACGAGATTTCAATTGCATATGTTCCGACGACGTTCGAATGGTGAAATTTGATCATTTTTATTTCAGTTTTCGTATATGTTGATAAGCAAATTTTTATCAATAAATGCATCAAACAATCTCAATATAATGCATGTACAATATAAATAAAACTGTGTTGATATTTTCTGGTACTTGTGTTAAGATTTTCATGGCACTTTGTTAATAGTTGTAATGCACTAGTTGATATAATAAAAACCACGAAAATTATAATATATTAACTAAATGACGATCTTACCCCTTTATTGATATTTTATTTACTATTTATTGAAATTCGTGAGATTTAATCTCATTCATTCATTTTAAATTCTGAAGGTATAGATTTGGTCTTAATTTTTTATTATGATGCTAAAAATAATATAAGAGGACCTATATAGTTAAAAATATTCATATGCTAGAGAATTTCTATAACAGTTGCCGATTTTTTCTGAAGAAAATATTCGTATATTAATAACAATTTCCATAACTCGTTTTATCACAAAAATATGAAGTAACCGATACCCATTTTTTTGAAGCAAATATTCATATAATATTAATCATTTCCATAACTCAAAGTTACTATAAAAAGTTAATTCTTACTAGCATCCTAATATAACATGGATAATCACTTCAATTAAAGTTTCAACTAGTTGTTAGGGTTAACTCAACATCTAATGATATTATCTTTATTTATTGGAGTTAAGAAATGATATCTCCATCAACTTCTCAAAAATATTAGATTATCGATAATTTATTGGAGTTAATGTTTCAAACATATTATATTTGATTTTTTAGAATAAATTAGTAATTGAATTTTGGATTGTTAAATCTCAGGCATATTAAAAAATTCTCTAATCAACCAATAATGTTATTAATATTTCTTGAATAAATCAAAAGGTGGATGAGATAAATCACTAATTGATCTATCTACTTTGTAATATAAGATCTCAATCACAACAAATGTCACTAATGTTTCTCTTGAAAACCAAACAGTTCGATCACTCAATGAGAATAATTCACTCTGATTTAATTTATTTTTTGTGATATTAAATCTCAAATACACTAAAACAAATTAAATAAACAATAATGTCAGTAAGATATCTGTAATAAATCCAAGTGTTTGATAAAAATAATCATTAATTGAATTTTGCAATATTAGATCTCGAACACATAAAAAAATCATTTAATCAAATCACTACAAGATCTAGTGTGCAACATGATATCTCAATCAAGACTAATGTCATATTAGTATTTTTCGTAACAAACCAAATAATTGGAATGACAATAATTCTGTAATTAATCTAGAGTAATGACCAAAATTGGTCCCGAACATAAGGTCATTTTACGATTTTGGTCCCAGACATTATGTTTTGAATATTTACATCCCAAACATTTCAACTCGGATCACAATCAGTCCAAAACTGACAGATCCGTCAATTTTAACGGTTAACATGTTAAAATTGAATTTTGACTGAATTACAATCCTTGAGTGTGATTATTAACTCCCAAATTATATCCTCGAATATTATTAGAACATATCATTTTAAAATATAAAATAAGTACGTATATTAAAACCGAAAAAGACATGGAGTGAAAAACAAGAGACTCAGTTCTGCTCCCGCCACTCCTCCCCGTCGAAGTTCTGGGAAATGTCTCCTCCAGATCCATGTTACGATCTTCCTCCGCGACTTCCCTATCTTAGCTCGAGCTCAGCGATATTACGCGATTTCAACGCTAGAACAAACAAAGAGGAACGTTTTTATTGAATGAACAATGAGAATTACACGATAGAAAGCAAGAACAACAGGAACTCTCGGTCCACGACCTAAGTTCACGATTACACAACAATTTTAGTCGACCATCAAAAGAAAGAGCAACAACACTATTTATACTCTGTTTTCCTAGCTCAATCTCCACATAGTAGTAACTAACCTCCACGTGCTTCACTCCTATTGGTCGGAACACGTCATAGTCCTAACTCATTGGCTGTCAACTTCTTAACTAACTCCACGTCATCACCTTCTCAACTAACTCCTTACTCATTGGCTGGAAGAATGATACTCATTGGCTGGAAGAATGATACTTGCGGCTGGGAGGAATGATACTGGCAGTTGGGAAGAATGATATTTGCAGCTAGGAAGAATGATACTTGTAGCTGGGAAGAATGATACTTGTATTCATGCACGTGGTATTGTTGCATGCATGTGATCATATGACTATAGTTATGCATGCAACAAATTCCCCCTCTTAGGGTTCCTTGTCCGCAAGGAACCACGGAAACCTTGCCGTGATCACATCAGCGAACTCCCAAGAAGCATCAGCCGGCGATCTTCCTTCCCAATGAATCAACCATTTTGTCACCGCATGATTATGTTTTTTCACCATTTTTCTTTCTAAAATAGCTTGAGGAATGGCGTCGTTGATGTGAGATATGTCTGGAATATCCACGATAGGCTCGGTTGGTGGAGACGCCGGTTTCAACAAAGAGACATGAAACACGTTGTGAATTGTAGCTGAAGAAGGCAGATTTAACTTGTAAGCAACAGCACCAATCTTGTCCTGAATTTGATAAGGTCCAAAATATTTCGGCTCGAATTTGTGATGTTTTCCTCTTACTGATTTTTGTCTATACTCCCGCAGCCTTAGCCAAACCCATTCTCCAATCGCAAATTCCCTATCATTACGGTGCTGATCTGCCTGCCTTTTCATCCTATCCGCCGATTTCTGCACATTTCTTTTGAGTATAGCTACCATCTCCTCTCTATCTCTTAAAGACATGTCTACTGCCTCAACACTTGAGTCACCGGGCAGGTATGGAACATGTATAGGAGGTTCAAAACCATACAAGGCTTCGAAAGGTGTCATTTGAATGCTCGAATGATATGTAGTATTATACCAATATTCGGCCAAGCCTAGCCATTGAAACCAAGTATGCGGTTTTTCACCCATAGCACACCTTAGATAGCATTGTAGGCTTCTATTCACAATCTCAGTCTGACCATCTGTTTCCGGATGATATGCTGTGGAATATAGTAGCTCCACTCCTAACAGACGCATCAGTTCTTTCCAGAAATTTCCCACAAAAATAGATCCTCTATCACTTACAATCTTCGCGGGCATCCCATGAAGTTTAAAAATTGTATCCAAGAATACCTCAGCTACTCTCTTTGCTGTAAAAGGATGAGATAAAGCCATGAAATGCGCATATTTACTCAACCTGTCTACAACCACAAATATAGTGTCAAACCCTTGGGAGTTCGGCAAGGCTTCAATAAAGTCCATGGAAATATCTGTAAAAATTGCAGCAGGAATTGGAAGTGGTTGCAATAATCCAGCTGGAGAAGTATTGCTCGGTTTGTATCTCTGGCAGGTAACACATACTCTTACAAACTCCTTAACATCCTTCCTTAACTTGGGCCAATATATCAAAGAAGATATTCTCTTGAAGGTACCCAAGACTCCAGAATGACCAGCCAGAGCAGAGCCATGAAAGAGAGATAGAATCTGAGCTTTTAAACCCACATCATTTCCCACTACTAACTTTCCTTTCCTTCTCAATTCTTCATTTTTCCAGCTGAACTTAGGATGAAGATCTGCATTTCCTTGCTTTTCAGTTATCACTTTCTGTATCAGAGGATCTTGCTTCCAAGAATCTTTGATTTTTGCAATCAACTCCAAGGGAATTACAAACGAAGTCAGAGCACAAGTCATCACCTCAGGCACCCTAGATAGGGCATCAGCTACTGAATTTTCACTCCCTTTTCTATACCTGATTTCATAATCGAATTGCATGAGCTTAGTCATCCAAGCTTGTTGAGTAGGGGTGGTCAACTTCTGATCTATCAAGTATTTGAGACTCTGATGATCAGTCCATATAATGAACCTCTTGCTCTGTAAGTAATGGTACCATTTCTTAATCGCCATTAGAATTGCCAATAACTCCTTCTCATAAACTGATAATTTCTGATATTTAGGAGATAAGGATTTACTGATAAAAGCCAATGGATGCTTGTCTTGCATTACCACAGCTCCAATACCTACCCCAGATGCATCAGTTTCTACCACAAATTCCTTGGAAAAATCTGGCAAGGCTAAAACTGGAGCTGTGATCATAGCAGTTTTGAGCTTCTCAAAAGCTTCCTGTGCTTCCACTGTCCATCTGAACACATTTCCTTTGATTACCTCTATCAAGGGCCTTGATATCACTCCATAATGTTGCACAAATCTTCTGTAATATCCAGTTAATCCCAAGAAACTCCTCACTTGTTTAACAGATTTTGGTTGAGGCCAATTTTTAACTGCTTCGACTTTTCCCTCATCTGTTGAAACTCCATTCTCAGTGATAACATGTCCAAGATACTCCACCTTTTTACCCCCAAAAGTACACTTACTTCTTTTAGCTAACAAGCTATGTTCTCTCATCAGTTCCAACACTATTCTCAAATGCTGCTCATGAGCCTCTTGATTGCAGCTATATATGAGAATATCATCAAAGAAAACCAATATAAATTTCCTCAAGTAAGCTCTGAAGATAGTATTCATCAAATTTTGAAATGTAGCTGGAGCATTTGTCAAGCCAAATGGCATAACCAAGAACTCATAATGTCCAGAGTGAGTTTTGAATGCTGTCTTGTGAATATCTGCAGAGTTCATTCTGACTTGCCAATACCCTGATCTCAGGTCAATTTTAGAGAACCAGGCTGCTCTTCCCAACTCATCTAATAGCTCTTCAATCACAGGAATAGGATACTTATCCTTAACAGTTATGGCATTCAAGGCTCTGTAGTCAACACACATTCTCCAAGATGAGTCCTTCTTCTTGACTAGCACAATAGAACTTGCAAAGGAGCTCTCACTGTGCCTTATGATTCCAGCTTTAAGCATCTCATCTATCATAGTTTCAATGATATCTTTTTGGTGTGCAGCATACTTATAAGGCCTCATATTAACTGCATCAGCACCTTCCTTTAAAATAATTTTGTGATCCTGCTTTCTTTGTGGAGGCAGTGATCTAGGTTCCTCAAATAGCAAATTCCTTAAGAATCAAATTAAGATTTGGCCAAATTTCTTCCACACTAATCTCATAGCAGAAGCCTGCATCCACTCCAACTGAGGGTATCCACTGATTCCATTTTCTCTCATTCACATCTTCATCATCAGGATTCCATATATGTAAAAAGTTTAACTGATCAGATTTTGGTAACCATCTTTCCCCTTGCAGCTTCACTTCCTCACCATTGATATTGAAAACCATGCTGAGATTATTAAAGTTCCACTTAATCTCACCCAAAGTGGACAACCATTCCCCACCTAGTATAAGATCATATGTTTCCAGAGTTATGAGATAAACTTCCCCTTGGAATTTTGATCCCTGCATCTCCCACTCCAACCTACTAACTTCTGATTGCACTGTAGGATCTGTCCATTAGCTACTTCCACAGCTCTTGAATTAACAGGAAGCAACTTGCAATTAAGCTTTTGTGCCACCCTAGCACTTAAAAAATTATGAGTGCTACCAGTGTCTATCAATATTCTTAAGATTTTCTTTTGACATTTTCCTCGAATCCTCATAATTTGAGGTCCATCTTTTCCCCACACAGCATGTAAGGAGAGTTGCAGCTCAGACTTCTCCTCTGCCTCCTCTTCATCACTTTCCTCTTCTGCCCTCTCCTCTGCCTCTCCTACTTCAAGCAACTGCACCACATACGATTTCCTTTTGCTGCACTGATGATTTGGAGTGAACTTCTCAGTGCACCAAAAGCATTCTTTTCTGGCTCTCTTCTCATCCATTTCTTTAGGGGTTAAGTTTGCACTGGCTCTAACTCCTCCATACTTATTACCATCCTTATTACCTCCACTCCAATTACTCAAGGTTCCAACCTTATTAGTAGCAGTCACAGACATAGGTTTACTATTAGAGTAGTAGCTACTGCTCGACTGAACATGGCTCTGATTCATCTTAGTCTTAACACCTAGAGCTCTTACAGTCAGCTCTTGTAGTTTAGCTAGAGAGTAAGCCTCAGATAATGCCTTAGGTCTAAACATACGCACCGGCATTTGTAGCTCATCAATTAATCCAGATAAAAAGAAGCTCAAGGCTTGATCCTCTCTAATTCCAGCTCTAGGATATAATTCATCAAAAGTATCCATGTAATCTTGTAGCGTACCTTTTTGTTTGAGGTTCCTGAGATCAGCCAATGGATCTTCATATGCGTGAGCACCAAAGCGAGCAGCCAAGGATGAGCTATAGCACGACCAATTCGCATACGTCATATCTCCATGTAAGCTCTCAAAACCTCGATGCCACTGTAATGCCTTTCCTTCTAGGTGGATTGCAGCCACCCTAACCTTCTCTTCCTCTGGTACTTTAGCTACTTGGAAGAAGTATTCAGCTCGCATCATCCATCCTTCATAGCCGTCACCGTCGAACTTTGGAAATTCATAGCGCGTAGATCTTCCCCAATCGGTTCCATTTTCATACCGATTAGCTCTATTACTACCTTCACCAGTCTCCATTTCATTATTCCTTTGATTCTGCAAATTAAGTGCAGCAATAGATTGCGACAGCTGCATCATTTCAATCTTATGTTCTTCTCGCATCTCCTGCATTTTCTGCTCCATCGCCTCCATCATTTTCTTCTCCATTTCTGCGCCTCGAGTCACCGTTCCAACGTCCGGAGATCGATTGCTCTGAATACCAATTGTTACGATCTTCCTCCGCGACTTCCCTATCTTAGCTCGAGCTCAGCGATATTACGCGATTTCAACGCTAGAACAAACAAAGAGGAACGTTTTTATTGAATGAACAATGAGAATTACACGATAGAAAGCAAGAACAACAGGAACTCTCGGTCCACGACCTAAGTTCACGATTACACAACAATTTTAGTCGACCATCAAAAGAAAGAGCAACAACACTATTTATACTCTGTTTTCCTAGCTCAATCTCCACATAGTAGTAACTAACCTCCACGTGCTTCACTCCTATTGGTCGGAACACGTCATAGTCCTAACTCATTGGCTGTCAACTTCTTAACTAACTCCACGTCATCACCTTCTCAACTAACTCCTTACTCATTGGCTGGAAGAATGATACTCATTGGCTGGAAGAATGATACTTGCGGCTGGGAGGAATGATACTGGCAGTTGGGAAGAATGATATTTGCAGCTGGGAAGAATGATACTTGTAGCTGGGAAGAATGATACTTGTATTCATGCACGTGGTATTGTTGCATGCATGTGATCATATGACTATAGTTATGCATGCAACAATCCACCGCCGACATCGGCGAACCGTTGTTAAGATTACCTTCTGTCACCCAATTCTCCTCCCCGTCGAAGTGCAGCCGCCTCATCGGCGGCCGCGAAGGCGTTCGCCAGCGTCCCTAACATTCCGTCGAACGGCTCCCCGTTGCCGTTGTTGCCGCTGAAGAATCCGATCCTCAGATCCGCGCGGTTGAACGTCTCCGTTTCCTCCGTTTCCATGAACGTCAGCGGCGTCCGTAAAATATTGATAATTGAATAGAATGGAGAAACCTCCATTGAAGGAGGATGAAGATTTTACAGAAACCCTAGATGTGAGAGGGAAGAGAGAACAGAGAGAAAAAACTTTAATGACTACATTTAAATTTGTAACTATAAAATACAATGAGGTGTCTTATATAGGCCGAAAACTAAATGCTAAGCAAACTAATTAATCCTATATAATACATTTTGATTTTCCAATTCTAATAGCCTCCCTCAAGACAATTGCTACCATCTTGACAACAACATCACAACTAAACAAACTAATTAATCCTAATCAATACATTTTGATTTTCTGTTGAAGAAACTGCCCCAAACCAGACTTGAAAAACGGTATTGACATCCTCGACAGAAGGGTGTGATATTATTCAGCAACAACTTCTTGTTATTCACCTCCATCTCAATCAGTATCAGAAGCATTTTTACTCAGAATAGATCAGTAGCATCAAAAAACAATGAGAAAAAAAGACTAGAGAAAAGAGATTGAGATATTGCAGATTTTGAAGAGAATGCCGATTGAAGATGAAACTGTAACAAAAGAAAGAAAAAAATGGAAACTGATTTCATGAGGCTCACAGAGATTTTTAGAGAGATTCAATGAGAGAACAGAGATTAAGATTGATATTTCATATTCATAGAATCCTATTTCAATCTTTGAGAACAGAGAAAACCGAATTCAATCGGAGATTAAAATTGAGAAACATATTTGATATTTCAGATTCATAGAATCGACTAATTAAACTCATGTTTCTATAATCAATTCGATCCCCCAATTGAATCGGGGGCAAACGCCTATGAAAAGATCGCTTGGATTTAAGAAAGGGTCGCTTGGATTTATCCATGGTTTGTTTGTTTAGTTTATTTCTTATCCCGAAAATCCTATTCCTTAATTGTCATTTGAACTACAAATAGGATTCTTCTATTTCAATCCGTGAGAATAGAGAAAATCGAATTCAATCAGAGATTAAAATTGAGAAACAGATTTGATATTTCAAATTCATAGAATCCTATTTCAATCTGTGAGAAAAGAGAAAACCGATTTCTATCGGTGAAATCACAGAGAACTGATTTAGATCAGTGAGAACAGAGAAATTTCAATGAGAAAAAAAATCAGATCGGCGAGATTCAAATCAACTGATTCAAAATTAAAATGAAAAACAGAGATTGATGAGAGAAAACTGAAAAACAGAGAGGAGATCAAACACTTTTTCGCCGGCGGTCAGTCGATCGGAGAACTCTCCGGTAACAAATCACCACGATTGTTCATTATGAACAAAGAGGGAATAGATCGGGAGATAAGAGTGGTATGCGAAAGATTTTCACTAATACCATGTAAAATATTGAGAATTGAATAGAATGGAGAAACCTCCATCGAAGGAGGATGAAGATTTTACAGAAACCCTAGATGTGAGAGGGAAGAGAGAAGAGAGAGAAAAAACTTTAATGACTACATTTTTATTAATTGGTAACTACAAAATACAATGAGATGCCTTATATAGGCTGAAAACCAAATACTAAACAACCTAATTAATCCTAAACAATACATTTTGGTTTTCCAATTCTAATAGCGTCACCTCCGACCACCGCTCGAACGCCTTCACGAAGATGCCTCTCACCAAATCGGAGAGCTAATTCTCCGGCACGAACGCGTGTGAGCTGGCTCTTCCCCGGCGGCCAGCGCGGGCGGTTGGGGAAAAGGAGTAGTGCGCAACCATGTGGATTGTTGAGTTTGCGCTGTAGGTGGTCGACGATTTGCCTGAACGCATCGTGGAGGTGCCGTTGACGATGTGGGCGTTGCCGCAGCTGGGAAGGACGATTTGCTTCAGCGTCGGCGCGTCGAGCTCGCCGGTTTGGTTAAGGTTGAAGTTTAATTGATAGCTTTTGACTGCGGATTTGAGGAATTCATCGAATTCGTCGGAAAATCATTGGATAAGGTAAGAGGCGGCGGCAAGGGACGACGGCGGCGGCGCCGGAGCGAGGCGCTTTTTGATTTGGATGGGTAGGATTTTGCCGTCAAGAGCTCGTCGGCGGAGGAGGATTCGTGGTCGAAGCTCTCGCGGAAGACGCAGAAGTCGAAATCGATGGAGGAGGAGGAGGCGCCGGAGCGAATGCAATGCTCGATCGGACGACGTCGGAATAGATCGTGGGAGAATGAGATTCTTGGGTTGATGCCGGTCGCTTGGCTAAATTTAATTTAATTATTATTCTTAAAAAACTAAAATTATTAATTAATTTTTTATTTTAAAAAAATTTAAACTTCTTAATTAAAATGCATAAATGGGTCAAAATCGACTAAATAGCCGTTGACCGTTTATTTTTAACGGTGCCGTCCATTTTGGACTTATTTCAGCACGATTTCAAATGTACGAGACGAAATTATTCGAAACATAATGTGTAGGATCAAATACGTAAAAACGTCATATGTTTAGGACCATATTTGGCCTTTACTCATTAATCTATCTACTTTGCAATACTAATGTTTTTAGTATTTCTCTTATGATCCAAATAGTTCAATGACAATAATTCACTCTGATCTATCTATTTTTTTGTGATATTAAATCTCAAGTACATTTAAAAAAATTATTTAATCAAACACCAATAATGTCATTAGGATTTATCTAATAAATCAAAAGGTTGGATATAAATAAATCACTAACTCAATTTTAAAATATTAGATCTCTAACACATATAAAATCATTTAATGAAACCAATACATGAGATCTCAATCAAGACTAATATCATTAGTATTTCTCTTACAACCCAAATCATAGGATGACAATAATTCAATAATTGATCTATTTACTTTGCAACAATAGATCTTAGTCAACACTAATGTCGTTAGTATTTCTCTTATGAACTAATAAGTAATAAAACAACTAGGCAGCATAACTCGTGAATGAAAAGGTCGTATGAGGATAAATTACTAATTGAGCTAAATTTGTAATGTTAGATTTCAAGCACATTCAAAAAATTTATTTAATTAAATAATAATATACGAATTATATTTCAAGCAGAATTAAATGTTAATTAAGTGGTACGGTGTGGTTGAAGCTAGGTTACAATGGATAAAAATTTGAAGCAAAATTCAATCTTAAAATTTGTAGCATAGAACACACAAAAAATAAATCTTAAAATTCATAAAGGGGACAATGCCTATAGAACGCGATAACAGAAAAGAATGCTAATCTTTTTATATTATATTTATAAATGAATAATATAATATTGTTTACAAATTGAATCCTAGAATATAGAAAATAAATATGGATAGTTGTTATTACTTATTCCCTGCATCCCATAAAAATATAAATATTTGGGATGACACAATAATTAATGCACCAATTAGTAAAATAACAGAGATAGAAAGAAAAAGTAATTATAATGTTGTTATTGAGGAATGAGACTCATCTTATTAAAAAAAAAAAAGTTACTAAAAATAGAAGGAAATATTTTATGGAAAATGTCCTTATTTTTATAGGACGAAGGGAGTATTTTTTACCGAAAATCAAGGAAAAAGAAAATGGGAGAGATGAAATGAAATGTAAAAGAGGGAAATACAAGCGCAAATTTTGGATGAAATGGGAGAGAGGGATAAGCAGGATCCAGAATTTGAGGGGAGAAAAGAATGAGAGGCGGTAAATTTAATAAAGGATAAAAATGTGAATATAGTTAATATGGAACTAGAAATTAGAAATAAACTGTTTTTCTTGTATTGATTATGGTTATCCATAATGTGGTCACGTAGATTTATCCATAATCTATCTATATAATTTTCTAAAAATTAATATGAATGTCATTGTAACTATTTTATTTTTTTATGAGAGAAAATACATGCTCAAGCTTTGCAGTGAATTATATTCAACAACCAAAAAGTTAAAAAAAACACTATAAAACAGCTAACGCAAAAAACTAACCAACATCCTACCCAAGACTGCAAGCATAGAGACGTCGAGTCCAAAACCAACAAGAGAAAAAAGAGAAGAACTAGCAGAGAGAATACAACACCCAAGGATTAAGCCACGAATAGAGAGGTCCGATGATCAAGACACGAGCAGACACAAAAAGTAAGATCAAACACGAGAACAAGGTTAGCTTTGCTTACCCGTTGTCATTTTCTTGAGTTCAGCTTTGGCTTTCCAGCTCTCGTCAGGAGCTCGTGGGCTCTAACTTCTTTTCACTTTCATTCATTCTTTTAAGTGAGAATGAAAATTTTGGACACCATCAATCCTCAAGTCCAAGTGGCAAGTCTCCGGAATAAGCATATCTTCTCAACTCTCAATTGGGTTGAGACTATTAAAATGTGATTTTGTTTCTTATGTCCCAAAAAGTCGACGTAATCACATAGAACATTGCTATCCAAAGCTTCTTATCAAACTTTCAAATGGGGACCCTTTCCATGCTTAGAAGCATACAACCTATTCTTTGTAATATGCCATTGCATTCAACAGTGATAGCACATAAACTGCTTAACACCCTGCATCTAAACATAACGTCCTCCGTTGTTTCTTGCTTCATCTCACTTTAAAGAAAACACCAATCATCCCCAATTCCACTCACACCAACTCTTGAAACACTATCGTTAGTAGTGAGCCTGCCCTGTAGAATAAACCACGAAAGGAATCGTGCTCGGGGTGGAACCAAATTTCTCCAGGCAAAACATCCTTGATTGTTGAGTTCATATTGCAACTAAACTACGTTCACACACTCCATAATATAACCCAATTGCAGTGATTCTTGAGCCCATATTGCAACTAAATTAATCTCAAAATAAATAAGAAAAAAAGAAAAATAAATAACACTAGAATAGTTAATTAAAATCTAAAATCGATTAAATATAAATCCAAACAAATAATAACAAAAGTATGAAAATCTCTTAAATCAAAATAGAGTATATTAATAGGTTAGCACTAGGGCACATCCTTATTTAGGGTGCCAACATACCTCTAATTACATCCATTGGATCTCTCAATGGACGCATCAGATTGATTTATAGAAATAGAGTCCGGATGGTAGTCTAATGTTCAAAACATTGCTTGCGTAAGGTAAATATGTCATTTTACATTGGTTGCTAATCTCCTCGAAGGATCATGTTCTTTGAGGGCGAAGGGAATGTCTTTCTACTAGATTGTTATTTCCTCCTATCCTGCAGCATCTTATTTATCTTTGGTATTGCTTCAGTTGACTTTTTCCTTGTAAATGCAAGTGCGGATAAATTTTATGTTTTTACAATCCATCATGCTCAGGGGTGGAGCCAGGAATTTGTAGGGAGGGGGGCAAAAGAAAATTTTAGAAATGAAAAGAAATAAATTTAACAATTGGTAATATATACATGGAATAGAAAATATAAGGTGAAGCAAATGCCTTTACTACATCATGTTCACTAGATATTTGCTTATGCAGTACAGGTATTTGGAAGGACAAAATACTTGTTATATAATCTTTAACCTATCATTTCTGACTAGTTTTGGGTAGGCTAGGCAGTGATGTCTTTGATATTACCACATCTATTTGTACTCATTCACGTTCTGTTTATCTTGGGCTTATTTGGATGACACCTTCGAATGGCATGGCATGTCTGCTTTAATTTTGGTAAACTTTGATATAGAGGAAAGTATGTTTGAATAGAAACTAGATTGGGATATATACTGACTCCAAATACTGAAACAAACGAAAGACACAATCCTCCTACGAGGCCAATTCAATTAATCCTCTCACCATAACAATTCATCTTTTCTGGATTCATTTATCAAAAATCCTAATTGATTCAAATCAATTCTTATCTAATTTATTTTAATCCCTCCAAATCCTCTACTTACTTCAAATAGTGCATAATCATAGTCGACTCTTGGAGCTGATTTTATTCCAATTTATTTCCTAATATTATTCTATGAATGGGGATTGATATCAAAAAAAAAAAGAAAGAAGAAATTCCAACGAAATTTCCGTTGGCCAATGGGGATGCGCCACGTCAGTGTGCTCTTTGGCACTGCCGAGCTCTTGCCAATGAGCACGGTACTCGCCGCGCTTACGGCACGACGGCTGCTCTTGCCAACGAGCACTGTTGGGGATGCTCTTAGAAAGTACTCTCTACGTCTCACAATAAGAGTATCACTGGCCAACTCAGGTGTTGGGAAGAATTGAAGGACATGCATTTTATTTTTGCGGAGAATATCACTGGAATTGACACTTACATTAAAAAAGGAGATGTTTATTATTTTCATATTGGAGGGGGAGGCTTATGCATCATAATCTTGAGTCTTGACAATTGTATGTTGACAAGTTGATTGTAAGCGCATTTATTCCTCTTTATTACAATAGTTACGAAAAATGAAAGACAACCTTTAATCAAGTTTCGATTTAAATAGACTCATGAATTACATTTTGATGCAACCAACCATTATTACTCCCTGTCTCGCTTTGTAGCCTTACAGAAATTATACAAAAATAAGTATAGATTTTGTTGTATTGTCCAAAGATAACATGAATTTGCAACTTTGCACTAAATTTCAATTAATCCTATAATACTCCCCATCTAATAAAAATATGAGCAATTAATATAGCACAAGAATTAAGACAAAATTGATAAAATAAGAGAATTGAGAAAATGTTAGTTAAAGTTGTGTTAGTGAATAGTGGAATCCACATTATTAGTAATGTTTAATGGTGGTATAAGTTATAAATAAGTTTATTTATAGGAGTGATAAATTGAGATAATTTTCTAAAAATAGAATGCACATCTTTTTTGTGGGATGGACTTGCAATGGAATGCACATTTTTTGGGACGGACGAAAATAAAAGTGGATATATTTTATAGGGCATGACAAGTACTAAAATATTTGGCTAAGTTTAGGATTATTTATTTATATATATGGAAGACACAAAACAGACTAATATGTAGGTCAGATAATCACAATGACGACATGTTTATGCAATATCCATCGACTATATTCAGTTATAAATTTTGAAAACTTAATTGCAAGACATTTTCATTTCGTAATGTTTATGAAAGTAAGGCCTGCGTCAGGCCGTTCATGTG
This sequence comes from Salvia splendens, assembly GCF_004379255.2. NCBI lineage: Eukaryota > Viridiplantae > Streptophyta > Magnoliopsida > Lamiales > Lamiaceae > Salvia > Salvia splendens. The sequence continues at coordinate 28,634,183 of NC_056046.1, forward strand.
CTATGATTTATGTATTATTATTATTTTTAAACATGGAAAGTCGTGTGCATCTATTGGTGAAAAATGTGAGTATAGAATACTATAATTAGAATTTAAGAGAAGGAATCACGTGCAAGGCACGAAGCTCTCATCTATTTCTTGGTCAAAACTCAATACACCCCAAAGTACAGGTCAAAACTTATATCCTCATCACTATCAATTCAAAATCAAATATGTCAAAGAAAAAAAATCAAATTAACACCAAATTCGTATTTGAATTAAAATAGTTTATAGAAAAAATTCAAAATACAATTAATTAAAGTTAGTTTTTACTCCCTCCGTTTTCTGAAAATAAAAACTGGAGTACAAAATTTATAAAATAAGAGAGATAGAAAGAAAAAAAATGCTAGTGGAAAAGGTAGAAAAATGTTTCCTAAAATAGAAAGTTTCTATTATTAAGAAACGGAGCAAAATAGAAGAGTTTGTACTTTTACGAAATGGAAGGAGTATTATTTATAGTCAAATAAGCCTAAATTAAAAAAGCAAATAATATTGTGTTATTCCATCGACCTCATCACTTTCTCTCTACGAAGCCTGGTTTCGTGCTTTTGCAAACACCCCAACCCTTATTCAGAGTATTATTGAAATTGAAGCATATACTGTCTTCATAACTTTTGTCACAACTTGTTACTCATTATTACATACTTTTCTACCAACTCCCAACCATAACTATTAGATATAGATACAGATACAGTAGAGAGGCGTTGTGGTTTGAAATCTGAGGTATGGCTGTTTGCGGGCTGCTTCTAATCATGGCTCTATTCGTCTTCACCAACTCTGTTTCTGCTGATCCAGATATGCTTCAAGATCTGTGTGTTGCTGATCTCAAATCTGGTAAATTAATGTATTGATTTTGGAATTGAATTTAGATGCCAATGTGTGATATATATTAATGATTAAAAAACAGGCGTGAAAGTAAATGGATACCCTTGCAAGTCAAACGTGACGCCGGAGGACTTCTTCTTCGCCGGAATAGGGAAGCCCGGCGCCACCAACAACTCGATGGGGGCGGTGGTCACCAGCGCCAACGTGCAGAAAATCCCAGGCCTCAACACCCTCGGAGTCTCCCTGGCGCGTATCGACTACGCGCCAGGGGGACTGAATCCCCCGCACACGCACCCACGCGCCACTGAAGTGGTGTTCGTGCTCGAGGGAGAGCTGGATGTTGGATTCATAACCACCGCAAACGTCCTCATCTCGAAGACAATCAAGCAGGGCGATGTGTTCGCCTTTCCGAAGGGACTCGTCCACTTCCAGAAGAACAATGGGAAGATCCCCGCGACCGTCCTTTCCGCCTTCAACAGCCAGCTTCCCGGCACGCAGTCCATCGCCACCACCCTCTTCGCTGCAACGCCGCCGGTGCCTGACAATGTCTTGACCAAGGCCTTCATGGTTGGAACCAAGGAAGTGCAAAAGATCAAATCCAGATTTGCTCCTAAAAACTGATCAACTAATTTCATTATTTCCATCCTTCTTGCATCCTTTTTTTTTGTTGTAACCAAATAATAAATTCTACTAATAAAATTTGAATCGTTTCTTCGAATGATCATCTTTAGGGATAAATTATTATTCTATCGATTCACAAAAAATCATCTCATTTACAAGATCAGAATTATGTTTTCATATGAATTAATTAGTGCACTCAAAAGAGGATTACACACGAAATGCAACTTAATTGGTAAAACAAATCCTCCAACCGATGAGTGGAGTCGGAAGTGTGAATTGTTCAAAAAGATGAGGGCATCACAGCCAAGCTACAAGCATCATTGTTCAGATAAAAGAGTGTGTTTGACATGTAATCAATGTTGATTTTCTTCATGCCAAGAGATATTCCGGGATTATTCTTACTTCGCTACAGTTTGCTGCTTGCCATCTGGAATGGCGAAGAGGACTATAGGCTTTGAAGGTCGAATCAGAGGAACATCACATCTGTAATACCCTTTCCTCTCCAGTTGTATAACATCGCCACGCTTCAAGTTCCGCATATCAGACTCCCCAAGAGCTGATGTCTCTGTTCTCGTACAGGGATTGACCACATCCGTGAAATCTTCATCTTCCTCAAGCTTTAATCATCAAACATTTTACATAAGTTTAAAACCAATCAACTGAAAGACACAGCTTAACAAATGGAGTACTAAAATTTGAGAATTACCTTCTTCTTTGTAATAAGATAATCAAAGTCTACCAAAGTGAGTCTAACTAGTTCATTGCCATCTGATAGCCAGGTCAGCTTCAACTTTGTCTTCTTAACACTACCTTCGAGATGCAAGACTCCTACCAGCTGAGTCACAATCCCATTTTCATCTTTCTTGATTTCCTTCACAATTGCATTGCCCCAATCCTTTAGAGTTACTTCCTCATTCATAGAGATTGCTTCGGCATCAGCATAATCTATCCATAACCTATTTGAATATGTCACAGCTTTCTCTCCAGCACCTTCGTACTTTTTATGTTTTGGTAAAATGCGTACAAAAGGATCTTTGGGGCCATCAGTTAGGATCAGTAATACACGACCTTCCTCAATAACAGCAGTATGCCTAGGGCACACAGGATCAATTATCTTTTTATTAATTGCCCAGAGTTTGTCCCACTCCATAAGATTCAGATTCTTCGATGCACCCTAATCAGTTAAGCAAATCAAATAATTAGATTCATTCTTCATAGCACAGAGAAAAAAGGAAAGAGGAAACAAAACTCGAACTTACGCACAAGTATTGCAAAGAAATCAAAATATAAAGTAACGAGAAAAGAGTAAGCTATTCTTTATTCGCAAAAGTGTGCTATCACATACTTATTAGCATAGTGCAAATTGCAACTTACTTGTTCCAGAATAAACTGTATTAGTGCTTCAATTTTCAGACCTCTTCGCACTATTCCTTGAACAGTAGGAAAGCGAGGATCATCCCAACTTTCAACCTTTCCGTTTTGGACAAACCAAAGAAGCTTGCGCTTGCTAAGAAGTGTATAAACCATATTCAGTCGACTAAATTCATAGATATGGACCTTTCTGAATCCCATATCTGTCTGAATTCTGTAATACTGATCATTTCGGTCATGGTACTCACTTGATCTAAGAGCATGTGTGATACCCTCCACAGCATCAACAAAGGGACAGCAGAAATCATATGTTGGGTATACCTTATATTTAGCTCCAATCCTATGGTGAGGGGTCAAATTGCAGCGGTAATACACAGGATCCCTAAGTGATTTGTTCGGGTCCTGCATGTCCAATTTCCCTCGGAGACAACACGCCAAACCCCTCTCGGTACCAGTAATCATTTCCTTCCACAAATTCAAGTTCTCCTCCACACTGTTATTCCTGCACCTCGACTCTATGCCATCCATCCTTTCCTGCTGCATTTTCTCACGTGGAGTATCATCAACATAGGCCTTACCTTCCTGAATCAATTTTTCAGCCATTTCCATGATCTGGGGAAAGTAATCTGACGTGTATGTTATAGCACTGTACTTGATCCCAAGAGTCTCAATATCTTTAAGCAGATTATCAACAAACTCACTACTTTCTTTGTCTGGATTTGTGTCATCAAAACGTATAATAACCTGCCCTTTGTAGCGCTCAGCAAAATACTGGTTTAACAATGCAGCTTTCGAATGACCTAGATGGAGATAACCACTGGGTTCTGGTGCAAACCGCAATTTCACCTTTCCTACCTCAGCATCTGGAAGATCAACCTCAAAGGCCCGTGTGCCAGCAGTTTCAGTGGCATGGACACCATTCTCCACTGCATTCGACCGAGAATTAGATGCTTGAGGTTCCTTCGACTTGGAAGCTGCTACCTTTGCAAAACCTCTTTTCCCAAGATATGTAGAGGAAAATTCACTCAGCTGTGCATCATATTCAGCAGATATTGAATTGAACCACCGTACCAAATTTTGGTACTTGTTAGATTTCCTTAAACTTTCCCATCTCAAACCAGCTCCTGTAATGGACATATACAAGAACTTCAATTTTTTTAAGAAGCAGAGCACTTGTGTGCCATGAAGCAAATATACAAAAGAAAAAAACCATAGCAAACAGAGGCATTCTATAGTAAAGCCGAAAACATTTGTAATCAATTTCAGGAAAAGTTTTTAGAAATCAAATTTCAGAGAGCAAAACAAGTATCATTGGTATACAGAAACTGAATAACAAAAATGCCTAAATTTTACCAGCAAGAGCAGTCCAGACAGCAATATCTGCAACTGACAAGCTAAAACCAGCGAGAAATGTATTGAGTAGTAGATACTCATCCACAAAGCTGCATGCTCCTTCGAATTCGGATCCAGATGAAAAGGTGGGGGCGTAATCAATCCATTCATCGATCTACAAGACCGAAATATACAATAAAAAAAGGTTCATGAATAAATAAAATCAGCAGCAGCCAAGATAATTGAAATAAGTAATATCCTCATAATTCATAAGTATAAATTAGAAAAAGAAAGCTACTATTAGTCATGTTTAGATTGCAGAAAAACGCACCTGGCTCGTCTGATAAGCATCTCGTCCATAGAAACCAGGTAAGCTTGATATCCTACCAATATACCTAATAATCACATTAGCTCCATACAGTCTCTTCCTGAAAATTAAGCAAAGAAAAAGTAAGTGCTAAAAAGAAGCATCCACAATCCAAATAGAAAGCATCAATTATAATATCGCCATTTTATCTAATGCTATAGCAGTACGATTCTAACTCCAACCCTATTTAGAAACCCTGAATTTCTCTTCAATTAACGCCAGTGGTTCAATTTTCCAGATCCTCGACATACTTAGTAAAAGCTCAAAAACCAGATTCTGTAGAGCGCATTGATATAGGATAGATAGTTGTTCGTTGTTAACAAATTCCAAAACTAAAGTTAACTAATGTGAGAGGAAATCGAGATAAATACCCAGTCTCTAGTAAAAGAGTTGGCGGCGAGCCAGAGGGGAGAGATGGTTTAACGTTGAGAGAAATGGTGGCAATTTTGGCAGCGGCGATAGCTTGGAGCGGCGGAGAATCAGCCGCAAACTGGAGTTCCATTGCCAAATTTAGTCAGAAATGTCAATCGTAGGGTTTTTTTCTTAGGATAACTCTTTTTTGGTTCTAGACCACATTAAGGGTGTCCACTACCACTATTATAAGGCGGACACGCCCAATAGCCCTGCCCCAGTTTTTGTCCATAGCCCTAATTTTATTGTCCACAACCCCAAAATTCTATTTCCGCCACTATAGTGGACACCTCCAATAGCCCTCAAATTTTATAATCAATTTTCATTTTAAAATATTTTTAGTTTCAATCAAGTGTAATTTAAATAATCGCAGTGTAAATAACTAGAAACCGAGGTAATTAGGATTGAATATTAGTTGTATTGCAAACCGGTAAAATTATACAACGAATAATTAAAATAAAATACAACTACAAAAACTCCGCCACCGTGTACTCGATGTCGGAGTAGTCTTCCTCGTCTTCTCATCATCCTCTCTCGTTGCTGCCGGCCGCGGTATCCCCATGCGCATTATCAACCAACCCCAGTCGACTCTCAATCCGAGTGATGAGCCTCTTGTAGACGTTCCTGACGTACGATTCAATTTCCCCTGCGTATGACCGGCATACGTCTTGCAGTTGTTGCATCAACTGCACGTCTATGGTATTGCCCAATATCTCGTGGGGTTGCACCGTGGGCTGTGGGATTGGGGCGGGCTGGTGGATGCGCGATCTGGACGCGCCCGCCGATAAGCGGGAGGCACTTCTACCCCCTCTGGCGCTGCGGATAGAGGCCTGTAATCTCCAAATGCGGAACGACTCAGATTCCGCTATAAAGGTGGCGGAGTTGGAGAAGACCTCCACGACTGAGATGGAGGAAGGGGTGGACTCGATGCCCACAGTGGGGGAGATTGATTCCAACTCCAATGCTGGGACGGAGGCGCATATCCGGCAAAGCCCGACGGCTGAGAAGCATATCCGCCAAAACCCGATGGCTGCGAAGGATAGGTCGAGGGGTTTGATGATTGCTGCCATATCCCGATTCCTGAGAGTTGGGTGATTCGTCGTCTTCTCGATGCATTTTTTAGAGAGTGGTTGTGTAGATAGTGAGTGGATGGATTTTGTGAAAATGGTGAAAAATAAGTGGTGGGGAGTGGTATTTATAGAGAAATAAAAATTAAATTTTGACCGCAGGCGCCACGGCGGATGTCCGCAATATAGTCGCCGCACCTATAGGCGCGGCTATGTCCCCCCCGCCGCGTCCTCGCTCCTCACCCGGCGATCGCCCGTCCGCCGTCTCTCGCCACGTCCTCCGCGTCCGCCCCCGGGACGGACAACCTCGCCACTATAGTCCGCCAGCCGACCGCCCACCCTCGCGGCTATAGCCGCGTCCACTCCATAGTGGACACTCTAACCATTCCATCTTAATACTGGACTTTTTTTAGCTTTCCAGTTTGTGAGAAACGCATGATCGTCATGCGTCTTTGGTTAATGAAACGCATGAGGGTCGTTTTTAAATTTTTAAATTTTTTTTAAATTTTATTTGAAGACGCATGACCTTCATGTAAAACGCATGACCCACATGCGTCTCTCAATCGAATTAAATCTCAGAAGGCAGTAAACGCAGAACACAGAACACAGCGAGAAAAAAGGGCAGCGCGATTCTTGGCGATTTCCCGTGACTTCTTCCAATTTTCCTTTTTATTCCGGTAAGTTTTCTTCAATTTTTAAACATTCCTCACTTATTCGTTGGTTATTGGCTTTTTTGTTTCGGTTTTAGGTGATTTTGTAAATTAGGGTTTTTGATGAAATTGTTCAATTAATCCGATGATTTGTTGTTTTGTTAACTGTAACAGATTTTTATTGATGATATGCAAGCAATCGATTCTATATGTTTGTGAAATTCATCCAATTATTGAAGTTGTGAAATTCATCGAAGGATGATTGTTGAATCTTGAGATTTTTGTTAAGTCTTTTGTCTTCAACTTATGAAGTCCTGAAGAATATTATGATGTAATGTTGAAGTAAATATTGTAAAACTTGGAGAGGAAGACGCATGAAGTAAATTAAGATGGAAACGGTTGTCTTGTGTAGGTGTAGCGTCTAGGGTGAAAATATGAATGAACTTAAGAGCATCCACAACCGTGCTCTTGCCAGCGAGCACGGTTGTGGGCCCGACGCCACTATTCCTGCCTGCTCTCTGGCAAGAGCACAACACCCACAGCTGTTTTTAGCACCCAAATAGTAGCAAGGTCTATTGATGAGGCTAAAATGAGGCTTATTTAAGTAACTAAGTGATTGGCTAAGTGTTTACACAAATGATAGGAAATTAAGCTCAAAGTGGCTTCTAGGGGATCATGTATAGGACTAGGCATGTGATCATTTGGCCATGGAGTTCATCCTAGTGCCTTATCCTCCCATATCATTGACACAAATGAATACAAGCGGTTCACTCGATAAAGCAAATCAATCCAAGATAATCTCCACAAGACATGTAATTTTCATACTCTCCTCAACTCAAGAAATCGATTATAATCACAACATGCTCTTTCAAATAAATCATGCACAAATTCCATCCATCCTAAGCTTCAAAGATCAAGTAAAATCAGGCAGGAATTCCCAACCAGAAAGCCAAAGATCTAGCATGCATCCGTCAATTACATGATTCAAAACACTTTTATCATACAATACACCCATAAACATGCATCAAATCATTCACAACCCCCAAAAACTTGAATGCTTCATTGTCCTCAATGTATGCAAAAGAGAACATAAAAAGTAAAGGGAAAGAAGACTCCCCCAAACTTGGCGTGATATCCAAAGTGCATTCGGGTGGGTGGGTGGGTGTATTTTCCTTTGTAGGTGTGCTTCCTCATAAGCTCGAATGTGAATCCTATCTCCACGTTGCTCCTACAAAAAGAAAAATTAAAACAACAAAAAGAAAACAAAATACTCAATTCATAAAAATACATCGAATGAAAGAATTGAGCGAACAAAACCCTCGATTTATTAAGAGAAAATAAAGAAAACTAAAAACTCATTGGGTTGCCTCCCAACTAGCGCCTTTGTTTAAAGTCGTTGGCTCGACTTAGTCTTCTAGCTACAACTCTGAAACAAAAAATAAAAATGTTAGAAAACTATACAAAAATAAAAAATAAAAAGAATCCTAATTAAATAACCAGTTGCCTCCCCGGCAACGGCGCCAAAACTTGATGTGTAATTTTCGAGCTTTTATATTAATGGATTTAGAACACACAAGTTTAATAAAATAGCTCTAATATTACAATCTATCTGCAAGAGTACAGAGTCGATAGTAGTACTTCGAGTGTCGAACCACAGGGAGGCGTAGGTTATTTAACGAGAATTGACAAGATTAATAAACTAAATTTACAAACTAAAGTGAAAAAATGGAGAAACTCAAGAGATAGAGAACGCTGCTCATAATATGCTCCAGATGTGAATTAACTTAACGGACCAATTAACCTATGGATTAAATCTAATGAAAGTTGTAATAATCTCGTTCATTCTACTCACACTGAACATGTTCATAGATGCTTGAATTTAACCTTGCTGAACACTAAGATCAAATTCGTACTCATCAGATTATCACTCCTACAGACGCATAGTAAGCTCTAATCCAACTTCTAAGTTCCAACGTACATGATTCATTTACAAAATCAGTTAAACATTCCTACAGACGCATAGTAAATATCCAACAATTATTGTAACGACATGTAAATCAACTTATCCAAGATTCATATGCTGAACACGATACAAATCTCAAACTCTTTATCTACGTTTCCACCTTTTAACCAAGTTAAAGAGACATTGGCTAAAAGACAAGATTGAATCATAAATCAGGCCGGAATTATAATTCAACGTAAAAAGTACCGTAGAAAAGATCATAGAATATTATTAATCCATAGAATCCTAAAGTAATTCACATCTTTCACAAATTAGGAGCAACGTGAGAATTTAGTTACACATCAACAATCAATAAACAAGAAGAACTCATGAAATTGATGTGTAGATGGTAGCAAATCTCCTCCGGGATGATGAAGATTGGATCTCCCTTCCTTCCTCTGCAATTTTCGTCCAAGCCGTCCCTTTTCTCCCCTCTCTCCTTTTTTCTCACCTACTCCCCAAAAATAATGTCCCTTTGACACCTTTTTCCAATCCCCCTCTTTCCAACCAATAACGTCACCTTTTCTCCAAAACCGTCCCCTCCACTCTCTCTCTCCCCCCCTTTTTCTCAATCCCATTCTGCCTTTTTTCTTCTTGGGAAAGGAAACTGCCGCCTTTAACTGATATTGCAGTTATAATTGATCCACCCGGCCGGGTGGATTATTAGGCATAAAATTCACCCGGCCGGGTGACCAATTTTGAGGAATTGCTGGAATTTTCGTGTTCTAAACATCATACCCGGCCGGGTAGAATTATTAGGCATAAAATACACCCGGCCGGGTGCCTCATTTTGAGAGCTTTCCGGGCAGGAATTTTGCACAACTTTTTCACCATCCGAGCTTCATTCTTTGTTTCGTTTCACCATTCATTCCTCTTCCTACACCATAAAACATACTTTTGCAAGCATCAAACTATATAAATCATGTAAAGTTAGGGGAATAAAAATGTTCAATTTGATTCGCATCAGCGGCACTACCCCCAATTGTCTTTGGAGGCCCAATATCATGGCCTCGTGCGATCGAAGTTGCCAGGGGGTCATAGTGGACCTATCGGCTATATTGAGTTGGGCCAAAAGCTGCCACAACGAGTTGGTGGGGGGTGGAGGTGGCTCATATGGAACGGGAGCGGGAACTGGAGCATCGGCGGTTGCAGCCGCGGCTCGATGGCGGTTGGCCGCCGCCTTCTTCCTTCATTGCGGTCGGCGTTGGGAACCGCTCGGACCGGCGTCAGGGCTACTCAAGTTAGCTCCGGCGAGTTGGCTAGCCACTTTTTCAGAGCCGGCGTCGGATAGGGATACCGACCTTGACCATTTGGAGTAGCCGCTAGAGAAGGATGTTACGCCTCCCATATACTTCGGGTGCGTCTGCATCTCCTGCGAAACGTTGAGGTACTTGAATGGCTTGTAGTTCATGGATTGGTAGGTACTCATCGCGGCAGTGATGAAGTCGACCTCGTTCCGATCGCTCCCCGCATTCCGATCTTCCTGGAGGAAATAGCCATTGAATTGCCAATTTCATCTTTGGCTCGGAAGATGGCGTTGCGCACCATACTCTCGTTGCGCTCGACTGTTCCCGGCGGCCGGTTTTCATTGTACTGCTGAGCGATGCGCCACCAAAAGTGATCGCCGGATTGGTTCGTGCCAACCACCGGATCTTCGGAGATTTCCAAGTACGCCTTGAACAATTTATCCATCTCCGCCGGAGTGTACGGTGTGCGGACACCGCGAGTAGGAGGAGTCGGAGTTTGAGGGGGGCGGTCGGCCTAGGCTCCGGTGTCCACCCGTATCGCCCTTCAGGGGCACCTTGGTCGTCGATTGGGTATGACCGGTAGCCACCCGGAATGCCCGAACTTTAGGTTTGAGGAGGGGCCGAGTAATCCGTTTCCGGACTAGGAAACGGTGGTGAACCGAACCATTCGGGGTTCCAACCGGAGCCCGGGGGGTTATCGCTGTGGCCGGATATTGTTATGGTGTAGGAGTGGAAGAAAGATTGAGAATGGATATGCGAGAATGAAGATGAGAATGGATATGTGAGAATGAAGATGAGAATTGTGTAGTTTGGTGTGAATTTTTGGGTGTGAAAGTATGTGTATTATAGATGAAAATGTGTATTTTTGGGGGAAAAAATAAAAAAAATTAAAAAGTGGTAAAAACGGTAATAAATAGATATATTTTTTTTGGGAAGTGAAATTTTTTTATATTTTTTGTCAATGTTTTTAATTAAAAACCGATTTTTAATAAAAAAACAAAAAATTTTTCAAAGGCAACGACTATGCTGTTGCCCAATCGAGTGCCGCCACGTCGCCTGCTCGCTGGCACGGACGTGCTCTTCGCAACGAGCAGCGCCGTGCCAGCGGCACGGACGGACGAATGCTGTCCGTCCACCGCTGCGCATGCTCTACAGCTGGGGTTTGAAGGGATTAGTGGTTGGGAGTTTGGGGGCGACGTTTTATTGATATTAATACGAGAAGTTTGAATATAAGTACCAAGTTTGTTTATGATGCATAAAGTAAAGTAAATTCCGAATATTAAATTTAGATTTCACGTGCACGTGCAACCCTCAATTTATTGGTTTTGAAATATTAGATGGTAAATAATCAGTCTTTTCTTTCAATTTTATATCCATGGCTAATCTTCAACCTGAATATATTTTTGAAATTCTGTTTTCCAAAGAGGAGCTTTGATGGTGGTGATTTATTTTGAAATTAAGGTTTTGTATTATTTATACAATTCTGATTTAGGCTAATGAAATGCTAGATGGTAGAGAAAATGTGTGTACTTTTGTGCTAGGGTCAAGCCTCTCAAGTCTAGAGAATCCGCTAGATCACAAGGTCTAGGAACTCAGAGGATCCTGGGAGTCTCGGTCGTCGGACATACAAATTCCGTGTTAAAAACCCTCAACCCGCTATACTATGAATTAGTACAGGGAAGTAGGGATCGATCCCACGAAGATGGATGTGTAAGAAGGCATTTAAAAGATTCTAGAAAAGGAATTAGTTGCTGCCACGCAAATTTGGGTTGAGAAAGAAAATTACAACTAGGCTGGGGAATGAAAACTAACACTAGACCTAGGAAACTGTAAATATCATGCGGACATGGGACATCATCTTAACTTCAATATCTCAAACAAACTTCCTCGACCTAGTAAACGACTTCCTAAACTAACTAAACAGGAATCAAACATGCAGTGGGACCTTTTCCCGAAACGGTAAAGTACGGATGAAAAGCTGCAAATAACTAACTCTGAAATTCACAAACAACGATCTGCATCTTATCACTTGATTCAAGCTCGAACATGGAGAAAACAGAGTAATAACCAGATTCAAACAGAACAACATAATTCGGACGTCGGAAACTGGCGATTAATCGGAAATCGAACAGATCTACATCTACTAGACTAAGTAAACAGAAACACAGAAACGAGCCATCAGATTCATGCACAATCAACCAACTCTGCTTCAGATCCACACGTCGGATGCTTAATCCACTCCGGATCCAAGCAATCCGAACCAAACTACAACTAAAAACAACTCCATGTGCTCCGATTCAACAGATCCACTCCGATCAACGACAATCCAACCACGATTTAACTCCAATTCACCAGATCAAGTGCGAAAAGCATCCATTCAAGCAAACAACCACAAACTCAGAATCAAACACAAACAAACCTCAAAATCAGCATCATTCATGACAGAAATTGAAATTCCATAGATAGCTAAACGAGATTTCAACAATCACAACGAAAGCCGAGCTTCGAACAGTGAAGACTCGGTAGAAATCTGAATCAGAAAATTAAAACGAAAGCAGATAAATTGTTTCTTCGCCCTACACGAGGACGATGGTGCACAACAGCCAACAGAAAATGACACCAAAACCCCCCAGATTTCCGATCACCCCAAGTGTGTGTAGAAGTGTGTGAACGTAAGCTCAGAGCCAAAAAGTAAAAAAAATTTTCCTCCCTTTCATGTTGCATGCTCTCTCTTTTATAGATGTGGAGGCGATCTTCTAGAAGCTTTTCTCTTGAATTCTCCGTTCTACCCTCCAGCTAATGATCTCCTCCGTCTGGCAATTTTTCATCATTCTGCTCACTTTCTCGCCAATTTCCTTCGCCAGACGATTATCTTCCTTCCTTCCTGGACTTGGCGATTTCTTCTACACACGTGGCTTAAAAGATGTGTTAGACCCCGCAAATTGTTGAATTTAACCTCATAACCGATGCATGAAATTACCCTTATCAAACTGCTCACACTTAACCCATACTTGTCCTCAAGTATTAAGACAAGAAAAAGGAATAAGGCGAATTTCAATGCATGGTTATCCTATGACCGACCCTACAGACACACAAAAGACACAAACTCTTAGACCTAGACACAATAACAGACTTGACCAGAAAGCAAATAAACACTTAATGTAACACCCCGACTTTTTCTACCCTTTTTATTTGTTCTCGAAAGGACGTCGTTTACGCATCTGAAAATTTTTGGCCTTTATTTCTTTTGTCGAGAGAAGTATTTCATTTTTTTGGGCCTAACAATTATTCTTTTCCTATCCCAATTTATTTATTCCCAAGCCCAATTCTTTTAGCAACTATTTCAGCCCAATTTTGGAGAAGACCAAGTCAGGTTTTATTTCATCAATTTTGAGCCCTTCTCCACTTCCTTTTCGGTTACCACATTTGAGAAGGAGAAAGAAATCAGATTTTAAATAAAGGAGCAAATCTCGGCCATATCTCCAACACACATATCTCCCCATGATTCCACGTTTTTCTTTTGCTCAACCAGTTCCAACAAAATCGAGAAAGGAAACCGAGAGATGAGGGGAGAAAAAAAAGTGAGGCAGTGGCAATGATCGAGGGATGAGAAATTTCTTGGATCGAATGGCGATAGGCAGCGTTGAAGCCATCGTGGTTCGGGCAGAGACTGTGGCGAATTGCAGCGACGATGAGAGAAGAAGATAGGCGGAGAGTTGAGGCTTCGAGCTCGCCGACGGCGACGACAGAGTTACATTATTGGAACAAAACGAATTGGTAGAGAGATGAGTGATGGTGATCGAAAGAGGAAAGGAGATAGAGGCATGTGACGTGTTGAGAGTTCTTTCTATGAAATCGGAGATATGAGAGTAAAGAGGGGATGACGAGAGATAGATGGAGGAGTGACAGCGGCGGTGCGATGCTGATCGGGATAGCGATGGCACTGCTCGTCTGCTCGATGAATCCCGAACAGCAGCAGCAGCAGCGACTGAGCAGCGGCATGGCAGGCTGTCCCGGCGGAGCAGCAGCGCCCGATCAGCGGCTGCAGTGGGGAGGCAACGGCTGTTCGGGGGCGGTGACTTCGCGGAGGAAGGACGACGGACAGCACGGGGTGTACGAACAACAACAATTGCGAGAGAGAGAGGGAGACAGCGGTGGCCGCGAACTGAGGCTGGCCATGGCAACAGCTATCGGCTCAACGGAGAGACAACGACGCTGTAAAATAAGAAAGAGAAGATGGAGAGATAAGCTAGACGGAGGGAGAGTGGTGGGGAGACTGCAATGATATTTGAGATTTTCAATTGGGAAAGGTTAGGAGAGAGAGATCGACGAGTGAGAAAGAGATGGTTGGATTTTGATTTATGTTGTGTTGGGTCATATGATTGATTCAAGTGGATTGAATAAATAGTAGTATTGGGCTAAGTTTAATTTAGATGGGGCATGTGGTTGGAGTATTAAGACTAGTTGGCTGACACGAAAAAAATAAAGTGACGAAGGGAAGTAGTTATGTTTTATGCTGGAAACATTAAATTGTGTTGGGCCGGAGATAAGAAGCTCGGGTAGCCTCGGGAATAATTGGAAGAATGGAAGCATGGACTCAAGGAAGGATTTTCTCCGCGAACAAAATTGGAGTCGAAGTAAGGAGCTCAAATCCAGAAAATCAAACGAACGAGGTGGGCTTTCGAACTAAATACTTTCTAGAGCTTTAGTTTTAATATTTTGATTCGAGCATCATTTTATGTGACGAAATTCCTTTTAACTGAGATTTCAAGTATTATTAATTTTATTCGAGGATGATGTGATTTATGTGCTTAAAGTGAAATGATTTAAGTGAAAGTGATGTTATGTGATATATGTGTTGATTTATCGAGTGATTTGTGATTTGCTCGACTTGTTGATGTGATGTGAGAAGATGCTCGACCTTGACAGAGAAAAATGATTTATGCTTCAAATACGTTTTTGAGGAAAATAAAGTTTGCAAAGGGAATGTCATGCCATGCTTTTGTTTGAGAAATGCCTATCTGTTTGTTTAGCAAGGGAGTTGTCCCTACTAGACCTATTGAAATCGAATTCGGGTCTGACTAGGAAGTGAGTTCCTACTCAGGCTAGTGTACACCACGTAGATCGTGCGCTATCTCTTCGAGTTGGCCGGTCTAGTGACTTTGAATGTGGCCTCATTCTTTGTCATGTATGTTGAGATTGTTGAGATGATGTTGTTGAGGTTGTTGAGATGATGATGTTGATGATGGCTTAGTGGGGAGTGAGTCCCTACTATGAGTTTAATCGAATTCGGGTCCTAGCAAGGGTGTGTCCCTACTCGGACTAGTGTACACGATGAGGACTGTGAGTCATCGAACGGGTTGGCCGGTTTTCGTGCTCGTGGAAAGTGGCCCCCTTACACGACACCCTAAAGAACAGATATGGCAGTTTCTTAAATAAATCAAGGAGAAATGGTTGTGTTTTGAAATGATGAGGAAAAAGGATTTGAGGATGAGTTGAAAGTTTGTGTTTGGGATATTTTTAGTGTCTCGGGCCTTTTCAAGTTAAAACCCCGAGGTCACTCAATGGTGGCATGATATAATTGTTTTTATAAAATTGTTTTAGCATTTGTCCACTGAGTGCATCAAGTACTAAGCCCTGCATGTGCAGGTTGAGCGGTGACGAGTGCGGTGGGTGTTGAGCATAAAAGTGAAGAATGTCTATCAAATGTCTAGAATATGTTGTGTCTTCATACATAGCATTATTCTACTCTCGAAATGCTTCCGCTAAATATTGTTTCTTTTGAGTTGTTGATTGTTGAGATACTCTGATTTTATTCGAGCTATTCCCATTTGTTTCGAGCTATGGTCAAGTTGTGATGTTTTCCCCTTTCTTCCCTGCTTGTTTAATCCTCCCCTAGTCGCGATCAACCGTGTTTTCTATTCTTAGAAAATGCGGGCGTGACAGAGTGGTATCAGAGCAATTTTTCTTTCCGCTCTGGACCCGAGAGTCTTTTTCTGTCTTAGTCTACACTCGTTTCGCTAGACTAAAATAATAATGATAATAATAATAATTATAATGATAATTATGCATTGAAGGCTCAACATCCCGACTCGTCACTCTCAACCGAGAAAAAGGTAACATGTTTTTTTTAGAATGTTTTTATGAGAAAGTTTTGGAGAAAGGATAATGAGAGAATTTTGAGAATGAAGAGAAAATTTTTATAAGACCGAGGAAGAAAAATCTTTCCGTGAGGGATTGGTTTCAAATTGAGAAGAGTATTTTCTGATGTTTAAGAAAAGAGCAAGTTTTGAAGAGAAATTATGAGTTTGATTTCGAGTTTGAGTTTTAAAGTATGAAAGTGTTTTTGCTTTGGGATGTGAAAATGTTGTGTGTTTATCTTGAGGTATGAATGACATTATTGTGGTAGATGTTGATCTAGGAGATGGTGAAATGAGTTGTGAACTTAGAGTAACTAAAATATAAGCCTAGTTGACCGCGCGAATCGTAGTTCTATGTTGAAAACTTAACTATTGCTTTTTCGAGCAACGAAAACGAACGAGAATCTGAAAGTTTGGGGTGAACCCCAAAATTGTCAAGGCACGACGAGGCAAGGAGATCGAGAGTGCGAATGGAGGCCGGTGGACCATGAAACTTTTTCTTGGAATTGCGTGAAACTTTGGAACAAGCTAGGTGCGAACCATTTTATCTCTTGTTGGATAATTAGTATTTCCTATAGTTTTCCCTAAACGATAAGATCAAAGAGAATACGAAGAAAATTTCAAGAAGAGGAAGATCACGAAGACGAAGTGAAGTTTCGAACACGAAAGAGGGTGCAAGACAAGATGATGGAGAAATTCTATATTTAAAGGACGTAAGCAAATTTCGGGATGAAATTTTTGTTAAGATGGGTAGATTGTAACACCCCAACTTTTTCTACCCATTTTATTTGTACTCGAAAGGACGTCGTTTACGCATCTGAAAATTTTTGGCCTTTATTTCTTTTGTCGAGAGAAGTATTTCATTTTTTTTGGGCCTATAACAATTATTCTTTTCCTATCCCAATTTATTTATTCCCAAGCCCAATTCTTTTAGCAACTATTTCAGCCCAATTTTGGAGAAGACCAAGTCAGGTTTTATTTCATCAATTTTGAGCCCTTCTCCACTTCCTTTTCGGTTACCACATTTGAGAAGGAGAAAGAAATCAGATTTTAAATAAAGGAGCAAATCTCGGCCATATCTCCAACACACATATCTCCCCATGATTCCACGTTTTTCTTTTTCTCAACCAGTACCAACAAAATCGAGAGAGGAAACCGAGAGATGAGGGGAGAAAAAAAAGTGAGGCAGCGGCAATGATCGAGGGAGGAGAAATTTCTTGGATCGAATGGCGATAGGCAGCGTTGAAGCCATCGTGGTTCGGGCAGAGACTGTGGCGAATTGCAGCGACGATGAGAGAAGAAGATAGGCGGAGAGTTGAGGCTTCGAGCTCGCCGACGGTGACGACAGAGTTACATTATTGGAACAAAACGAATTGGTAGAGAGATGAGTGATGGTGATCGAAAGAGGAAAGGAGATAGAGGCATGTGACGTGTTGAGAGTTCTTTCTATGAAATCGGAGATATGAGAGTAAAGAGGGGATGACGAGAGATAGATGGAGGAGTGACAGCAGCGGTGCGATGCTGATCGGGATAGCGATGGCACTGCTCGTCTGCTCGATGAATCCCTAACAGCAGCAGCAGCAGCGACTGAGCAGCGGCATGGCAGGTTGTCCCGGCGGAGCAGCAGCGCCCGATCAGCGGCTGCAGTGGGGAGGCAACGGCTGTTCGGGGGCGGTGACTTCGCGGAGGAAGGACGACGGACAGCACGGGGTGTACGAACAACAGCAATCACGAGAGAGAGAGGGAGACAGCAGCTATCGGCTCGACGGAGAGACAACAACGCTGTAAAATAAGAAAGAGAAGATGGAGAGATAAGCTAGACGGAGGGAGAGTTGGTGGGGAGACTGCAATGATATTTGAGATTTTCAATTGGGAAAAGTTAGGAGAGAGAGATCGACGAGTAAGAAAGAGATGGTTGGATTTTGATTTATGTTGTGTTGGGTCATATGATTGATTCAAGTGAATTGAATAAATAGTAGTATTGGGCTAAGTTTAATTTAGATGGGGCATGTGGTTGGAGTATTAAGACTAGTTGGCTGACACGAAAAAAATAAAGTGACGAAGGGAAGTAGTTACGTTTTATGCTGGAAACATTAAATTGTGTTGGGCCGGAGATAAGAAGCTCGGGTAGCCTCGGGAATAATTGGAAGAATGGAAGCATGGACTCCAGGAAGGATTTTCTCCGCGAACAAAATTGGAGTCGAAGTAAGGAGCTCAAATCCAGAAAATTAAACGAACGAGGTGGGCTTTCGAACTAAATACTTTCTAGAGCTTTAGTTTTAATATTTTGATTCGAGCATCATTTTATGTGACGAAATTCCTTTTAACTGAGATTTCAAGTATTATTAATTTTATTCGAGGATGATGTGATTTATGTGCTTAAAGTGAAATGATTTAAGTGAAAGTGATGTTATGTGATATATGTGTTGATTTATCGAGTGATTTGTGATTTGTTCGACTTGTTGATGTGATGTGAGATGATGCTCGACCTTGACAGAGAAAAATGATTTATGCTTCAAATACGTTTTTGAGGAAAATAAAGTTTGCAAAGGGAATGTCATGCCATGCTTTTGTTTGAGAAATGCCTATCTGTTTGTTTAGCAAGGGAGTTGTCCCTACTAGACCTATTGAAATCGAATTCGGGTCTGACTAGGAAGTGAGTTCCTACTCAGGCTAGTGTACACCACGTAGATCGTGCGCTATCTCTTCGAGTTGGCCGGTCTAGTGACTTTGAATGTGGCCTCATTCCTTGTCATGTATGTTGAGATTGTTGAGATGATGTTGTTGAGGTTGTTGAGATGATGATGTTGATGATGGCTTAGTGGGGAGTGAGTCCCTACTATGAGTTTAATCGAATTCGGGTCCTAGCAAGAGTGCGTCCCTACTCGGACTAGTGTACACGATGAGGACTGTGAGTCATCGAACGGGTTGGCCGGTTTTCGTGCTCGTGGAAAGTGGCCCCCTTACACGACACCCTAAAGAACAGATATGGCAGTTTCTTAAATAAATCAAGGAGAAATGGTTGTGTTTTGAAATGATGAGGAAAAAGGATTTGAGGATGAGTTGAAAGTTTGTGTTTGGGATATTTTTAGTGTCTCGGGCCTTTTCAAGTTAAAACCCCGAGGTCACTCAATGGTGGCATGATATAATTGTTTTTATAAAATTGTTTTAGCATTTGTACACTGAGTGCATCAAGTACTCAGCCCTGCATGTGTTTTCCTTATGTGCAGGTTGAGCGGTGACGAGCGCGGTGGGTGTTGAGCATAAAAGTGAAGAATGTCTATCAAATGTCTAGAATATGTTGTGTCTTCATACATAACATTATTCTACTCTCGAAATGCTTCTGCTAAATATTGTTTCTTTTGAGTTGTTGATTGTTGAGATACTCTGATTTTATTCGAGCTATTTCCATTTGTTTCGAGCTATGGTCAAGTTGTGATGTTTTCCCCTTTCTTCCCCGCTTGTTTAATCCTCCCCTAGTCGCGATCAACCAGAAATGCATGAACTAGTTTCAACTTTTAGGCAGCTGTCCCCACAAGCTTAAGGTCTATCCGATCGTCTACAGTCTCCAAATCCTCCCCTTCCCTTCTTCTACTTAGTCGGTCTATCAGTTCGTCAAGATAACCTATTAACTTCCCAATTGTTGGATTCACTCGATCGCTCATTCCTCACCAGGGATGTTTGGATCGATTCACCTTAAAGGCATTACCACACCACTGATGCTTCGGGTTATGAGAGTTTCTCTTTCCTACAGCCCCTCTCTCTTTTTATTTTATTTCTTTATTCCCGGGTCAGGTCACTATTGCTTCCTACCCTTAGATTTCTTTTTCTTCTCTACCCCCATTTTTTTCCTTTTTTTTCCCTGGACTTCGTCCAGCTTATACCTCCTTTTTCTGGACTTCGTCCAGCTTATATCTCCAGAACCCTTTTCCCACTTTCCCTGGACTTCGTCCAGCTTATACCTCCTTTTTCTGGACTTCGTCCAGCTTATACCTCCTTTTTACTACTATTTTTTTTCCTTCTGACTCTTCGTCTTTGAGCATCGTTTTCTGTTGAATCTGTTTCATTCTGCCTAGGTAGCTTAAATCCAGTAGTTACGGTAATTTCCAATGTTGAATCGCATGTTTTCATTTCTGTAGTTAATCTGCCTGAGTTTACAAATCTAGATAGCTGTTAGATTTTAGATCTGAAATGGTTAAATGTGAAAGCTTAGTTTACGTAGTTTCTGCCACCTTGCATGTCACCCAATAAGCATGATTTCAGTTTCGCTAGATTAATCTTTTGATTTGGAGTTTTTAATTTTGGATCTGAGCTGTGAAGTTTGTTAATCTGTGTTTCTCGTTCATGAAATCTGAGATTGTTGATCTGAGTTTATTCATGTTGAAGAAGATAACATCCACATCCAAGTTTGGGACCACTTTTACTTTTTAGTTATTTTTTTTTTGCTTTTGTCCTTTACTTTTTCTACCTTTTCAGCTGGTACCCTACAGATTTGTCAGTCTATTCACCTAACTACCTCTTTTCCTCTGATATTCCGTTTAGCTTTTTATAGTAATCCCGTACCTTACACATTTTTTCTGAGACATAATGTCCCCTACTCTCACGTACACAGCTGCTTATCAAACGTCTCTCACACCTCCTAATCAGTAGAGTAACATCTTAACTTCCAGCCTAGATAAAGTCTCAACCCAAAGCGTGGTAGCTAACCAAAACCTCTCCAGAATTTCACCACAATTCCCAAAGCGCATTCATCTCTGTGGGATTCGACCCCTACCTTCACTATACTACCCAGTAGAAGAGGGTTGAGGATTTATTGATACCAGGTTCAGGCTTAGCCAGGGATTCCATACTGATCAGTAGGATATACCTTCGCTTTAACGACACCTGACACAAACCTGCTCTTTCAAATTGCGCCGTTGCCGGGGAAGAATGACGTTATTTATTGTTATTGTGTGTGACGCTTTGGCGTATATATTGTGGATAATTTTTCTCTTTCTTTTTATTTCAGTTTATGAGAAGCAGTTCGGCTCCTGACCAGTGGAGACCGAAGATACTTCAGCGAGGATCTATACTCGTAACCACTCGATCTGACCTGTCGACGGCGTTGTCTGACTTAGGCTCGAGTAGTGACGAGGAGCAATACACCATAGAGGGGTCAATACCAGAAGAGATACCACTGTTGGAAGGCAACCCAAGAGAGATGGCTGCCAACGTAGATGATGATCCAGAAATCGGAACGCTGAACACGCATACCGAGGGAGAACCACCGCAAGCTATAGTAGTCACCCCGAGGCAGACTGCCTATGATGTGAAGCTCCATGTTATCACAATTCTGCCTACGTACTGCGGGAAGAGCTATGAAGGCCCTTACGAGTTCCTTCATGAGTTCTGTAAGATTTGTAGGGCGCAGAGGAGGCCAGCAGGGGCAACCGAGGATGACTACAGATTGAAGGCTTTGCCGTTCGTTTTGAAAGGGAAGGCAAACACCTGGTTCATGCGACTGCCTCCTAATTCCATCGAAAGTTGGGCCGACTTCAAGTCAGGTTTCCTAGGAGAATTTTTCCCGTCATCGAAGACGAGCGCGCTGAAGAGAGAGATCACTAGTGTGAAGCAAGGGTACGATGAGCCCTTGAGTGATTATTGGGCGAAGTACATGAGCCTCTTGGATGCGTGTCCCAACCATCGCATGGCGGATATAGAGGTACATCATACCTTTTATGAGGGAATGAACAAGGCAACAAAGGACCTAGCAAACTCCTCGTCAGGAGGAAGCTTCACGCAGTTGAGGGTCAGCGAAGCTAAGAGGATCCTAGGGAAACTTTTGAGCGCGAAGAAGGAGTACGACAATTCAAGAGATGGTTACAGCAGAGAAAGGATTTCCAGCGCCTTGTCTACTGACCAGGAGTAGAAGATAGAGCAGAAGATGGATTTGAATATGGACGAATTGAAGAAGACACTCCTGAGCGCAATCGAAAAGAATGCACCACCGACTTCCCCAGCTGGGAACTACAAGGGTGGAGAACAGGGAAACCAAGGACCGAGCTATGATCAGCCTAATGACTTCGTGAATATGTAACAAGTCAACGCTGCTGGGTATTACAATTCTAGTGGGCATTGGATCCAGGGGAGACAACGGGATGCACCATGGAGGGACCATCCGAACTTTCGATACGGAGATGGGGGCCAAAATCAAAACCAAGGTCCAAGTCAGAACCAATACCACTCTCACCCGCACCAGAATTTCAACCGGAGCCCAGAAAATCCAAACAACCAGTTCAACTGGTCAGGAAGGAACCAACAACCCCATAGTCAACAACCTCAAAACCAACACCCACAAAACCAGAATCAAAACCCTGTTTATGTACCACCCCACCAGAGAAACTTTCAAAATTACCAGAATCAACCTAACCAGGGTCCGCAACATCAGCAAAACCAAAAACAGTTCCAAAACCAGAACCAGAACCAATATCACCATGACCAGTACAACCCTCCTGGCCAGTATAACCAATACCCACCTAACCAGAACCAACAAAACTTCCAAAATTTCCAGCCCAACCAAAGTTCCCAGTATAACCAGCACCAAGGCCCAAATCAGTCACAATATCCCAACAGGACAAGACGATCCATGGAGGACATGATGGGAGAATTGCTCGCGTCGCAGCAAGGTATCAAGGGCGAGTTGCAATCCCACAACGAAGTAGTGCAGGGGATGTAGAATGCCCAGAAGGAACATAAAGTGAACATGGATATGATGAACAGACAGTTGGCCCAACTGGCCAGTTCGGTGGGTGATTTGAGAGGAAATTCGAGGAAACTCCCTTCTACAGTCCATATACCCGAAAAAGAGAATGTTAGTAAGGTGACACTGAGGTCCGGCACCGCCTATGAAGGACCCCAACCGAAAAAAGCCAATGGAGAATCGAGTGGGATGAAAAAAATGGGCAATACCATTTCGTTGGAAGAGCTAAAGAAACCTGAAAGAGCACGTTTGCGTAGGTGTCGTTCAAGCAAGGATGTATCCTACTGATCAGGATGAAACAATCCCCTGCTAAGCCTAAAACCTGGTATCAATAAATCCTCAACCCTCTTCTACTGGGTAGTATAGTGAAGGTCGGGGTCGAATCCCATAGAGATGAATGCGTATTTGGAATTGTGGTGATATTCTGGAAAGGTTTGGTTAGCTACCACGCTTGGGTTGAGTCTCTACCTAGACGGGAAATTAAGATGGTGTCCTACTGGCTAGAAAGGGTGAATGGTGGTCGACATGTAGTGGTGTACGTGGAATTATGGTGAATGCGGTGTAACAGAAAATATGCGGAAAGTACTAGGTTTCTATAAAAGGCTTAACAGAAAAGCAGGGAATAAGTGGTAGTTGTGGTGACTAGACTGTCGGATCTGCAGGGTGTACTAAAAGTGAAGGACAAAAAGCAAAAAGCATCTAAAAAGCAAAGTGGTCCCCAACATTGGATCTGGACATCATCTTCTTCAACAAACACAAAATAAAATCAGAAAACAAACCAGATTCAGCACTATTAAAACACAGATTGATAACTCACGAACACAGATCTACAATCAAAGATTCCAAATCAAAAATCAAACATCGAAACTGAAATTCCGCATACTGTCAACATGGAAGAAAACAGGAAACACATAACTGCACCTTGCATGAAACAAACCTCTATGAAATAAAAGTACACAAATTATGCTAACTCGAAGAAATAAACTACGAACTGGAAACACACGATTCGATACTCAAAACGACTAGAAACTCTAGATCCAAGCTAACTAGGCAGAAAGAAAGGAGATCGGCGAAGTAAACTAAACAGAAAACAACTTCATAGCATAAACATGTTCGGATCTTCAAACAAAGTACTTCTAGGCAGTGAAATTCAAAAGTAAACAAAGATCCAGCGTAAGGAAAAACAAGCAATTTAACTACGAAAGCAAAATAAAAGTGTTTTGCCACGCCGGGCGATGGAACTTCTAACTACGATCTTGCTGACTGGATGAGAACGTCTGGAATTCCGGGAACTTCTTGAACTCAAGTGACCATGGCTGTGGCGAGGAACGAGAAACTCGAAAGATAATGCTGAAGGACTGATTGACCGAAGAGAGATTGCTAGCTAAGTTTAGGAGTTCACTAACTACTTGATGATGATTCTCTCTCCAAGTGGCTTCTTTATATAGGGAGGCCTCCCTTAATTTTTAGGGTCGACTCTCGGCGTGAAATGACTCTTTTGCCCCCTTGCTAGCGGTTGATCTGTCCCAGCTATCCTTCTTCTCCATCTGGAGCCATTCTTGCATGTATACTGGTCAGTACGTAATCGTCCTGACGCCCCTTTTCACCTGAAGTATCTGAAGCTTTGCCTACTGGCTAGAACACTCAACCTGCACACTTAAGCAACTTGTTTTGCAGATAAAGTTCAAATATGCACATCATACTGACCAGTAACCAAGGCCTAGAATACGACTTATCAAACTGCTCACACTTACCACATGCTTGTCCTCAAGCGTGAAGACAAACAAAAGAAGTAAGTCGTATTCTAGCCTGGTTACTCCCCTGACCGACTCTACCTAAACTAGACTCTATACCACGACGCAAAGAAAAACACTTGAACAAACACAGAAAAACACACAATCAAACATAAAAAGACTAAAACACAAAGATTGGGCTATATTTTCAACCATCCCTCCCCTCGGGATTAGGTGCAATCTGGCCTTAGACAGCCTTGAACTTTCGCCACCCCCTCTTTCTTTCCCAGTCAGTATATCCGCTTGTCAAGATCGCCCAAACTCTCAGCCAAACACTAGGTTCACTCAGTCACTCATACCTTACCAGGACGATTAGGACTGTATTCTCTCAATATGCTCAACCACAATTGCTTCGGACTTAGATCTCACGTGCAGCTACTGAAGGACTTAAAGGCTTGTAATGGGGCTATTGGTTTGTAATGTTTTAGGGTGGATGTTCCTAAGGCTCTAGGTTCAAAATTTCTGCTTTATTGAGGTGGGGGAACTGTGTGCGTTTGGGCTCTTGGTTGTTGCTTCTCTGGGCTGGCGCTTCTGGCTATGATCTCCAACTGGTCAGTAGCTTCTTGTGGCTTCGCCACCCTTATTCCTTCTATTTCCTTTTTTTGTGGTCAAGTTTTCTGACCATTTTTCTTCATATTCTTCTTTTTTTTTGTTCCTCTTTCCCCTGTGGCTTCGCCACCCTTATACCTTCTTCTTCTTTTTTTGTGGACCTGGGATGACTCCCTGGTCGATTTTCTTCCAAACTTTCTTGCCCAGCTGGTCTCTGCCTTCTTGTACACCTTTCTGGCCAGTAAGCTCCAATCGTCTCATGCCTTGCGCACACAGTCCCAATGGCTAGGGGTGTATATCTGGGTATAAAGAGTTAAGAAAATGGGTTCTAAAGGTGGTTTTTTTTTTGGGGGGGGGGGGTTCCTACTGCCTTCAGTGTTGCTACCCGTGGTCACTTCACCCTAGGCAATTTGTGGTAGCCGCTCTTTTCTTTTCTAAACATGTGGAAAGTGGTTCCACTTAAAGCTTATAACTCACATTTTAAGAGGGCTTTCGTGTTTGGCTCTAAGTATGGGCTTTTCTCTTATACTCACATCATCTATCCTGGCTAGGAGGTACTAAGGGGGGTGGTTTCTGTTTTCCAGCATGTCTTATTTCCCTCAATTCCCCTCACCATCAGCTCAAGACAGTTGAGTTTTAAGCCCAATCAAGACACAAAATAAAAAAAACTATACCTAACAGGACACTAACACAAGCACAAACACAGACCACACATATACACATTCATCATACTGGTCATTGCGTCCCCCCTCCCACTTAACAAGTGTCTGCCCTCAGATAGGGCTGTTAAGTGGAAAAGGTAATGGCCAGTATGATGGACACATAGACAAACAGACAAAAACATCATATTAAAACTAAACTTCTCACACTTAGACTATGGAATGGGCTAAGTGGGAGAGTTTGAAAACCTAAACAGAAACCAACAAACAAAACACACATATATACAAAACTCCTCACACTTAGGCCATGCAATGGGCTAAGTGTGAGCCAACATGCTTACGAAAAAGAAAACAGAAAACACAAACACATGCGCTAAAAAGACAAACCCTTTACTTCTCACACTTAGACTATTAAATAGGCTAAGTGTTAGAAATGGGGTTTGCACACAAACAACAAATTATACTACCTAAAAAAAACAATTAAAGTACGAAAAAAAACTAAAAACTGAAAATAAAAAGAAAACTAACTGGTCAGGTGGGGTGGTGGTCACTTGTTCCTCCTGCTCCTTCGCGGGGCAGGTTGTGGTGCAGGTGGTTCTTCTGGTTGCTCATCCTCATTCTCGGATTGCTTGTTTCCAGATTCTGCCGACTCTTCGGCATCTCCTTCCTCTTGTTCCGCCTCTAGTTTCTGCTCTGCTTCTTTCGTCTCGGTTAATACCTCCTCTGATACTCGTGGTTCATTAGCTCGGCCTCCATGGCCACTTGGTTCAATAGCTTCCTCTTGGCCTCGTTGTGTTAACTCCATCAATATCTCGTCTATCACGGATGCCATCCTGGCCATTTCTGTTATCAACCGGTGGTTTTCCTCTCCTAGCCTGGTAACAATCGTCTCCAAAGCCTCTTGCTTCTGACTCTGCCTCGTCTGTCCTGCAGACTCCTTCAGGATCCCTTCCATTACTGATGCTAACCGTGTAATTTCTGATCTCATCTGTCTGTTTTCCTCCGCTATCTCGTCCACAGCCTTCTCTAGCCTTTCCTGTCTCTGCTCCTGATCTTGTGTTCCCGGATGTGCTGCAGATCTCCCAGTCGGTATAGCTTCTTCTCCCATTGCGTAGAATTGGGGTGCGCCCTGCCTCATGTAAACGGTGTTCGTTCGGACGAACAAAGGTGTATCAAAAAGACCAGGAGGATCCACCATGATCTGGTCGGATAAGTCTTCGGCCTCCGTGATGATGATGTTGTTTCTGACGAACACTCCCAAGACATGGCAGAGAGTGAGGTTCCTTGCTGGGTGGGTGGCAATTAGATGGCATTGGTAGGCGGTCCAAAAACCCAGATGCAACTTCCTTCCAAGCTTGGCGCACCAGAGAAGGTATAACTCCGTCATCGATGTCCTAACAGCGGAGTTCGACTGCCCCAATAAATTGAAATCCAGGTAAAGTTGTACAAGATGTAGAATCGGGTTGTTGAAATGAACGGAGCGGGAAATAGTGGACTGGAATTGCCCTGCATCAGGGTGAGTAAGTTCCTCCCAGGCTTCCTGGGGCTCAAATTCCACATGTCTGCGGGGAATTCCCCGCTCCCTACTTCTCCAATCAGGCCCTATGGCCTCCTCTAAACTGCACATTCCCAGACGCACGGTCCACTCAATCAAGCTCATCCGTATCTCTCCGCCAAACAGCCTAAAACTGATACATTCCTCATCTAGATCAGTGGTGACCTTAAACCTAAAGGTCGTGAAAAACTTCTTCGCTAATCTAACCGGGACACTCGGATTCCCATTCTCCAACAACCATTCGAATCCTAACGCGTGCAAATAAGAGAGAAACTGCTCGCGGGCTCCTAACTCATCTAAAGAAGGAATATGAAGTACCTTTCCGCTTTTCACCTGCTTACTCCTTTCATCCCTGCTATCGAAAGCTTTCTGTAGCTCCTTCGAGTCGAAAAGCTTCATCTCCTCCACCAGATCATCAGTAAGGTCCACTGTCCAGCGCCGGTACCTCAGTCCCTCTACCGGTGGGTGGACTAACTCCCGATGATCGTTCTGAAGCTGTTGTTCGGCGTACTCCTCATCCTCCAAAGAGATATCGCTGTCGGAGGTTGATTCCTCGCTGGCAGCGTATTCGCTATCACTTTGTTCCCTCCGGTGTTCCTGGACTAGCTGAACTGACTCAGTAATGACTATGCCAGTGTTTACTATACGTGGCTTCTTGTTGCTGGGCTTCTTTTTCATAGGGGCCTTCCCTTTTCGTTTTCTCTCTTCACGGTATCTAACTTCCTCTCCGTCATCTTTGTCTTTATCTTCTTTGGGTTCCTTCTCAGCTTGTGTTGAAAGTGGATCCTGGGTAGTAGGACTGGTCTCCTTGTGGCCTACTGACCTGGATGCGAGGTCCAGACCCTAAGCCATCCCGTCAGCCTCTTCACCTTGGCCACTCAGTGTTGGAGAGACCGCTCCGGTTTCCATTGCAGTATCCTCTAGGTCAGTAACAGGTAAAGACTCCTCCCCAGGTTTTGTGGGAGTGGCCCTCTCTTCTTCACTCAAGATCTCCACGGGATCTGCCTCTGTGTTCGGCTTCGCCTTACTAGCTGCCCACTTCCCTAAGCATCTTTGTGACACCCTCTTTGGCTTCGGCTGTTCTGCCCTAGGGTCGCCCTTCAACACCAACTTCCTCTTGATGGCCTTCGGTTTTACTACTGGTGGCGCCACTGGAAGGGGTACATCAATCTCCGGTTCTGCTTCCTTTACTTCCGTTTCCTGTGCTTCAACAAGTGTGTCACCCCCCTCTGCTTCTAGCTGGGATGATTCCGACATAATTTCTTCTTCCCTATCTTGGATTTCCGAGCGGTTTCTTTCTTCGGCTTTTTCACTTTCTCCTACTACTCGTGATGCGAGGTCTAGCCCCTCAGCCACCACGGCAGTGTCATCTTCCATCCGATTGACATCATCTAAAATAGCCTGAAATTCCTCATCGGTCATTAGGCCCTGCTTCTTGGCTGATTCGTTCAGATCTATCTCCTCCCTCGCCGCTTTTTGGGGAACGACTTCCGCCGTCAGCGTTTTTTCCGATCCGACTTCCCCCTGTAGGTTCCTCTGTTCCTGACCTTTCCTCGCTTCACGTTCTTCTGAGTCGGAATCGTAATGAGCGGAAATGGGGTCAATCTCCATTGAATCACTGTGTTGTGGAGTTTCTGAGGGTTCCGAGGACTCATGTGGTGCGGTAGTCGATGGAGCTTCTCTTTCTGGTGGAATTTCGGAGGAAGTCGCAATGGAGGTGGGGAGTGTTGCTGTAGCTGGTACAATCGGTTCCGAAGGATTTTCTCCGATTACTCTCTCTTGTCCCCCGATTTGACCAAAACCTGCCAGCGCCGCTGACCAATCCCTATTAGGGTCCTGCTGTCAAAGAAACGCCGCCATTGCTTCCAAGGAGACCATTGTTGGCACTTGAGGAGTCGGCTCTGAAGTTTGCGGTTGTGGTTGTGGTTGTGGGCTCGGTGGCTGTTCTTCCCGTGGCGGTGGTTGTGGGCTCGGTGGCCGTTCTTCCCTGCGGGTTGAAGTTTGTTTGATTTTTGTTGCCCGTGCTTTCTTTCCCATGGTTGTAGTGGTGATTTGGTGGTGGAGATTTGGAGTTTAATTTCTGGGCGAGATGGAAGAAAAATTTTAAAAGTGAAAATGAAAATGAGGGTTTGTGAAGGAGAAAGGTGAAGACGGTATGGTTAAATGAGGGAGAGAGAGAGCAGTTGTGGGTAGTTCTAACCGGCTATGGGAGGTATCCGGTCGCGTCGTTTCAAAGGAGAGACGGTTGAGAATGTCGGCTCCTGATTGGCTGGCGTGTCTCCTCTCTCTGCTCACGCGCCTTCTCCAGCCACTGCCACCCTGCAAAAGCTGCACAAACTTTAATTCAAATTTTCGACCTCTCCATAATTCCCCCTATAATTGCCTAATAAGGAAAATAATTCAAATGGACACTTAAATAAAAATTGAAATAGCACCAAATAAGCAATCTCGTGGTCAATGCATACTTCAAAATAATAATTAAGGCCCGAAAATATTTTTGGGTTTTCTAAACATTAACAAGCAAAGGTTTAAATCAATTAACTACCACATATTCACAATATTTACACTTTTTTCTAGGCAATTTAGAATTCTACTTGGCCAGTAAGTGTAGACTTTCAAAAGAATTGGCCCAGTGGAATTCTAAATTCCTATCCTACTGGTCAGTATGTGGCCAAGGTACGTGGTTGTAGTGGAATTTCATCCACTACAACCACATCACTGTTGTCTCTAAATACCTTGAGCCTATGCCCATTCACAATAAAAGGTTCAGAGTTAGGAAGACTCTCTGAAATTTCTACTGCTCCATTGGAACGGAGTGAGTTGATGACATAAGGTCCTGTCCATTTCGATTTGAGTTTCCCAGGCATGAGCTTCAACCTTGACTGGAAGAGTAGTACTTTCTGGCCTACATGGAGCTCCTTGGTTCTCAGATTTCTATCATGCCACAATTTAGTTCGCTCCTTGTACCACATGGTGGAATCGAACGACTCCAATCTAAGTTCCTCAAGCTCCTGAAGCTGCAGCTTCCTTTCCTCTTCACAGGCTGTAGCATCCATATTCACTTCCTGTACTGCCCAGTATGCCCGGTGTTCAATTCCAACCGGTAAATGGCACATCTTCCCAAAAACGATCCGATACGGGGACATCCCTATGGGGGTCTTGTAGGCTGTTCGGTATGCCCAGAGAACATCTTCTAACCTCACACTCCAATCCTTCCTAGAAGGATTTACAGTCTTCTCCAGAATCTTCTTGATCTCGCGGTTAGAAATCTCCGTCTGACCGTTAGCTTGCGGATGGTAGGGACTCGAAAGTCTGTGGTGCACACCGTATTTTTTCATTAAGGCCTCGATCGTGCGATTACAGAAGTGTGTACCTTGATCAGATATGATCGCCCTCGAAACTCCGAACCGGCTGAAGATATGACTCTTTAAGAAATTGGCCACCTCCTTTGCTTCACAAGTGCTCGTGGCTTTGGCTTCTATCCATTTGGAGACGTAATCCACCGCGACTAAGATATACAAATTGCCATAGGATGAAGGAAACGGACCCATGAAGTCCATTCCCCAAATGTCGAACAATTCACATACAATTACCGGAACCTGGGGCATCTCGTCTTTCGCAGATATCCCACCTGTCAGTTGACAGCGCTCACAACTTCTGCAGAATTCGTACGCATCCTTGTTGAGGGTTGGCCAATAGAAGCCGCTATCCAAAATCTTCCTTGCTGTTTTCTTGGATCCGAAATGTCCTCCACATGCTAACGAGTGGCAATGGATCAGAACGTCTCTTTGCTCCCAGTCAGGAACGCACCTCCTTATCACTTGATCGGATCCCACTCTCCACAGATAGGGGTCATCCCAAAAGTAGTATTTTGCCTCACTCTTGATCTTCATTCTTTGGGCCTTAGTAATACTCGGCATTTCTGGAAGTTCTCCAGTCACCAGGTAGTTGGCTAAGTCCACATACCATGGTTCTTGCCCTACCTTTACTTTTCCTTTTCCTGTATCATACTAGCCAGTGAGCTTCACCACTCCTTCCCAGTCAATCTTCCTGACCTAAAAAATTACCACGCATAAATGCTCCTCTGGAAACTTGTTGTGCACCTCTTCGCTGTTTCCATCTTGCACTATTCTACTCAAATGGTCCGCCACCTTATTCTCGACTCCTCTCTTATCTTCCACCGCCCAATCAAATTCTTGTAACAAGAGGGCCTATCGGATCAAGCGGGGTTTGGATTCCTTCTTGGCAATCAGATACTTAATCGCTGCATGGTCAGTATAAACGATGACCTTGGGTCCCAACAAATATGGCCGGAACTTCTCGAACGAATACACCACTGCCAGCATCTCCTTTTCAGTGGTATCGTAATTCCGCTGGGCTTGATCCAGAGTCTTAGAGGCATAAAAAATTACGTACCTCTTCCCATCGATCTTCTGACCCATTACGGCTCCCACTGCATAATCACTGGCGTCGCACATTACTTCGAAAGGGTAGTCCCAGTCAGGAGCCCGTATGATAGGTGCAGATATGAGCTTTTCCTTGAGAAGGTTGAACGCAGCCTTGCATTGCTCATCAAAAACAAACTCTACGTCATTCTGCAGAACTCGGGTGAGGGGTTGGGCAATCTTGGAGAAATCCTTGATAAATCTTCGATAAAAACCGGCGTACCCCAGAAAACCCCTTATCCCCTTCTGATCAGTAGGGAATGGTAATTTGGATATAACATCCACCTTGGCTCGATCCACCTGGATACCTCTTTCTGAGACCACGTGTCCTAAAACTATCCCTTCGATGACCATAAAATGGCACTTCTCAAAATTCAAAACCAAACTCTTGGCTTGACACCGCTCTAGAACTATGTCCAAATGATGAAGGCATGAGTCGAAAGAGTCTCCGTAGACCGTGAAGTCATCCATGAATATCTCTATACAGTCCTCAATCAGATCAGAGAATATGCTCATCATACATCGTTGAAACGTACCTGGAGCGTTACATAAACCGAAAGGCATGCGTCAGTATGCATAGGTTCCGAATGGGCAAGTGAAGGTGGTCTTATCCTGGTCTTCAGGATCCACGTAAATTTGGAAGTAACCGCTGTACCCATCTAGAAAACAGAAGTACTTCTTCCCAGCTAATCTCTCAAACATTTGGTCGATGAAAGGCAGGGGAAAATAGTCCTTCCTGGTCGCATTGTTCACCTTACGGTAATCGATGCACATTCGCCAACCCGTGACCAGCCTCGCTGGAATCAGCTCATTCCTCTCATTTTGAACGACTTGGATTCCCGACTTCTTTGGGACCATGTGGATCGGGCTGACCCACTCACTATTTGACACTGAATAGATAATCCCTAGCGAACAACAATTTAAAGATTTCCTTCAATATTTCTTCTCGCATGTTGGGGTTTACCTTCCTTTGGGCATCTCGATGTGCCTTTGCTCCCTCTTCCAGCCTGATGTGGTGCATGCAGACATCGGGACTTATTCCCACTAAATCTGTAAGGCTCCATCCAATTGCCCTTCTGTTCTTACTCAACACAGTCAGTAGCCTTGCCTCCTGTTCCTTTGTAAGGCTGCTGCTGATAATCACCGGATATGAGTTCTCCTCTCCGAGGAAGGCATACTTCAAATTCGATGGCAATTTCTTCAGCTCAACTTGGGGTGAAAGCGTGTCTTCGGGTAGAGGGTTTTTCTCAGCCTCTCCTTCTTTCTCTATTTCTCCCTCTGAAGATTCATCTATACTGACTGGTAGCTTGGCCCCTGTGGCTCCAATGAATTCCGATTTCTGGCAGAAGTCCTTAATTGCTCCCTCTATCTCTTCATCGGTTAACCCTTGGCTACTGATCAGATCACACCATGCAGCAGCTTCTATGTCCGCCTGCTCATAAACATCTAAAACTTGGAGCTTCTCCTGCAATAGTTCGGTCTCAAGAAAATCTTGGACTAGGGGGTCATTCACATCAACATAGCACAAGTTTTCAGAATCAATAGGTTTCTTCGTGGCCTCATTGATATCAAAAGTAAATTTCACTCCATGGAAATCAATGCAAATTGTCCCCTCGGCCATGTCTACTATTGTCTTGGCCGTTCTAAAAAATGGCCTTCCTAACAATATGCCACTAGATTCCCTAGCCTCGGACTCACTCATTTTGATCACGTAAAAGTCCGCAGGGTAGGTAAAATCATGCACTCTAACCAACACATTTTCTAGAACACCCTCTGGACTTATGCATGACCTATCAGCTAGTTGGATCAACACTCTAGTGCTCGACAACCTAACTCCCTTCAATCGGTTATATATTGACAAAGGCATGACATTAATAGAAGCTCCAAGATCACACATTGCATGCTCGACTTTCACATCTCCTATAGTTATGGGTAGAGTGAACATACCTGGATCGGCCCTCTTGGGCGGTAGCTTCTCCTGCACAATTGCAGACGCGATCCCTTCTACCATGATCTTCCCATCCTCTTGGGCTTTCCCGACTATGAATTCCTTAATGAACTTCCCAAGTGGGGGTAGCTTCACGGCTTGGAGGAATGGTATGGTGACATCCAATTTCCCAAAAATCGACAAGTAGTCCACCGGGTTCTCCTTCTTTCTTTTTATAACAAAGCGGAAAGGGAATGGTCTCTCCCTCCTTTTCTCCTCTACAAGTCCCTCAGCAACCTTCTTGGAATCTTCCTTGGGCAAATTCTGGGTCTGAGCCTCCGTTCTGGATTCTACCTCTTGATTGGGTTCCTTCCTGACCAGTACGTTCTCGGGTTCACCTCCTCCACATGGCGTCTCCCCCAAGAGAAATGGTCCTGCTTCCGCGGCATGGATCTCTTAAGCTCTTCCACTGAGATGGTGTCGCCCCCTATCTTCGTTCCACTCGGCTCTCCACTTGGTTGTTTCGGTCGAGGTCCATCATAAGTAGTTCCTAACCTCAATGTAACCTTACTCACATTCGCCTTTTCGGGTATTTGGACTGTAGACGGGAGTTTCCCTGCATTTCCTCTTATTTCACCCATAGAACTGGCCAGTTGGGCCAACTGCTTATTCATCATATCCATGTTCGCTTTGTGTTCCTTCTGGGCATTTTGCATCCCCTGCACCATTTCGTTGTGGGATTGCAACTCGCCCTTGATACCTTGCTGCGACGCGAGCAGTTCTCCCATCATGTCTTCCATGGATCTCCTTGGCCTGTTAGGGTATTGTGACTGATTTGGGCCTTTGTGCTGGCTGTACTGAGAACTTTAGTTTTGCTGGAAATTTTGGAAGTTTTGCTGGTTCTGGTTAGGTGGGTACTGGTTATACTGGCCAGGAGGGTTGTACTGGTCCTGGTGATATTGGTTCTGATTTTGGTTTTGGAACTGATTTTGGTTCTGATGGTGCTGGGGTGCTTGATTCGGCTGATTTTGATAATTTTGGAAGTTTTTCTGGTGGG
The DNA here is from genome assembly GCF_004379255.2 of Salvia splendens. Classification (NCBI taxonomy): domain Eukaryota; kingdom Viridiplantae; phylum Streptophyta; class Magnoliopsida; order Lamiales; family Lamiaceae; genus Salvia; species Salvia splendens. Next base: position 28,668,979 of record NC_056046.1, read on the forward strand.
GTGGTACATAAACAGGATTTTGGTTTTGGGATTGTTGGTTCCTTCCTGACCAGTTGAACTGGTGGTCCGGGTTCGCTGGTCCACGGTTGGGGTTTTGGTTTTGGTGGGGGTTATATTGGTTTTGACCTTGACCTTGGTTTTGATTTTGGTTCCCTTCTCCCCATCGAAAGTTTGGGTGATCCCTCCATGGTGCGTCCCGTTGTCTCCCCTGGATCCAATTCCCATTTGAGTTAAAATACCCGACAGCATTAGCCTGTTCTATACTGACCAAGTTGTTTGGCTGATCATAGCTCGGTCCTTGGTTTTCCTGTTCTGCACCCTTGTCGTTCCCAACTGGGGAAACCGGCGGTGTATTCTTCTCGATTGCGCTCAGGAGTGACTTCTTCAGCTCATCCATCTTCAAATCCATCTTCTGCTCAAGCTTCTGCTCTTGGTCAGTAGACGATGCACTTGCAACCCTTTCTCGGTTGTATCCATCCCTTGATTGGTCATACTCCTTCTTCGCACTCAGTAGCTTCCTTAGGACCCTCTTTGCTTCGCTGACCCGTAGCTGTGTGAAGCTTCCTCCCGACGACGAATTGGCCAGGTCCTTGGTTGTTATGTTCATCCCCTCATAGAAAGTATGATGTATCTCAATGTCCGCCATGCGATGATTGAGACATGCATCTAAAAGGCTCATATACCTCGCCCAATAATCGCTCAAGGGTTCATCGTACCCTTGCTTCACACTAGTTATTTCCCTCTTCAGCGTGCTCGTCTTGGATGACGGGAAAAACTCACCTAGGAATACTGACTTGAAATAAGCCCAACTCTCAATGGAGTCGGGGGACAGGCGCATGAACCAGGTGTTTGCCTCCCCTTTCAAAACGAACGACAAAGCCTTCAATCTGTAATCATCCTCGGTCGCCCCTGTTGGCGTCCTCTGCGCCCTACAAATCTTCCAAAACTCATGAAGGAACTCGTAAGGCCCTTCGTAACTCTTCCCGCAGTATGTAGGCAGAATTGCGATCACATGAGGCTTCACATCACATGCAGTTTGTCCTGGGGTCACAACTATGGCTTGAGGTGGTTCTCCTTCGGTATGTGCGTTCAGCGTCCCGATCTCAGGATCTTCGTTTCCTTGAGCGGCCATCCTTCTCGGGTTTCCCTCTATCCTTGGTATCTCTTCCGGTATCGGTCCTTCTATGGTGTATTGCTTCTCGTCACTACTCGAACCTAAATCAGACAAAGCCGTCGACAAACCGGATCGAGTGGTTACGAGTATAGATCCTCGCTGAAGTATCTTCGGCCTCCACTGGTCAAGAGCCGAGCTGCTGCTCATAAACTGAAACGAAAAGAAAAGAGAAAAATTATGAACAGTATATACGTCAAAATATCACTCTCAATAACAGCTAATAACGCCATCCATCCCCGGCAACGGCGCCATTTGAAAGAGCAGGTTTGCGTAGGTGTCGTTCAAGCAAGGATGTATCCTACTGATCAGGATGAAACAATCCCCTGTTAAGCCTAAAACCTGGTATCAATAAATCCTCAACCCTCTTCTACTGGGTAGTATAGTGAAGGTCGGGGTCGAATCCCACAGAGATGAATGCGTATTTGGAATTGTGGTGATATTCTGGAAAGGTTTGGTTAGCTACCACGCTTGGGTTGAGTCTCTACCTAGACGGGAAATTAAGATGGTGTCCTACTGACTAGAAAGGGTGAATGGTGGTCGACATGTAGTGGTGTACGTGGAATTATGGTGAATGCGGTGTAAAAGAAAATATGCGGAAAGTACTAGGTTTCTATAAAAGGCTAAACAGAAAAGCAGGGAATAAGTGGTAGTTGTGGTGACTAGACTGTCGGATCTGCAGGGTGTACTAAAAGTGAAGGACAAAAAGCAAAAAGCATCTAAAAAGCAAAGTGGTCCCCAACATTGGATCTGGACATCATCTTCTTCAACAAACACAAACTAAAATCAGAAAACAAACCAGATTCGGCACCATTAAAACACATATTGATAACTCACGAACACAGATCTACAATCAAAGATTCCAAATCGAAAATCAAACATCGAAACTGAAATTCCGCCTACTGATCAACATGGAAGAAAATAGGAAACACATAACTGCACCTTGCATGAAACAAACCTCTATGAAATAAAAGTAAACAGATTATGCTAACTCGAAGAAATAAACTACGAACTGGAAACACACGATTCGATACTTAAAACGACCAGAAACTCTAGATCCAAGCTAACTAGGCAGAAAGAAAGGAGATCGGCGAAGTAAACTGAACAGAAAACAACTTCATAGCATAAACATGTTCGGATCTTCAAACAAAGTACTTCTAGGCAGTGAAATTCAAAAGTAAACAAAGATCCAACGTAAGGAAAAACAAGCAATTTAACTACGAAAGCGAAATAAAAGTGTTTTGCCAAGCCGGGCGATGGAACTTCTAACTACGATCTTGCTGACTGGATGAGAACGTCTGGAATTCCGGGAACTTCTTGATCTCAAGTGACCATGGCTGTGGCGAGGAACGAGAAACTCGAAAGATAATGCTGAAGGACTGATTGACCGAAGAGAGATTGCTAGCTAAGTTTAGGAGTTCACTAACTACTTGATGATGATTCTCTCTCCAAGTGGCTTCTTTATATAGGGAGGCCTCCCTTGATTTTTAGGGTCGACTCTCGGCGTGAAATGACTCTTTTGCCCCCTTGCTAGCGGTTGATCTGTCCCAGCTATCCTTCTTCTCCATCTCGAGCCATTCTTGCATGTATACTGGTCAGTACGTAATCGTCCTGACGCCCTTTTCACCTGAAGTATCTGAAGCTTTGCCTACTGGCTAAAACACTCAACCTGCACACTTAAGCAATTGTTTTGCAGATAAAGTTCAAATATGCACATCATACTGACCAGTAACCAAGGCCTAGAATGCGACTTATCAAAACCCATGCCTCAGATGTAGGATCCGTTTTTCTTGGATGAAGAACCGTCGAGGAACAGTGAAACCGGAGGCATGCAGCCCAAGGTGGACTCATCTAAGGAGAAGGAACTGACGAAGGAAACTCCAGGCCAGAATGCGCCCGAGAAAGACTCCGGGAAGACTGTTGAGGGACCGACGGAAGGAACTAAAGAGGAGAAGCCATTCCCTTACCGGTTCGTGACCAAAAGGAAGAAGGAAAATCCAGTGGATTGTATGTCTATTTTCGGGAAGCTGGATGTCACCATACCATTCCTCCAGGCCGTGAAGCTACCCCCACTTGGGAAATTCATTAAAGAGTTCATAGCTGGGAAGGCCAAGGAGAATGGAAAAATCATGGTGGAAGGGGCAGCGTCAGCAATAGTGCAGGAGAAGCTACCGCCCAAGAGGGGCGATCCAGGTATGTTCACTCTACATATAATTATAGGAGATGTAAAGGTTGAGCATGCAATGTGTGATCTGGGAGAGTCTATAAATGTCATGCCATTGTCAATCTATAACCGGTTGAAAGGAGTGAAGTTGACAAGTACTAGGGTGTTGATCCAACTGGCTGATAGGTCATGCATAAGTCCTGAGAGTGTTTTAGAGAATGTGTTGGTTAGAGTGCATGATTTTACCTATCCCGCTGACTTTTATGTGATCAAAATGAGTGAGTCCGAGGCTAGGGAATCTAGTGATATCTTGTTGGGGAGACCATTTCTGAGAACATCCAAAACAATAGTAGACATGGCTGAGGGGACAATTTGCATTGATTTCCATGGGGAGAAATTTAATTTTGATATCAATGAGGCCATGAAGAAGCCTATCGACTCTGAAAATTTATGCTATGTTGATGTGATTGACCCCCTAGTCCAAGATTTTCTTGAGACCGAATTATTGCAGGAGAAACTCCAAGCTTTAGATGTGTATGAGCAGGCTGACGTAGAAGCTGCTGCATGGTGTGATCTGATCAGTAGCCAAGGGTTGACTGATGAAGAAATAGAAGGAGCAATCAAGGATATTTGCCAGAAATCGGAGTTTATAGGAGCCGCAGGGGCTCAGCTACCGGCCAGTATAGAGGAATCCTTAGGGGGAGAATTAGAAAAAGAAGGTGAAACTGAAAGAAACCCTCTACCCGAAGACACACTTCCACCCCAAGTTAAGCTGAAGAAACTGCCATCGAATCTGAAGTATGTCTTTCTCGGAAAGGAGAACTCATATCCAGTGATCATCAGCAGTAGCCTTACAAAGGAACAAGAGGTTCGGCTACTGACTGTGCTGAGCAAGAACAAGAGAGCAATTGGATGGAGTCTTACAGATTTAGTGGGAATAAGCCCCGACGTCTGCATGCACCACATTAGGCTGGAGGAAGGAGCAAAGGCACACCGAGACGCGCAGAGGAAAGTAAACCCTAACATGCGGGAGGAAATATTGAAGGAAATCCTGAAGTTGTTGTCGCTAGGGATTATCTATTCAGTGCCGGACATCGAGTGGGTCAGCCCTATTCACATGGTCCCAAAGAAGTCGGGGATCCAAGTCGTTCAAAATAAGAGGAATGAGCTGATACCAACGAGGCTAGTCATGGGTTGGCGAATGTGCATAGACTACTGCAAGTTAAACAATGCAACTAGAAAGGACCATTTCCCTTTGCCTTTCATCGACCAAATGTTGGAGCGACTAGCTGGAAAGAAGTACTTTTGTTTTCTAGATGGGTACAGCGGATATTTCTAAATTTACGTGGATCCTGAGGACTAGGACAAGACCACCTTCACTTGCCCATTCGGAACCTATGCATACAGACGCATGCCTTTCGGCCTATGCAACGCTCCAGGTACGTTTCAACGATGTATGATGAGCATATTCTCCGATTTGATTGAGGACTGTATAGAGATATTCATGGATGACTTCACGATCTACGGAGACTCTTTCGACTCATGCCTTCATCATTTGGACATAGTTCTAAAGCGCTGTCAAGCAAAAAGTCTGGTTTTGAATTTTGAGAAGTGTCATTTTATGGTCACCGAGGGGATTGTTCTAGGACACGTGGTCTCAGAGAGAGGAATCCAGGTGGATCGAGCTAAGGTGGATGTTATATCCAAATTGCCGTTCCCTACTGATCAGAAGGGGATAAGGGGTTTTCTGGGGCACGCCGGATTTTATCGAAGATTTATCAAGGATTTCTCCAAGATCGCCCAACCCCTTACCCGACTTCTTCAGAATGAAGTGGAGTTCGCTTTTGATGAGCAATGCAAGGCTGCTTTCAACCTTCTCAAGGAAAAGCTGATATCCGCACCTATCATACGGGCTCCTAACTAGGACTATCCTTTCGAAGTAATGTGTGACGCCAACGACTATGCAGTGGGAACCGTACTGGGTCAGAAGATCGATGGGAAGAGGTACGTAATTTTTTATGCATCTAAGACTCTGAATCAAGCCCAGCGGAATTATGATACCACTGAAAAGGAGATGCTGGCAGTGGTGTATTCTTTCGAGAAGTTCCGGCCATACTTGTTGGGATCCAAGGTCATCGTATATACTGACCAGGCAGCGTTAAATATCTGATTGCCAAGAAAGAATCCAAACCCCGTTTGATCCGATGGGTACTGATAAGGCTAATTTCATGAATGGGTCTAGGGATTTAATTCGTGATTTTACTAGGACTAACGCACGTTTTAAGCCAGGTGTGTGAAGGAATTCGCCAGGTCCAGGAAAGAAGACCAAAAAATCACAAGGTCGAGGAACTGGCGATTTAGTGAACGATTATGAAGAGAATTGCTCGACGGAGGAAGCTCCAGAGTTGAAGGGTAGAATAGGGATTTCTACGAAGACTCAAGGGCTATGTCCGCATCTATAAAAGGCAGAAGCATGCAAGCTGGAGGGATCCTCTCGGGGGAGACCTCACCACAGCCTGTTGCTTAGTTCACTTTCCCACACACACACTTGATACTAGTTTGAGGAGATCTCAGTTCGCACGTTCGGGTTTCATCTTAGCTTCGATATGGTGTAACACCGCTCTTGTTAGGAGCGAAGAAACAATTTATTTTCCGCTTTCCGTATTTTACTTACTCTGCCGAGCTTCGTTGTTCGAAGCTCGGTTCGCTGTTTTCACCGAATAGTTTCTGGTTTAAATGCAAGTTTGATTTTCCGTTATGGCGATTGTGTTGATTTCTGGTTTGATCGTTTCGCTTATTGAGATTTTGGAGTTTTAAATTGTCTGAGTTGGATGCGTTTCGCAGCTGTTTACTGAGTTATTGTAGGTTAATGGTCAGATCCGAGAGATTGGAGTTGGATTGTGGAAGAATTTTGGTTGGATTTGCTGGATTTGTTGGTTGTTGGGTTCGGATGTCTTGGATCCGGAGTGGATCAAGTATTCTGACGTGAATCTGAGTAGTTTCGATCTGATTTTCATGCTTAGTTTACGTGTTTTTCTTTCATTCCATCTAGTGTACGCAGATCTGATGTGTTTCCGAGTTGCAGCAAGATAACGACGACCAAATCTCTATATTCTGTTCGAATCTCGCTTTTTGCTCTGTTTTGTTCATCTGCAAGTTTAATTCGGTTGAGAGGATGCATTTTGCTGCGAGCTAGCGTCAGAGTTTCTTAATCTGCAGTTCTTTCCGTACTTGCCATTTTTGGAATTATGGTCCCCACTTTCAGTCATATTCTGTTTAGCTAGATTAGGTAGTTGTTTACACTGTCTAGGAAGTGGTTATGTTTCTTGTTGTCGAAGTCTGAATTTACAAGTTTAACATGTCCTAGGTCTAGCATTTACATTTTCTGCCTAGGTCTAGAGTTAGTTTAAAATTCTCAACCCTTTTGTTGCGTGGCAGCAGCCATTTGTCTGTCCAAAGTCTCTGAGCACTACTTTGCGAGTCCATCTCTGTGGGATCGACCCCACTTCCCTATACTAATTCATAGTATTCGGGTTGAGGGATTTATATTTTTTTGAAGGGGAGTCGATGTGTGTCCAACGACCAAGCACTTTATGTTCTCTTAAGTTCCTAGACCTTGTGCTCTAGTGGATTTAAGGAGCGTGGTGTCTTGACCAAGCGCTTGCAGTGATCTATTTCTGTGCACACGTGTTAAAAAATCCTCGTTTCAAATGGCGCCATTGCCGGGGATGGATGGCGTACTTTGTGTTAGTGCCTAGAGTTTTTGGTGTGAATAATTTTAATTTACTTTTTCTTTCCGTTTTCTTTGTAGTACATGAGCAGGAGCTTCCACCGGAGTAACTCGTCTGGTTGGAAATACGGTCAGTTCGTTTGGAAGATCAAGGATACAGCCTCCACCGTGACTACCAGATCAGGGTTCACGACGGGAGATCCGTTCCCGACTGAGTTTTTGAGTGACGAATCCTGGGAATCTTCAGGACGAACAGATCCGGAGTCCCCACCAGAATCGGAAACAGAGTCAGAAACAGGGGAGGAAGAGGAAGTTGAGATGGCACACGTAGCGGACCCAGATCCAGAAATAGGGTCACTAACGGCTCATCTCGATGGAGAGCCAGCACACGCAATAGTGATGAACCCACGTCAGAGATCTATTGAGATCAAAACGAATGTGTTAGGTGTCTTGCCAACATTTTCTGGGCGAAGGAGTGAATGCCCGTACGAGTTTTTGAACGAGTTTAGCAAGTTATGTGGCATTCAAAAGAGGCCTAATGATGCGACAGAGGAGGACTATCGCTTGCGCGCGATTCCTTTCACTCTAAAGGGGGAGGCAAATACATGGTTGTTGAGATTACCCCCGGATTCTATCCGCACCTGGAGGGACTTTAAATTGGAGTTCCTAGATTACTTCTTTCCATCCAACAAGACGAACGCTCTGAAGAAGGAGATAGTGGAATGCAAGCAGGATTACGATGAGTCATTGAGACAATACTGGTCAAGGTTCAAGGGATTGCTGGACGCATGCCCGAATCATCGGATGATAGAGGCAGAGACCTACTCTCTGTTTTATGAAGGGGCAACTCCCGAGTCTAAGGATTTGATGAACTCCTCGAGCGGGGGGAATTTTACAAGAAAGAGAGGAAGTGAGGCAAGAGAGATTTTGGGAAGATTAATCGACGCCAAGAAGGCGTATGACAGTACGAGGAATGCTGTGAGAAGAGGCTCTGTGAATGCATTGAGGGAGCAGGAGGATGACAAAGTTGAAGCAAGGATTGATAGGCTGGAGAAAGCCTTGCTGAATGCTATCGAAAAAACTAATACAGCCGCACCAAAGGAAACGGCTAAGTTGTTAGGTCCAGTAGATAATCAACTCCAGCAATATTACGGACCTCAGGAAGGTGATTACCAGGCCCAGGCGAACGCGATGGGAAGTTGGAATCCTGATGGAAGTTGGAACCAAGGAAGACAAAAAGATGCACCCTGGAGGAATCACCCGAACTTTAGATGGTCTGAAAACGAGCAAAGCCAGCCAGCACCCCAACTGAGTATACAGTCCGCACCACAGCCCGAGAGGCAGGGTAACTGGAGAAATCATGAGGGGCAAGGAAATTGGAACAACCGTAATCAAGGAGATCACTCGACCTGGGGAAACAAGAATCAAAATTATCAAGGGAATTCTTATGTACCACCACATCAAAGGAATTTCCAAGCACCTTACCCAGGTCAAGGAAGTAATTTCAACAACAATCCAGGAGGTCAAGGGCACATTCGCCCAGGCCAAGGAAGTGGAACAAACCAAAATATAGGGCCAGGCCTAGTCAGCCAAGCTCTAGACCAAGGAACCTTGATGAGATGGTTCACGACCTCGTTAGTTCCCAGCAGCACATTCAGAACAATTTACAGTCGAACAATGATGTGGTCCACAAGCTTCAGGATGCGCAGCAAGAACAGAAGGCGGCAATGGATATGTTGGCCAAACAGTTGTCTCAAATAGCTACTTCCTTGAGTGATATGCGGGGAAACGAGGGCAAGATTCCTGCATCGGTAAGACCACCTGACAAAGCCAATATTAGTCAGATCACGCTGAGATCTGGGAAGGAGTACGAAGGGCCAGTCATGAGGTATAGAGAGGTCACGACCCCATTAAGGATAAGGAAACAGAGGAAAAAACCACTGAATCAAGAAACTCGGTTGAAAGCAACCCTGCAGTTAGAGATGAACTTCAGGCAGGAGATTTAGAGAAACGGCTGCCCAGGACAATCGAACCATTTTTCCTAGATCCAGAACCGGAATTGGTAGAGAAAAAAGGAGTCGATGAATCTTCAGCAGGTGAATGTTCCGGAACCGGGAAACGACCAAAACCTTTCCCAAACCGAGGAGAGGCAAAGAAAAAGAAGGATGAGCCAGTGGATCTTATGGATATTTTCGGGAAACTGGAGATAAATCTACCCTTCTTACAGGCTTTGAAAATGCCAGTTTTCAGCAAGTTCATCAAAGAGTTTATAGCTGGGAAGGCTAGACCTAGTGGAAAAATCTTGATAGGCGAGAATGTGTCCGCGGTAATTCAGAAGCGGAGGATGCCTTCGAAATGCAATGACCCAGGTATGTTCACCTTGCCTATTTCCATCGGCGATGTAAAAATTGAGCATGCTATGTGTGACTTGGGAGCATCCATAAATGTGTTACCCCTGTCCATATACAAGAGGTTAGTGGGAGTAGGTATGGTGGATACGAAGGTTGTGATCCAATTGGCGGACAGGTCATGCATCTGCCCTGAAGGAGTGCTCGAGAACGTAATAGTCAAGGTACACGACTTCCTGTACCCGGCTGACTTCCATGTGATTAAGATGAGCGATAATGAGTCTGTAGAGTCTGGCGGAGTATTATTGGGGAGACCTTTCCTGCGAACTGCTAAGACTATCATTGATGTCTTTGATGGTACTATCTGTCTCGATTACAATGGGGATAAATATACATTCAGCACAGATGAGGCAATGAAGAAGCCACTTGATGTTGAAAATTTGCATTCTGTAGATATCATTAACCCCTTGGTCCAGGAATACCTCGAGACTGAATTAATGCAGGGACAGATTGAGAACTCAGAGATGAGTCATGCTGTTGATAGGGAGGTGGCCAGTTGGTGCCAAGCAATGAATACGAGCAAGTTGTCAGATGAAGAGCTAGCAGAAGCAATTCTGGAATTTTGCACCAAGCCCGAGCTAGCCAGATCGAGGGAGACACTTTATAGGGCAAGCAAGGAAGATCTTCCTGGATCGACTAAGGGGATGACGACTGGAGCAGCAGAAAAGAACCCCCTGCCCCAGGAAAAAGATGTTCCCAAGAAGGAGTTGAAAACACTTCCGCCAGGCCTAAAGTATGCTTACCTTGAGACGAATGAGACTTTTCCGGTGATTATCAACAGCAACTTGATCAAGGAACAGGAAGAGGAGCTGCTGAAAGTCATCCGAAGGAACAAGAACGCTATTGGTTGGACACTTTCTGACTTGGTAGGGATTAGCCCTGATCTGTGCATGCATCACATTCGATTAAATGAAGGAGCGAAACCCTGCAGAGACCCTCAACGCAAATTGAATCCCAATATGAGGGAAGAGGTATTGAAGGAGGTATTGAAGTTGTTATCCCTAGGAATCATTTATTCCATACCAGACAGTGAATGGGTTAGCCCAGTACACATGGTACCCAAAAAGTCGGGAATCCAGGTTGTCAAGAACGACAAGAATGAGTTGGTACCGACCAGGCTAGTCACCGGTTGGAGGATGTGCATTGACTACAGAAAATTGAATGAGGCAACCAAGAAAGACCATTTTCCCCTTCCGTTCATTGACCAGATGCTGGAGAGATTAGCAGGCAAACAATATTTCTGTTTCTTGGACGGATATAGTGGGTATTTCCAAATTTACGTGGACCCCGAGGACCAGGAGAAGACAACTTTCACGTGTCCGTTCGGAACGTATGCATATCGGAGAATGCCGTTTGGCCTTTGCAATGCACCAGGCACTTTTCAACGATGTATGATGAGTATTTTCTCAGACCTGCTGGAAGATTGCATCGAGATCTTTATGGACGACTTCACTGTATACGGGGATTCATTTGATTCATGTCTGGCGAGCTTGGATGTAGTGCTGAGAAGATGTCAAGAGAAGCACTTGGTTTTGAATTTCGAGAAATGCCACTTCATGGTCCCTGAAGGAATTGTCCTGGGGCATGTAGTATCGGAAAGGGGCATACAGGTGGACCAAGCAAAAGTGGACGTGATATCAAAACTGCCCCACCCGACAAATCAAAAGGAAGTGAGGGGATTCCTAGGTCACGCAGGATTCTACAGGAGATTTATAAAGGATTTTGCCAAAATTGCTCAGCCACTCACTCATCTGTTGCATAACGATGTTGAGTTTGTTTTTAATGAGGGGTGCATTAAGGCTTTTCAGCTGCTGAAGGACAGATTAGTATCTGCCCCCATCATCAGAGCACCTGATTGGGGTTTGCCGTTTGAAATCATGTGCGATGCGAGTGACTATGCAGTAGGGGCGGTGCTAGGTCAAAGAGTTGACGGAAAAAGTTACGTGATTTTCTATGCGTCAAAAACGCTAAATCAAGCCCAGAAAAATTATGACACCACGGAGAAGGAAATGTTGGCAGTCGTGTACTCTTTTGAAAAATTCCGACCATATCTGCTCGGGTCGAGGGTGATAGTCTTCACAGATCACGCTGCGATAAAGTACTTACTGGCAAAGAAGGAGTCTAAGCCAAGGTTGATCCGATGGGTGTTACTGTTACAGGAGTTTAACTGGGAAGTCAGAGACAAGAAGGGGACGGAGAACAAGGTGGCTGATCACCTGAGTCGCATTTACCAAGGTGAGACGGATGAAGCAATACCTGATGCGTTCCCGGAAGAACATCTTTATTATTTTAACGATTCTCCTAGACCTATCAATTGGGAAGAAGTAATGGCAGCAACAGGTCCAGGAGATGCTGAAAAAAGGAAATGCCAGGCGAATGCAGAGCCATGGTTCGCTGATCTAGCAAATTACTTGGTCACTAGAGAAGTGCCCAGTTCCGACGAAATTTCCCGGGCCCAGAAGATGAAATTAAAAAGTGAAGCCAAATACTACTTTTGGGACGATCCGTATTTGTGGAAAATGGGAGCTGACCAGGTAATTAGGAGATGCATTCCGGAGTGGGAGCAAAGGGATGTGCTGAATCATTGCCATGCTTTAGCTTGTGGGGGTCACTTTGGACCTAGGAAGACTGCAAGGAAGGTTCTAGACAGTGGTTTCTACTGGCCTACATTACATAAGGATGCATTCGAATTCTGCCAGAATTGCGAAAGGTGTCAGCAGATTGGAGGAATTTCTAGAAGGGACGAAATGCCACAAGTTCCGGTGATTGTTTGTGAGATTTTCGATGTTTGGGGTATGGACTTTATGGGTCCATTTCCATCTTCATATGGGAATACATACATACTTGTGGCGGTGGACTACGTTTCGAAATGGATAGAGGCAAAAGCTACGACCTCCTGCGAAGCTGTGGAAGTAGCCAAATTTCTGCGGTCTAACATTTTCAACAGGTACGGGATCCCTAGGGCTGTCATCTCAGACCAAGGAACCCATTTTAAGAACCGTACAATAGAGGCTCTCATGAAGAAATACGGAGTCCACCATAGGTTGTCTACACCTTATCATCCTCAGTCCAACGGCCAGGCAGAAATATCAAATAGGGAGATAAAGGCCATTCTCGAAAAAACGGTGAACCCGTCTAGGAAGGATTGGAGTAAGAGACTGGATGATGCATTATGGGCTTATAGGACAGCTTATAAGACACCTATTGGTATGTCACCATATAGGTTGGTATTCGGAAAAATGTGCCACTTACCCGTGGGAATCGAACACAGAGCATACTGGGCGGTCAAAGAGATCAACATGAATCCGCAGGCTTGTGAAGAAGAGAGGAAGATGCAGCTCCAGGAACTGGAAGAGTTACGGCTTGAGTCTTATGAATCTGCCATGTGGTATAAGGAAAAAACTAAGCTTTGGCATGATAAAAATCTCCGGGTCAAGGAACTCAGGGTAGGACAGAAAGTCCTTTTGTTTCAATCCAAGCTCAAGTTGATGCCTGGAAAGTTAAAGTCTAAATGGATTGGGCCTTACATCATCATGGGACTTCGAGCAAACGGAGCAGTTGAAATCCAGGGAAGTGCACCAAATTCCATACCTTTTCTTGTCAATGGACATAGGATAAAGGTCTTTAGGGATAGCTCAGAGTTGTGTGTAGTGGACGAAGTGCCACTACGCGCACTCTTTGATATCACCTAACCAGTCTAGGAAGGAAGTGTTTTTAAAATATCTCCTGGGTCTAGTAATTAAAAGTTTGACCATACCCTGATCCAGGAAATTTTGAGAACACTTGACAACAATTTTGTAAATATTTAATTGCTTTCTTTAAATCAAGAAAAATCCAAACAAATAAAAAATTTTATTCTTCCAAAAATATTTTCGAAACACCAGACCCATCGGGAATGTTTTTGATGCTGTCATATCCTAGACCCGGGGAGTTTGGCGTTTCATATTTGTTTTTTTAGTTTGATGTTTTCTTTTAGTGTGTTTTGGCAGAAGGAATTTACTTGAGCAAGGAATTGTGGGGTAAAAGAGTTTTGGAGGGAGTTGGCACCGGTCCGGATTTCAAAGAGCACTTTATGGGGAGGCGTACGGTCGCTAGCGTCACCACCTGCACCCGCCTGCAAAAGGAAACTGTCCTCTCCAATGCCTACACTATGATCGGTTTTGGCCTTCTTATTTTCTCATTACTCATTCTCTCTCCAAATATTCTCTCTCCCAAATCAAAAACCCCAAATTTCAATCTCTCTCTAACCCTAATCTGAAAATTTCGCCCAAGTTCTTTTCAAAATTTTCTGCAGAATACCATGGATAACCAACAAGGAACCAGCAGCGCTTCTGGATCCGCCGAGAAGAGTGCGGCGGAGTTCATGAATGAACTATTTCAGAAGTTCGGAGGGGCCGATAAAGCGATGCAAGCGTTCGCGATGTTTGCAATGGGACAACCCATGCCAGCCGTTCCAACAACCACCGTGACACAACCGGAGGTTGTCGAGACACCACCCACTGCTGTACAAGAAACCGCACCGGAGGCTGCTACCATTATTCCAGAAGAAACCACCTCTGCCCAGGACACAGTCCCAGAAACCGCCACCAGTCCGGAGGACGATGCAGTGCCCGCCGTTCCAGGATCACCCATTGCGGAGATTCGCGAAGTAGAGACAGATCTGGCCGCGGGACTGACGTTATTGGCCGTAAGTGAACCCAGGTTAGGTTCTGATTCTCAGAAGGAAACCTCTGTTTTAAAGTTTGGAGGTGATGGTGTTTCAGAGGGAGTAAACCTTGATATTTCTGCTGTGAACTTGGTGGAGAGTGTTGTTGGGGGGGTAGATGCTCTTGTTGCGGTAGTTGAGGACACCGCTATTACTGTTAGTAGGGTTGAGGGGGAAACCCCTGTTCTGGAGGCGTCTGTTGAGAGGGATGCCGTTGTTGATGATGATGATGTTCAAGTGGGCGGAGAAGCCCTAAATTCTGAGAAGGATGTAGAAAAGGAAACCCTTGACGTAGTTGGGGGCGATGAAGCCCAATTTACTGAGGAAGATGTTGATGCGGGAAGGACTCCCGAAAAATCTGTGGGCACTGAAGCCCAACCTGAAGGAAATCTTACGGGGTTAGAAACCCCTGTTTATATCACGGGGGCAACCCCATTGTTAGCAGAGGAAAGTGGAGCACTCGATTCTGAGGGTGCTCAAGAAACTGTCGATGCAGGACTCAACATGATAGTGGATTTAACTGAGGTCTCTGAGGAGGCCGATTCGCAGCTTAATCTAAGGGAAACAAGGAGACGGACACGTCGGAGTATTCTTGATGACATTGACGTATCTGCCCAACAAAAGGAAAAGGATACGCTGGACCTAGCGACAGCCGTGTCTGCGCAGGAAGACTCCCCCAGGCCGAGTGGAAGGGAGAGTGACGAAGAGGGGCGCCGCGCGAGGGCTAAGAAGAGGAAAGGGAAACAAATTGCTTCCTCCTCGACCGAGAAGGAGAGGGGGAAATCTACTGAATCCCCACTTCCTCCACCCGCCAAGGTACCATACGCTACAGAGCCCGAGAATCCTGCCAGGTCCAGTGATTCAGAGGAGGAGCAAGACGAGGATGTACTGAACTTTGAGCCGACGAAGATTTGGATTACAAAAGAGCTGCTAGACGATATGAGAAGATTTGACGATCCAAAACGTGTGGCCATATACAAGGAAAAGAGTGCTGAGGGAAAGGTGGCGAAGTCCGGAAAAATGTACCACCCGGCGGAACTCAAACATATTAGCTCTAACGATGAGTTCAGGGGGTATATAGATGCAATCGGTTTTGATTGGTTACTAAAGCACAGCACTTTCGAAGTTCCAGTCGACGCGGCCCGTGAATTCTTTTCCACCTTCCGGTTCAAATCCACCGCCGATTTGGATACGGATTCCATAGCTTTCAGACTTTTTAATGAAGAACATAGGATGAGTATCCGGGAGTGGACGCTGCGGATGGGCTTGCTAACGAGAACAGAAGATGATGAGGGCCTGTGGAACGACAGAATGGTTGGTCCGCCGAAGTTGACGCCAGGATTTCAGGCACAAGGTGCGTGGGAGTTCTTGACTCACTCAAGAGTGGGTCAATTTAAAACAAGTTTTTCGAAGGCACACCATATAGAAAATCGGGTCCTGCGATTCGCCCAAACTTTTGTTAGCTACAACTTGATGGGCACTGCCAACAACGCCCTGACGACCGCCGACCTATACTTTACGTGGTGCATGGCCACAGGAGTACGAGTTCATTTGGGTTATTGGTTAGCCCAAGCCTGCCATCAAGTCACCTCCAACCCGTCCAGGCATCTGTACACGTGCCATCTTCTCGGGGCCTATTTGCAGCGCAACATTGTAATTAAAATCAGCAAGGCCTGCCGTGTAGTAAAGATGTGCTCAGCCCCGGAAGTCTTCAATTTCGACTTTTTTTTCAACAAGGGGTTGCTGATCGCCCGAGGGAAGGAGGTGTGTTTTTATGAGGTCGGTAAGTCAGAGGCACAAGTCAAGCAGGAACCCGATGGTGTGGAGGTAAAGGATCAAGCCACTGAGGACGAAGTCAGGCTGATGGTTCAGGGAGTTCAGAAAGAAGTTGAGGAGGTAAGGAAAGGAATCGACGGGGTACGCAAGGAAATGACTGAGATCCGAAGGGAATTCGGAAAAAGCAGGGAAGAGGCCGCAGTCCTGAGGGGACGTATCACCGATTGGGTGGCTTCGTCAAGTGAGCAAACCAACAGGATGGCGGAGGGTGTTGCTTTGATGACGACCATGCTGAAATGGCTGCACAAAAAGTTCCCGGATGCATCAGAAACTATTCCTGGGTCTAGCGGCAACATTACAACGCTAAGTCCAGGAAGTGTATCCGCGCAGAAGCCATCACAAGGCCCGAGGCCTCACATCACCCCCTCTTCCGCTAGACCCGTGATCCTGAGGACAGCCATACCCCGACCTACTGATGACAGACCAGAGAAGCCGGAGATGCCGGCCAGGAAGAAAGCAAAGGTGACCCAGCCGACGGTGCCACCAAAGTTTGGCTCCCACGGGGGCCAGACACCGAATTAAATTTCCCCTCAAACCCAAGTAACTTTTTCTTTCTTTTATTTAACAGTTCTTTCGTTTTATTTCTGTTTTACCTGCCAGCATGCTAGGTTCTGTATATATGTGTTGAACCCTTCCACTTAGACCAAGCATTGGTCTAAGTGTGAGAAGGGGTTATATGTCATAACATGTTTTGTGTTGTATGTTGTTCCTTCTCCCACTTAGCCCAATGCTTGGTCTAAGTGTGAGAAGTTTGTGTTTTGTTGAGTTCGTTTCATGTCGCCACTAACTGGCCTGCTTTCCACTTCATACGGATTCCTTGGGGACAAGCATAAATGAAGTGGGAGGGGGGACGCAGTTAGTGCAGTTAGTGTCTTGTACATATTCTGTTAGGTCTAGGAGTTTGTAGAAGTTTTTTTTAGGTTTCGTGTTTGCATAACTGGTAAAATAAATAGCAAAAAGCCCCTTAGGGAGAGTAATTGAAGAGAAAATACATGCTAAATTGTGAATCCTTTTCTCTTAATAAATCAAAGTCAGTTGGATGAAGTAAGAACGATAGAGGATGCCTTAGATAACCCAGTTGTGCAGCCCTACTATAAGAGCGAGTTATAAGCCTATACACTTTGAGCTAACTTGTAAAAAGAATGGGCTACCACTTGATGCTTAGGGAGTAGAGAATAAAGGAGGTATAAGCTGGACGAAGTCCAGGAACCGGAGGTATAAGCTGGACGAAGTCCAGGGGAGGAGTTAAAATAATAAAACCGGAGGTATAAGCTGGACGAAGTCCAGGGGAGGAGTTAAAATAATAAAACCGGAGGTATAAGCTGGACGAAGTCCAGGGAAAAAAAAAAAAAAAAAAAAAAAAATTAAGGGCAGGAAGCAGTAGTAACCAGACCCAGGAATAAAAAGGAGACGGTAGGAAGGAGAAACTCTCATAACCCGATGCATCAGTGGAGTAACTTTAACTTAAGAGCGATCCGATCCTAACATCCCTGGTGAGGAATGAGTGATCGAGTGAATCTAACAATTGGGAAGTCAGAAGGCTATCTTGACGAACTGACAACTCGACTAGATAGAAGAAGGGAAGGGGAGGAATCTGAGGCTGTAAACGCTTGGATTGACCTTAAACTTGTGGGGATGGCTGCTAGGAAAATACCAGTTTATGCGCTTATGTGTTTTCTTTTCTTTTGTGATTTTTATGTGTTTCGTGTTGTAGTTGTCTAGGTCTAGGAGTCTGTTTTGTTTGTAGAATAGTACTTGGGGGGGGGGGGGGCGTGCATTGAAATTCGCCTTATTTCTTTTTCTTGTCTTTCATACTTGAGGACAAGCATGGTTTAAGTGTGAGCAGTTTGATAAGGCTAATTTCATGCATGGGTCTAGGGATTTAATTCGTGATTTTACTAGGACTAACGCACGTTTTAAGCCAGGTGTGTGAAGGAATTCGCCAGGTCCAGGAAAGAAGACCAAAAAATCACAAGGTCGAGGAACTGGCGATTTAGTGAACGATTATGAAGAGAATTGCTCGACGGAGGAAGCTCCAGAGTTGAAGGGTAGAATAGGGATTTCTACGAAGACTCAAGGGCTATGTCCGCATCTATAAAAGGCAGAAGCATGCAAGCTGGAGGGATCCTCTCGGGGGAGACCTCACCACAGCCTGTTGCTTAGTTCACTTTCCCACACACACACTTGATACTAGTTTGAGGAGATCTCAGTTCGCACGTTCGGGTTTCATCTTAGCTTCGATATGGTGTAACACCGCTCTTGTTAGGAGCGAAGAAACAATTTATTTTCCGCTTTCCGTATTTTACTTACTCTGCCGAGCTTCGTTGTTCGAAGCTCGGTTCGCTGTTTTCACCGAATAGTTTCTGGTTTAAATGCAAGTTTGATCTTCCGTTATGGCGATTGTGTTGATTTCTGGTTTGATCGTTTCGCTTATTGAGATTTTGGAGTTTTAAATTGTCTGAGTTGGATGCGTTTCGCAGCTGTTTACTGAGTTATTGTAGGTTAATGGTCAGATCCGGGAGATTGGAGTTGGATTGTGGAAGAATTTTGGTTGGATTTGCTGGATTTGTTGGTTGTTGGGTTCGGATGTCTTGGATCCGGAGTGGATCAAGTATTCTGACGTGAATCTGAGTAGTTTCGATCTGATTTTCATGCTTAGTTTACGTGTTTTTCTTTCATTCCGTCTAGTGTACGCAGATCTGATGTGTTTCCGAGTTGCAGCAAGATAACGACGACCAAATCTCTATATTCTGTTCGAATCTCGCTTTTTGCTCTGTTTTGTTCATCTGCAAGTTTAATTCGGTTGAGAGGATGCATTTTGCTGCGAGCTAGCGTCAGAGTTTGTTAATCTGCAGTTCTTTCCGTACTTGCCATTTTTGGAATTATGGTCCCCACTTTCAGTCATATTCTGTTTAGCTAGATTAGGTAGTTGTTTACACTGTCTAGGAAGTGGTTATGTTTCTTGTTGTCGAAGTCTGAATTTACAAGTTTAACATGTCCTAGGTCTAGCATTTACATTTTCTGCCTAGGTCTAGAGTTAGTTTAAAATTCTCAACCCTTTTGTTGCGTGGCAGCAGCCATTTGTCTGTCCAAAGTCTCTGAGCACTACTTTGCGAGTCCATCTCTGTGGGATCGACCCCACTTCCCTATACTAATTCATAGTATTCGGGTTGAGGGATTTATATTTTTTTGAAGGGGAGTCGATGTGTGTCCAACGACCAAGCACTTTATGTTCTCTTAAGTTCCTAGACCTTGTGCTCTAGTGGATTTAAGGAGCGTGGTGTCTTGACCAAGCGCTTGCAGTGATCTATTTCTGTGCACACGTGTTAAAAAATCCTCGTTTCAGGTACTCTTGTTACAAGAATTTGATTGGGAGGTGGAAGATAAGAAAAGAGTCGAGAACAAGGTGGCGGACCATTTGAGTAGAATAGTGCAAGATGGAAACAGCGAAGAGGTGCACGACAAGTTTCCAGAGGAGCATTTATGTGAGGTAATTTTTGAGGCCAGGAAAATTGACTGGGAAGAAGTGATGAAGCTTACTGGCCAGGATGTGACAGAGAAAGGAAACGAAAAACTAGGGCAGGAGCCATGGTATGCGGACCTAGCCAACTATTTAGTTTCAGGAGAGCTTCCAGAAGTGTCGAACGTCACCAAAGCTCAAAGAATGAAGATCAAGAGTGAGTCGAAATACTACTTTTGGGACGACCAATATCTTTGGAGGGTAGGAGCCGATCAAGTGATAAGAAGATGCGTTCCTGACTTGGAGCAGAGGGACATATTGACGCATTGCCACTCTTTGGCATGCGGAGGGCATTTCGGTCCCAAGAAGACGGCGAGAAAGATTCTGGATAGCGGAATTTATAGGCCAACCCTGAACAAAGATGCCTACGAGTTTTGTAGAAGTTGTGAGCGTTGTCAACTGACCGGTGGAATATCAGCGCGAGATGAAATGCCGCAAGTCCCGATAATTGTCTGTGAGTTATTCGACATATGGGGAATGGACTTCATGGGTCCTTTTCCTTCGTCCTATGGAAATTTGTATATCCTAGTTGCAGTGGATTACGTCTCCAAGTGGGTAGAAGCTAAGGCCACAAGCACGTGTGAAGCAAGGGAGGTGGCCAAGTTTCTGAAGAGTCATATTTTCAGCCGGTTCGGAGTGCCAAGGGCGATCATATCGGACCAAGGTACACACTTCTGTAATCGCACAATTGAAGCCTTAATGAATAAATACGGTGTGCACCACAGACTATCAAGCCCCTACCATCCACACGTAAACGGTCAAGCGAAGATTTCTAACCGCGAGATAAAGAAGATTTTGGAGAAGACTGTCAACCCTTCGAGAAACGACTGGAGTGCAAGGTTAGAGGATGCTCTATGGGCCTATCGTACAACCTACAAGACCCCCATAGGAATGTCCCCATACCGGGTTGTTTTCGGAAAGATGTGCCACTTACCCGTTGGGATTGAGCACCGAGCATACTGGGCAGTACAACAAGTAAATGTGGATGCTGCAGCCTGTAAAGAGGAAAGGATGCTGCAGTTGCAGGAGTTGGAGGAACTCAGATTGGAATCGTTCGACTCAGCCATGTGGTACAAGGAGCAAACCAAATTGTGGCACGACAGGAATCTGAGGACCAAGGATCTCCATGTTGGGCAGAAAGTACTACTCTTCCAGTCGAGACTGAAGCTCATGCCTGGGAAACTCAAGTCGAAATGGACAGGGCCTTATGTCATCACCGCACTCCGTTCTAATGGAGCAGTGGAAATTTCAGGGAGTCTTCCTAACTCTGACCCTTTTATTGTGAATGGGCATAGGCTAAAAGTATTTAGAGACAACAGTGATATGGCTGTGGTGGATGAGATTCCACTACAACCACATACTCAGGTTTCATACTGACCAGTAGGGTAGGAATTGGGATTCTATTGAGCTAGCTCCTTTTAGCGTAATGTACATATGCTGGCAAGGAAGAATTCCAATTTTCCTAAGGATGATGTAAATATTATATATATGTGGTAGTTAATTAATTTAAACCTTTGCATGTTAGTTAATTTTAAGAAAACCCAAAAATATTTTTCGGACATCAAATATTAATTGGGAGTACGTACTGACCATCAGAATACCATTTTGGTGAAACTCCTATTTTATTTAAGTGTCCTTTTTACTTTATTTCTAATCTAGGAAATATGGGGGAAATCATTAAGGGACGAATTTGAATTTGTGGACTTTTTGCTGCTTTTGCAGGGTGGCAGCGGCTGGAAGGGGCGCGTGAGCAGAGAGAGTGGACACGCCGACCAATCAGGTGTCAGTATTCTCAACCGCCTCTCCCTCGAAATGACGCGATTTGGAACCGCCTATAACTGGTCGCAAACCCACAACTGCCCTATTCCAACCCATAACCAGCCGTCTCCCCCATTTTTCACTTCACAATTTCACTCTGCAATTTTTCTCTCTGCAAAATTTCCACCATCACTCCACAAACACCGACCCCCACTTTATACCCAGAATTTCACAGATCTAAGCCATGGGAAAGAAAGCATGGGCAACAAAAATCAAACCCACTTCAACCCGCAGGGAAGAAAAACCAGAATCACCACCGCCGCGGGAAGAACGGCCGCCGAGCCCACAACCGCAACCGCAACCATCGGAGCCGACTCCTCAAGCGCCAACAATGGTCTCCTTGGAAGCAATGGCGCCGTTTCTTCGACAGCAGGACCCTAATAGGGATTGGTCGGTGGCGCTGGCCGATTTTGGTCAAATCGGGGGACAAGAGAGAGTGATCGGAGAAAATCATTCGGAACCGATTGTGCCCTCTACAGCAACACTCCCCACCTCCATTCAGACTTCCTCCGAAATTCCACCAGAAAGAGAAGCTCCATCGACTACCGCACCACCTAAGTCCTCGGAACCCTCAGAAACTCCACAACACAGTGATTCAATGGAGATTGATCCCATTTCCGCTCATTACGATTCTGACTCAGAAGAACGTGAAGCGAGGAAAGGTCAGGAACAGGGGAGCCTACAGGGAGAAGTTGAATCAGAGAAAACGCCGACGGCGGAAGTCGCTCCCCAAGAAGTAGCGAGAGAGGACATAGATCTAAATGAGACGGCCAAGAAGCAGGGCCTAATGACCGATGAAGAATTTTAGGCTATTTTAGATGCTGTCAATCGGATGGAAGATGACACTGCCGTGGTGGCTGAGGGGCTAGACCTCGTATCACGGGCAGTAGGAGAGAGTGAAGAAGCCGAAGAAGGAAACCGCTCGGAGGGCCAAGCCGAACGGCCGGTAGACGAGGTGGTGGAATGACAGGTTGAAGAAGCAGTTTCGGAGTCAGTGAATCTCCAGACAGAGGCCGGGGAGAGTGGTGAGTATAAAGAGGCGGAAGAAACAGAAGCAACACCAGAGGTACCCAACCCAGTGGCACCTCCATTAGTAAAACCAAAGACCGTCAAGAGGCAGTTGATTTTGAAAGGCGATCCAAAGGCAGACCGGCCTAAACCAACAAGGGTGTCACAGAGATTCCTGGGAAAATGGGCAGCTAGCAAAGCCGAGGCATACACAGTGGAAACTCCGGTAGAAATTGAAAGTGAAGGGGAACGGCCCAATCCCACAAAACCTGGGGAGGAGGTTCTACCTGCTACTGACCTGGAGGACGCTGATATGGAAATCGATGAAGCCCCTCAGGCACAAGGTGGCCAAGGCGAAGAAGCTGAGTCAAGTCCCACTGCCCAGGATGAGTCCTTAACTCAAGCGGAGGAGGAAGCCAGATATCAACAAGCAAGAAAGAGGAAGGGGAAGGCCCCAATTCAGAAGAAATCGGTCACCAAGAAGACTCGAGTAGTAAATACTGGAATAGTCATCAGGGAAGCTACTCAGAGAACTCCGCTGAGCCGAAGGGAGTTGAGCGACAGCGAGTATACGGCCAGTGCCGAATCAGCCTCCGAAAGCGATGTTTCTTTGGAGGATGAGGAGTACGCCGAACAACAGCTTCTGGATGATCATCGGGAGTTAGTCCACCCACCGATAGAGAGATTAAGGTACCGGAGGTGGACAGTAGACTTCACTGACGAGATAGCGGAGGAGATGAAGCTTTTTTAATCAAAGAAGCTGCAGGATGTTTTCGACAGCATGGATGATGGGAATAAGGACGTCAAATGCGGAAAGGTAATGCATTATCCCTCTTTGGATGAGCTGGGTGTCCGAGAGCAGTTTCTAGCCTATTTGCAGGCATTAGGATTTGAGTGGTTGTTGCCGAATGGAAACCCAGATATCTGTGTTAAGCTCGCAAAGGAATTCTTTACCACAATTCGGTTTAGGGTGACTACGGATTTGGATGTGGTTTCTATAAGTTTTAGGTTGTTTGGAGGAGACATAAGTATGAGTCTGATTGAGTGGACGGTTCGGCTGGGGATGTGCAGTCTTGAGGAGGCCATAGGGCCAGATTGGAGAAGTCGGGAACGGGGAATCCCCCATAGACATGTCGATTTTGACCCATAGGAGGCTTGGGCAGAGTTAACTCATCCAGGTGCTGGGGAGTTTGTTTCAACCATCTCTCGCTCAATCCATTTCAATGACCCCATTTTACGTCTAGTGCAACTCCATCTAGATTTCAACTTGTTGGGCCAGTCAAACTCAGCCATCCGTACCTCAATGACGGAGTTATATCTGCTTTGGTGTGCAAAGCATGGACGGAGATTGCATCTAGGTTTCTAGACTGCGTACCAATGCCATTTGATCGCCACCCATCCTGCCCGAATTCTCACCCTATGCAATATTCTGGGAGTATTTGTCGGGAACAACATCCTCGTCACAAAGGCTGAGGACTTATCCCATCTTACTATGGTAAGCCCCTGATAAGGCTAATTTCATGCATAGGTCTAGGGGAAAAATTCGTGAATTTACAGGGTCTAACACTTGTTTTAAGCCAGGTGTGTAGAAGGAATCCGCCAGGTCCAGGAAGGGAAGGCGGTAATCACACGCCCGAGGAAACTGGCGGATAAGTGAACAATGTGTGAAAAATTGCTTGACGGAGGAAACCTCGGAGTTAAAGGGTAGAATAGAGATTTCTACGAAGACTCTAGAAGGTTATGTCCGCATCTATAAAAGGGAGAAGCATGCACGCTGGAGGGATTTTCTCGGTTGGAGGCCTCGCTAACAGCCTGTAGCTTAGTTCACTTTTCACACACTTGGGTTCTTTTCGTGGGGAGATTCAGGGGGGCGCACTTTGGGTTCACATCTAGCTTTTTCACATTTTCGATTGGGTTGTAACACCGTCCTTCTGTGGGGCGAAGAAACAATTTAATTTCCGCTTTCGTACTTTGCTGATTTCGCCGAGCTTCGCTGTTCGAAGCTCGGACCTCTGGTTGTTTTTACCATTTATTCCGTATTTTATGCGAGTTTTATTTTCAGTTATGTCGATGATGTTGATTTCTGGTTTTGCTGCTATGATCTTCTGGAATTTGAGTTAGTTTACTTGTTTTGGATGCGTTTCGCAATTGTTTTCATAATTTATGCAGGTTGTGGTTGGATCTGGGTGATCGGAGTCTGTTTGTTGATGAATCGGAGAGTTGAGTTCGCTGGTGTTGTGGAGATGTTTGTGATTGTTTGAATTCGGAGTTGATCGGAACAGATCTGTGAAAACCGGAGTTACAGAGTCGATTTTGTCTGTTGTTGGGTTCGGATCGCTTGGATCCGGAGTGGATTAAGCATCCGACGTGAATCTGAGCAAGATTGATTAAATTTCATGCCTAGTTTACGTGTTTTCATTTCATTTCGTCTAGTTTACGCAGATCTGATGTATTTCCGGTTCATGGTAAGTTTCCAGCATCCAAATCTTTATATTCTGTTCGAATCCAGATATATGCTCTTCTTTCTCCATTTGCGTGCTTGAATCGGTTAGGAAATTTCATGTCGTTGTTAGTTGGAGCATAAGTTTGTTATTTGCAGCTTTGGCCGTACTTACTATATTTGGAGTCATGGTCCCTGCCGTTTTATTCTCTCTGTCTAGACTTAATTAGTTAGGCGTTTACTCAATCTAGGAAGTAAAATGTGTCTCTCAGTATTGAAGTCTGATTCTATTTTCTTTTCCGTGTCCTAGGTCTAGCATTTACATTTCGTGCCTAGGTCTAGAGGTAGTTAAAATTCTCAACCCTTTTGCGTGGCAGCAGCCGCTTGTTTCCAGAGTCTCTAAGCACTACTTCACGAATCCATCTTCGTGGGATCGACCCCGCTTCTCTATACTAATTTATAGTATTCGGGTTGAGGGATTTATTTTTGAAGGGGAGTCGAGTGTGTCCAATGACAAAAACACTGTTGTTCTCTTGAGTTCTTGGACCTGGTGATCCGGTGGATTTAAGGAGCGTGGTGTCTTGACCGAGCACTTGCTTTAGTTTTTTCTGTGCACACTTGACTTACTTACTATCACTGCTTACAGAGTAACCACCCTTCAGCGCCCCCTGGGTTGTTTGACATACCATTCTTCGTCCGCACAAATGCCGTGTACATGAGGGAGGGTGTCCCGCATTTCTACGCAATGGGTCAAGAGGCTATACCAGCTGGTAGAGCTTCTGCAGGACAGAGAATGCAAGCTCAGAGGGAGGCGACTTTGGAGAGGACAGTGGCAGAGATGGGAGATGAAAACCGACAGATGCGATCGGAATTGACCAGGATAGCGTCCGTGATGGAGGAAATACTGAGGGAAGCAACCAAGGGAAAACAGGAAGGCGCAACCAGAGCCAGGGGCCATGAAGGCCAGTATACTGAACCAAATGTGCAAGAGGAAACAGAATCAGGGAACAAGAGTGCCGAGGTGCCGGCGGAAGCCGAGGAGCTGGTGAAGTCTGATGAGAACCAGTCCGAGGATGTAGAGGAACCACCGGAGAACCCACCTGCACCACCTGCACCGCGAAGGAGCTGGAGACACTGATGAACCCCCCTACTGACCAGTTAGTTTTTGTTTTAATTTTCAGTTTTTTTTAGTTTTCCGTATTTTTGTTTATGTTTTGGTGTTTGTTTAGGTAGTATAATTTGTGTATGTGCGCAAACCCCATTCGTAACACTGAGCCTATTCTATAGTCTAAGTGTGAGAAGTAAAGGGTTTGCTACTATGACGCATGTTCTGTTGTTTTTATGTTTTCATAAGCATGTTGACTCACACTTAGCCCACTACGTGGTCTAAGTGTGAAAAGTTTATGTATATATGTGTTTTGTAATTGTTGGATTCTGCTTAGGTTTTAAACTCTCCCACTTAGCCTATTTTATAGTCTAAGTGTGAGAAGTTTTAGTTTTTAGCATGTCGTTTTGTTTGTCATGTTTGTGTGTCCACCGTACTGGCCATTACCTTTTCCACTTCACAGCCTTATCTGAGGGCAGACACTTGTGAAGTGGGAGGGGGGACGCAATGGCCAGTATGACGTATGTGTACATGCGTGGGTTGTGTTTGTGTTAGTGTTTTGTCAGGTCTAGTTTTTTTTCTTTGATGTGTTGATTGGGCTTAAAACTCAACTGTCTTGAGCTGACGGTAAGAGGAATTGAGGGAGATACGACATGCTAGAAAACAGAAACCACCCCCTTTAGTATCTCCTAGTCAGGATAGACGATGCAAGTATGAGAGAAAAGCCCATCCTTAGAGCCAAACACGAAAGCCCTCTTAAAATGTTAGTTATAAGCTTAAAGTGGAACCACTTTCTACAATATCCAGAAAAGAAAAGAGTGGCTGCCACAGAATGATTAGGGCGAAGTGACCGCGTGTGGCAAACACTGAAGGCAGTAGGAAACCCCCCTTTAAAAAAAGAAAAAAAAAGAAAAAAAAAACTACCAGTAGAACCCCTTTTCCTAACCATATATACCCAGATATACACTCCTAGCCACTAGGACTGTGTGTGTATGCAAGGCATGGAAAGCAACTGGCCAGAAAGGTGTGCAAGAAAGAAGAATTCAACTGGAGGGAAGATTGGGAAGCTCGAGAAGAGAAAAATGGTCAGAAATGCTTGACCACAAAAAAGAAGGAATAAGGGTGGCGAAGCCACAAAAGAAAAAAAAAGAAAGAAGAAGAAAGAATATGAGGAAAAATGGTCAGAAATACTTGACCACAAAAAAAAGAGGAATAAGGGTGGCGAAGCCACAAGGAGCTACTGACCAGTTGGAGGTTAATGTCAGAAACACAGGCCGAAAGAAGCAGCAACCAAGAGCCCGAGTACACACAGTTCCCACGCACCAAATAAAGTGGAATTTTTTATTTTTTTTTTAACCTTAGAGCCTTAGGAACATCCACCCCAAACACTACAACCAATAGCCTCGTTACAAACCTTAAAGCCCTTTAGTTGCTGCACGTGAGATCTAAGTCCGAAGCATCTGTGGTCTAGCATTTAGAGAGAACAGTCCTAACATTCCCGGAGAGGTATGAGTGACTAAGTGAACCTAGTGTTTGGCCGAAAGTTTGGGCGATCTTGACGAGCGGATATACTGACTGGGAGAGAAAAGGGGGGCGGCGGAAGTTCAAGGCTGTCTAAGGCCGGATTGCACCTGATCCCGAGGGGAGGGATGGTTGAAAATATAGCCCAATCATTGTGTTTTAGTTCTCTTGTGTTTGTTTATGTGTTTTTGTGATCGTTTATGTTTCCTTTTCTTCCTTGCGTCGTAGCTTAGAGTCTAGTTTAGGATTGAGTCGGTCAGGTGAGTAACCAGGCTAGAATTCGACTTATTTCTTTTTGTTTGTTCTTCACGCTTGAGGACAAGCATGCGGTAAGTGTGAGCAGTTTGATAAGTCGTATTCTAGGCCTTGGTTACTGGTCAGTATGATGTGCATAATTGAATTATATCTGCAAAACAGTTGCTTAAGTGTGCAGGTTGAGTGTTCTAGCCAGTAGGCAAAGCTTCGGATACTTCAGGCGAAAAGGGTGCCAGGAGGGTGCAATTCTGACCAGTATGCATGCCAAAAAGGCTTGAGATGGAGAAGAAGGCTAGCTGGGAAGATCAGCCGCAAGCAAGGGGGCAAAAGAGTCATTTCATGTTTGAAGTCTACCCTAAAAATCAAGGGAGGCCTCCCTATAAAAGGAAGCCACTTGGAGAGAGAATCATCATCAATTAGTTAGTTAACTCCTACGCTTAGTTAGCAATCTCCCTTAGGTAGATCACTCCTTCAGCATTATCCTTCGTAATTTTCGTTCCTCGCCACAGCCATGGTCACCTGAAGCTCGTCAGTTCACCGGAGTTCCGCATTATCTCGTTCCAGCCAGCGTGTTTAGTAGAGTTAGCAGTTTCATCGCCCGGAGTGGCAAACAATCTTTAATTGTTTTCTTAGTTAATCTTTACGTGTTTCCTTACGTTGGACCTGTTGCAATTTCAATTTTCTTTGCTTTTGAAGAATTTCGTTTAGATCCAAACACCTTTTATGCAATGAAGTTGTCTTTGAGCATCGTTTTCTGTTGAATCTGTTTCATTCTGCCTAGGTAGCTTAAATCCAGTAGTTACGGTAATTTCCATTGTTGAATCGCATGTTTTCATTTCTGTAGTTAATCTGCCTGAGTTTGCAAATCTAGATTGCTGTTAGATTTTAGATCTGAAATGGTTAAATGTGAAAGCTTAGTTTACGTAGTTTCTGTCACCTTGCATGTCACCCAGTAAGCATGATTTCAGTTTCGCTAGATTAATCTTTTGATTTGGAGTTTTTAATTTTGGATCTGAGCTGTGAAGTTTGTTAATATGTGTTTCTCGTTCATGAAATCTGAGATTGTTGATCTGAGTTTATTCATGTTGAAGAAGATAACATCCACATCCAAGTTTGGGACCACTTTTACTTTTTAATTACTTTTTTTTGCTTTTGTCCTTTACTTTTTCTACCTTTTCAGCTGGTACCCTACAGATCTGTCAGTCTAGTCACCTAACTACCTCTTTTCCTCTGATATTCCGTTTAGTTTTTTATAGTAATCCCGTACCTTACATATATTTTCAGAGACATAATGTCCCTTACTCTCACGTACACAGCTGCTTATCAAACGTCTCTCACACCTCCTAATCAGTAGAGTAACATCTTAACTTCCAGCCTATATAAAGTCTCAACCCAAAGCGTGGTAGCTAACCAAAACCTCTCCAGAATTTCACCACAGTTCCCAAAGCGCATTCATCTCTGTGGGATTCGACTCATACCTTCACTATACTACCCAGTAGAAGAGGGTTGAGGATTTATTGATACCAGGTTCAGGCTTAGCCAGGGATTCCATATTGATCAGTAGGATATACCTTCGCTTTAACGACACCTGACACAAACCTGCTCTTTCAAAAAACAATTAAACTATTTACACATTCATTTGAGTATTCTCGAGATTCCCTAGTTCAATGTATAGATTTAAAATGCATTCCTATTTATCTGACCCAGGAATTTACCGAGAATACTTACTCACTAGACCGATTAGACGATAAGGCCATCCCCAATGGGGCAGACGATGGCACGCCCGATGGCGAGCATCGTCCGCGCCCGCCATCGTCCGCCCCATTGCGGGTGCGTGACATAGGTCGCGGACGATCGTCGCGTCTTATACTAAGGGCGCGGTGTATAGCGCGGACGATGCCCATCGTCCGCGCCATCGTCCGCCCCATGCGGCCTACGCATCGATGGTCGCGGACGATAGGCCATCGTCCGCGCCATCGTCCGGCCCACTGTGGGCTACGCAGACGATCGACGCGGACGATGGGACGCGGTTTCGTTTTTTTATAAATAGAGTTCATTTGTAATTTCATTTCACGATTTCACTTTCGAAACTTATTACATTTACATAATTACTACGAAATGGATTCAAGTCCCAATAGTCCTATGTTTAGCGGAGAGGCGCGTTGGCCGGGTACAGAATCGTACGGGTTGTCTGACATGGAGCCATCTCCAAACCGACCAAGCGCTCCCTCCCGCCGTGACGCCGCAGCGGCCGATCCCGAACCCGCCGCGACCGCTTCCGCCCCAGCCAAAAAGAAGCGGAACCGGCAGCGGGCGCAGAAGTTGCAGCCTCCCGAAAATTGCGATGAGTACGCCCCCGGTCGTACGAACTACACCGACGAGGAAACCCTCATTTTGGCCCGGTGTTGGGTAGATATATCGGAAGACCCGATTTTCGCGAACAAGCAGAGGCAGGTCGAGTACTGGGAGCGCATCGCCTACCTCTACAATGAGGCCAAGCCGCCGACCGCGTACCAGCGCAAACGTGAGCAACTCCGCAAGCACTGGGATCAAGTTAAGAAGCAAGTGAACTTGTACACGGCGGAGTTCGAGAAGTTCACGCGGGCACAGGGGAGCGGCTAGAGCTTGAGCGACGTGCGTGCTAAAGCGCAGTTGTCGTACCGGTCGATGTACGGCGACTTCAAGCACGAGGCCATCTGGGCGCTCTTGAGGGACAAGCAGAAGTTCCAAGGTGGAATTCTGCACACTGGTGCGCCGAAGAGGACGAAGACCACCGAAGCTGGTGATTACACGAGCAGCGGCAGCGGCAATCACCCGGTTGACCTCAACCGGACGTACGTGGATGAAGGGAGTTCCGGCACACCGGTGTCCTCCCGGCGTCAAGGCTGCGAAGGCCAAGAGGAAGGTGGCCGCGACCTCATCCTCGACCGCTGCAAACCCATCTCCGTTCCCGGAAACGCTCCGACCCAAACGGCCACCGCATTTGAGTCGTTGGAAACAGCGTCGATGGCGAGGACGTTATTGCAGACGCACAAGGCCCTCAAGAAGTGTACCGACCCCGACGAAGCCGAATATCTCCGGGCATTAATCGATGAGCTGCATCGGAAGTTGGGAATTGCACCGACTTAGTTTTTTTTTTTTGTAAGTTGAATGGTGTAACTTTTTTTTATTAATGCGTCGCCATTTGTTATGTAGACATTTTTTATTTACTCGTTACTTGTTATTTGAAAACATTTAAATTAATTAAACAAAACAATAAAATGATGATGTGGCGCGCCATAGGGCGTCCCACTGCAGGTGGGGGGGAAGAAGGATAAAACTGATGACGTGGCACGCCATAGGGCGTGCCTTAGGGCGCCCCACTGCTGATGCCCTAATAAAGAGTGCACGTAGTGGCACTTTCTCCACTACACACAACTCCGAATTATCCCTAAAGACTTTCACTCTATGACCATTAACAAGGAAAGTGATAGAGTTCGAGGTACTTCCCTGGATTTCCACAGCTCCATTCGCTCGAAGGCCAACGATAGTGTATGGCCCAATCCAATTGAACTTCAGCTTTCCAAGCATCAGCTTGAGCCTGGACTGGAAAAGGAACATCTTCTGACCCACTTGCAGTTCCTTGACCCAGAGGTTTTTGTCATGCCAAAGCTTTGTCTTCTCCTTGTACCACATTGCGGACTCATACGACTCAAGCCTGAACTCCTCCAGCTCCTGAAGTTGCAGTTTCCTCTCTTCCTCACAAGCCTGGGGTTTCATATTAATCTCCTTCACCACCCAATATGCTCTATGCTGCACTCCCACGGGTAGATGGCACATCTTGCCAAACACCAGCCTGTAGGGCGACATCCCAATAGGAGTTTTATATGCAGTCCTGTAAACCAACAATGCATCGCCGAGTCTCTTGCTCCAGTCCTTCCTTGACGGGTTCACCGTTTTCTCCAATATTCGAGATCTCCCTGTTCGAGATCTCTGCCTGCCCATTAGACTGAGGATGGTAAGGGGTAGAAAGCCTGTGGTGGTCTCCGTATTTTTTCATCAGAGCTTCTATGGTTCGGTTACAGAAATGAGTCCCTTGGTCAGATATAATAGCTTGGGGCACACCGTACCTGTTAAAAATGTTGGCTCTAAGAAACTTAGCCACCTATTTGGAATCACAAGAAGTGGTAGCTTTGGCTTCTATCCACTTTGACACATAATCTACGGCCATAAGGATGTACGTATTTCCGTACGAAGATGGGAATGGACCCATGAAATCTATCCCCCAGATGTTGAAAATTTCGCAGACGATTACTGGGACCTGCGGCATCTCATCTCTCTTTGAAATTCCTCCAGTTTGCTGGCATCGCTCACAGTTTTGACAGAATTCAAAGGAGTCTCTGTGTAGTGTAGGCCAATAAAGTCCACTGTCTAGGACTTTCCTCGCAGTCTTCCTTGGCCCAAAATGACCTCCACATGCCAACGCATGGCAATGATTAAGTACATCCCTCTGCTCCCATTCGAGAATACATCTCCTGATTACTTGGTCAGCCTCACTCTTAAGCTTTATCTTCTGGGCCCGGGAAATTTCTTGTGAACTAGGCCCTTCTCCTGTGACCAAGTAATTTGCTAGGTCTGCGAACCATGGTTCAGCGTTCAGCTGACACTTCCCTTTCTCAGCATCTCCTGGACCTGTTATCGCCATTATTGCCTCCCAACTGATGGGACTAGGAGATTCGCCTATGTAGTATAGGTGTTTCTCAGCGAAGGCGTCTGGTATAGCTTCCTCAATCTCTCCCTGGAAGATCCGACTCAGATGGTCAGCCACTTTATTCTCCGTCCCCTTTTTATCTCTCACCTCCCAGTCGAACTCTTGCAGAAGTAACACCCACCGGATTAACCTTGTCTTTGATTCTTTCTTCGCCAGTAAATACTTGATAGCCGCGTGGTCGGTAAAAACTATCACTCTCGACCCCAGTAAGTATGGTCGAAATTTCTCAAATGAACACACGACCGCTAACATTTCCTTCTATGTGGTGTCATAGTTTTTATGGGTCTGGTTGAGTGTCTTCGACGCATAGAAGATCAAATAATTCTTTCCATCAATCCTTTGACCTAGTACCACCCCCACCGCGAAGTTGCTTGTATCACACATTATTTCAAACGGCTGACTCCAGTCGGGTGCCCTGATGATAGGGGCAGACACTAGTTTATCTTTCAATAATTGAAATGCCTTTTTACACTCTTCGTCGAAGATGAAATCAACATCATTATGCAAAAGGTGGGTAAGTGGCTGAGCGATCTTCACGAAGTCTTTTATGAATCTTCTATAAAATCCTGCATGCCCTTGGAACCCCCTGACTTCTTTCTGATTCGTAGGGTAAGGCAATTTCGAAATAACATCGACCTTTGCTTGGTCCACCTGTATGCCCTTCTCCGAGACTACATGCCCTAGGACGATTCCCTTGGGTACCATGAAGTGACACTTTTCGAAGTTAAGGACCAAATTCTTCTCCTGGCATCTCCTTAATACTACGTCCAGGCTAGCCAAACAGAAATCGAAAGAGTTCCCATATACGGTGAAGTCATCCATGAAGATCTCGATACAAACCTCTAGTAGATCTGAGAAGATACTCATCATGCAACGTTGAAAAGTGCCTGGTGCATTGCACAGACCAAGCAACATTCTTCTATAAGCGTACGTGCCAAAGGGGCACGTAAACGTAGTCTTCTCTTGGTCTTCGGGATTTACATAGATCTGGAAGTATCCACTGTACCCGTCAAGGAAACAAAAGTACTGCTTTCCAGCCAGTCTCTCGAGCATCTGATCAATGAAGGGTAATTGGAAATGATCCTTCCTGGTTGCTTCATTCAGCTTTCTGTAGTCTATGCATATCTTCCACCTAGTGACAAGTCGTGTGGGCACTAATTCATTCTTGTCATTCTTAACTACCTGAATTCCTGACTTTTTGGGTACCATGTGAACCGGACTAACCCATTCACTATCTGGTATGGAGTAGATGATTCCTAAGGAGAGCAGCTTTAAAACCTTCTTCAGAACTTCCTCTCTCATGT
This sequence comes from Salvia splendens, assembly GCF_004379255.2. Classification (NCBI taxonomy): domain Eukaryota; kingdom Viridiplantae; phylum Streptophyta; class Magnoliopsida; order Lamiales; family Lamiaceae; genus Salvia; species Salvia splendens. The sequence goes on from NC_056046.1 coordinate 28,702,714, forward strand.
TCAGATTCAGCTTGCGTTGTGGGTCCCTATAGGCCTTCGCACCTTCTTCTAGCCTGATGTGGTGCATGCAAAGATCAGGACTGATTCCTACGAGGTCTGAGAGAGTCCATCCTATGGCCTTCTTGTTCCTTCTGATTACCTCCAGTAATTCCCTTTCCTGTTCCTCGGTCAAGTTACTGTTGATGATTACTGGGAAAGTCCCATTTTTATCCAGATAGGCATACTTGAGACCTGGTGGGAGCGTTTTCAGTTCCTTCTTGGGGGTACTTATTTCCTGGGGCAGGGGATTTTTTTCTGTCGCATCAGTTATCATTCCCTTTGCAGACCCAGAAGAATTTTCCACGCTAGCCACCTGGGCTAATCCCCTTGACTTGGCGGACTCCGGATATTTTCAAAACTCCGAAATAGCTTCGGCCAGCTCCTCATCCGTTAGTTCCCTTGTATGCATTGCCTCACACCATCCAGCTACCTCTCTGTCAATAGAGTGATTTACCTCTGAATTATCAATCTGCTCCTGCATCAACTCGGTCTCAAGATACTCCTGGACCAGAGGGTTAATAACATCGACAACATGCGAATTTTCAACATCTAATGTTTTCTTCATTGCTTCATCTATGCTAAATGTATATTTTTCCCCATTATAGTCCAGGCATATGGTTCCATCAAAAACATCGATAATGGTCTTAGCGGTACGCAGAAAAGGTCTATCTAGAAGCACGCCACTAAACTCAGAGGATTCATTATCATTCATTTTAATAACATGTAAATTGGCCGGATACAGAAAATCATGCACCTTGACTATGACATTTTCTAAAACTCCATCTGGACAAATGCACGACCTATCCGCCAATTGGATTACCACCTTCGTATCCACCATTCCTACCCCTACCAACTTTTTGTATATGGAAAGTTGTAAAACATTTATTGACGCCCCTAAGTCACACATAGCATGCTCAATTCTGACATCACCAATGGAAATGGGTAAGGTGAACATACTTGGGTCAGTGCGTTTCGAAGGCATCCTGTATTTCTGAATCACTGCTGACACGTTCTCTCCAATCAGGATTTTCCCACTGGGTCTTGTCTTTCCAGCTATGAACTCCTTAATGAATTTCCTGAAGACCGGCAATTTCAAAGTCTGTAAGAACAGTAGGTTTATCTCCAACTTTCCAAAGATATCCATAAAATCCACCGGTTCATCATTCTTCTTCTTAGCCTCTTCTCGATGCGGAAATGGTTTCACTTGCTTCCCTGCACTTGTAGACCCTCCAGCTGAAAGCTCGCCCGCTTCCTTCCTCACTACTTCATTTTCCGCTTCTGGCTCTGGGTCTAGGAAAAACGGTTGAGCCACACTAGGTAGCGGTTTCCCCAGGTCACCTTCCCGAAGGTCATCTCCTCTTACAGTACTCCCTATCTTCGAATTTCCAGGTTCAGGAACTGAGTTCTTCCCTTTCTTGCCTTCCGCGGGAGGTGTTTCTTCATTCATCTTCATCACCGGACCTTCATAACCTCGCCCAGATCTTAAAGTGATTTGACTGATGTTAGCTCTATCTGGTGGCCTTACTGAGGCAGGAATCTTTCCTTCGTTCCCTCGCATCTCGTTCAAGGAGGTTGCTATCTGGGACAATTGCTTTGCCAACATGTTCATTGCTGCCTTCTGCTCCAACTGAGCGTCCTGAAGCTTATGCACCACGTCATTGTTGGATTGCATGTTATTCTGCATATGCTGTTGAGAACTGACTAGATCATGAACCATTTCATCTAGATTCCTTTGTGGCTTAGAATTGGGTTGGCCGAGATTTGGTCCTGAACCCAGGTTTGGTCCACTCCCTTGGTTCTGGCGAAAGTTTCCCTGGCCTCCTGAACTGTTGTTGAACTGATTTCCTGGCCCTTGATTCCCCTGATAACTGGTTTGGGAATTCTGATAATTTCCTAGGTAGTTCCTTTGGTGTGGCGGTACATAAGAGCTCCCCTGGTGGTTTTGATTCCTGTTCCCCCAATTAGAATGATCGCCCTGATTCCGGTTGTTCTAGTTGTTCTGCCCCTCCTGATTTCTCCCAGACCAGTTAATTTGCCTCTCTGGTTGGTGTGTAAACTGGGTGTTCTGTTGTGGAGGTGGCTGGGCCTGGTCATTGTCAGACCATCTAAAATTGAGATGGGTTCTCCATGGTGCATCCTTTTTTTTCCCTTGATTCCAACTCCCATCTGGATTCCAACTCCCCATCGAATTCACCTTGGCCTGGTAATCCCCCTCTTGAGGGCCATAGTATTGTTGGGGTGGAGCTTCTCCTGGACCCGGAGTTTTTTCTTTCTCTCGTGAGGCTGGCGGGTTGGTCTTCTCGATTGCACTCAAGAGTGCTTTCTCAAGCCTATCTATTCTCGCCTCGACCATTTCATCATCTTGCTCCCTCAGCGCATTCGCTGACCCCTTTCCTCATAATGTTTCTCGGGTTATCGTACGCCTTTTTGGCCTCTATCAACTTCCTCAAGATCTCTCTTGCTTCACTTCCCTTTTTCTTTGTAAAATCCAGAAACTCCAACTTGAAATCTCTCCATGTACGGATGGAATCCTGAGGCAGCCTCAGCAGCCTTGTGTTAGCCTCTCCCTTCAGGGCGAATAGAATTGCGCGTAGGCGATAATCTTCCTCCGTTGCATCGTTGGGCCTTTTCTAAATACTGCACAGCTTACTAAACTCATTTAGGAACTCGTATAGACACTCGTTCCTACGCCCAGAGAACGTCGGTAGAATGCCTAGCACATTTGTCTTAATATCGATGGACCTCTGACAATGATTCGTGACTATAGCCTGGGCTGGCTCACCATCTAGATGGGCAGTGAGCGAACCAATCTCAGTTTCTAAATCGACTACATGTGCCATGTCTCCGATCTCGTTCTCTTCTGTATCTGTTTCTGAAGACGACTTGGGATCCTCCCTTCCTGACGAACTCCAATCCTCATCACTTCCTGAACCGAACGGAAATGGATCTCTCGTAGATAATCCCGATCTGGTGGTGACCGTAAATGCTGTCTCCTTGGCCTGCCAAGTAAACCAATCGTTCCTGGCCTGCCAAGTAAACCGATCGTTCCTCCACCCAGATGAGTTACCCTAGTGTCCAAACTGTGAGCCTCTACTCATAAACTGAAAATAAAGAAAAAAGAAAAATCAAAACTATATACGCCAAAATCTCTAAACACAATCATAAACTACGCCATCCATCCCCAGCAACGGCGCCATTTGAAATGCTTGATGGTATAGAAAGTGTGTGTGCTTTTGTGCTAGGTCAAGCCTTTCAAGCCTAGAGAATCCGCTAGATCACAAGGTCTTGGAACTCAGAGGATCCTGGGAGTCTCGGTCGTCGGACACACAAATTCCGCATTCAAAACCCTCAACCCGCTATACTATGAATTAGTACAGGAAAGTAGGGATCGATCCCACGAAGATGGATGTGTAAGAAGGCATTTAAATGATTATGGAAAAGGAATTGGCTGCTGCCACGCAAATTTGGGTTGAGAAAGAAAATTACAACTAGGCTGGGGAATGAAAACTAACACTAGACCTAAGAAACTGTAAATATCATGCGGACATGGGAAATCATCTTAACTTCAATATCTCAAACAAACTTCCTCGACCTAGTAAACGACTTCCTAAACTAACTAAACAGGAATCAAACATTCAGTGGGGACCATTTCCCGAAATGGTAAAGTACGGATGAAAAGCTGCAAATAACTAACTCTGAAATTAACAAATAACGATCTGCATCTTATCACTTGATTCAAGCTCGAACATGGAGAAAACGGAGTAATAAACCAGATTCAAACAGAACAACATAATTCGGACGTCGGAAACTGGCGATTAATCGGAAATCGAACAGATCTACATCTACTAGACTAAGTAAACAGAAACACAGAAACGAGCCATCAGATTCATGCACAATCAACCAACTCTGCTTCAGATCCACACGTCGGATGCTTAATCCACTCCGGATCCAAGCAATCCGAACCAAACTACAACAAAAAACAATTCCATGAGCACCGATTCAGCAGATCCATTCTGATCAACTACAATCCAACCACGATTCAACTCCAATTCACCAGATCAAGTGTGAAAAGCATCCATTCAAGCAAACAACCACAAACTCAGAATCAAACACAAACAAACCTCAAAATCAGCATCATTCATGACAGAAAATAGAAATTCCATAGATAGCTAAATGAGATTTCAACAATCACAACGAAAGCCGAGCTTCGAATAGTGAAGACTCGGTAGAAATCCGAATCAGAAAACTAAAATGAAAGCAGATAAATTATTTCTTCGCCCTACACGAGGACTGTGGTGCACAACAGCCAACAGAAAATGACACCAAAACCCCCCAGATTTCCGATCACCCCAAGTGTGTGTAGAAGTGTGTGAAAGTGAGCTCAGAGCCAAAAAGTACAAAATTTTCTCCTCCCTTTCATGTTGCATGCTCTCTCTATTATAGATGTGGAGGCGATCTTCTAGAAGCGTTTCTCTTGAATTCTCCGTTCTGCCCTCTAGATAATGATCTCCTCCGTCTGGCAAATTTTCTTCATTCTGCTCACTTTCTAGCCAATTTCCTTCGCCAGGCGATTATCTTCCTTCCTTCCTGGACTTGGCGATTTCTTCTACACACCTGGCTTAAAAGATGTGTTAGACCCCGTAAATTGTTGAATTTAACCCCATAACCGATGCATGAAATTAGCCTTATCAGCTAACATATGTTGTTAGTGCTTGTAATTCTTATTTTTATTTAAATATGATGTTTGTAATTATTGTTTTGTGAATATCTTGTAGGATTAGATGGCAACTTCAAGTTCTAAAGGGCAATTGTTATATGGACCTAAAGATCCGTCAGTTCTATATCCTCAGAAAAAACACATATCAAATAAACTACTGACGGATGGCACAACACATCTTTTCAAAGTTCGCCGGACAGAAAGTAAGACATGGGATGTGGATATTCATGCCGATGTGAGGCATTGGCTTAACATGTTTGGTTTTCGAGGCGTGATCGAATGTGGGAAGTCGATGAAGCTTATCACTGCTTTGGTTGAGCGTTGGAGGCCGGAGACACATACTTTCCATCTACCGCTTGGAGAGGCGACAATCACCCCAGAAGATGTGCAAGTCCTGTGGGGATTGAGAGCGGACGGTCGTGGTTTCACAAGCCGTGATCATCATGTCGGATATACCGATTGGCCCAGCAAGTGTCGAGATTTGTTGGGATGGATACCCGATACAGTAACAGAGACAAAGCAAGCCGGTATGCTAATGACCGCTCTGATCAATCAAACGAGGATACCTTTAGGTGATGGCCTACCTAATTATGTCTACATCCAAAGGGCATGTATCCATGCCTTAATCTTGTTAGGGGGACTAATTCTACCAGACACCACGGGGTGTAAGGTTCCTTTTATGTGGCTGAATGCATTTAAGGATCCGAATGAGGTGATCAATATTAGTTGGGGAAGTGCAGCTTTATCGTGCTTGTATCATTATCTGTGCGAGACTTCCATTGACAAGAGGAAAGAGTTGGGCGGGCCTAAGATTCTTCTGCAGCTTTGGGCGTGGGAAGGAATGCCTACATTGAGGCCGTCGTTCGTAGTAGCGCATGTGCACGAGCCGTATACGTCATGTGGCGCCAGGTGATATATTTAAACATTTATTTATTTATGCATCTTGGGTTTTTTTTACATCAATTTTATTTATAGGTGGAAAGGAACTACTCAAATAGGAAATGCTCCTAGATTTTCAGTGGAGCATTACCGTGATCAAATATCCTTGATTAAAACTGGCTAGGTGACTTTTTTATTACTTAATTTATGAATTTATTTTTAAATTAATTTGGCGTTTGCATTGTTGGTTTTGTAGTTTGTATGGACACCATATGTGGATCGCATATTGCCTGACTACTGCAATGATGTGAATGAGTGATATCTGTGCGACACTTATTTGGTATGTTGGTTGTATGCCGAGGCGCATGAGGCTGGATGAGTGCGCAGACAATTTAATCGATACCAGGAGATTCCTCAATCCGTGAATAGGATGCTCAAAAATACCGATCATTTGGGTAAAAATGATTGGCGTGGTAAGAAGGGTAATAATTGGAAAAACACGGATCAGTTCTACATTGGGGAGTGGGACATGAGGTATGAAAGGTTCCAGGCAACCGTAGATGCCACAACGATGTCCATGAACATTCCATTGAGTTCGGGATATATGGCGTGGTATAACAGGATTACAGTGACGTACCTAACTCAACCTGGGAGGGTACGGTCAACTGCTGAGATGAACGAGTCGGCTTATTCAATGAGATTATTTGTAAGTTTGTAAAATTAAACTGTATGCTTTCATGTGTTATAAATTGTTTCGTATTGATATTTGTATGATTTTTTTTATCTAGGTTGAGGGTTTTTAGGAGATTTGGCATGTGACTACTGAACAATAAATGGACCCAAGAATCCGAAAGTTTTGAGAAATCGCTAGGCATGTCCTTCAGTCTACGAACCATGCCGATGTCATGGAGTACCCGGCTTCCCAACACCAAGATGTGGTCATGCCTTTTGAACCACAAGATATTCCACCACATCGATGTCATGGAGTGAGGGGTGTTCGAACTGGTGGACACGGTTACACAAAACAAATAAGGATGCCGCAGCCGCATCCCGATTATCTGCAACCAGAGCCTATGAATCCAGAGTATGACCCACCTCAGTGGTCTTTCTATCCAAGCCAGGAGTCTCAATCACAGTGGGGTCGTCCCCTCTATTCCCCAAGCCAACATGAGCCTGATTGGAGTCATCGCCCATATTCACAAAGCCAAAATGAGCCGCAATGGAGTGGAGCCCGAGCATCAGTCGATTCATACTTCCAAAATTATCAGTTTGTGACTCCTGTACGAGTTGAAGAAAAAGATGATGATGAAGGAGAAGAAGAAAATGATGAAAGCGAAGAGGAAAATGAGGAAGAAGAGGTTGTTCAGAACACCCATGTACAACCTCGACCAGTTGCGGAGGATTCATCATTCAACGGGGTTGGGAAGTACATGAGCAAAGTGTGAAGAGATTTTCAACCAGGAAGAATAAGGGAATTGAACCGTCGAAATAAACCACATCATCATATAAGTAGCTCATTATGGAAGGAACCATAATGATGTAATGTTATGTATCTTTTATTTAAGGAATAAGCACTCTGTGGTTTTTTTAAGAAAATGTCAAATCTTTTCGCATTTTCGCAACATCATTTGTTTAGGTCTTTTCGGAATGAGGTATATTGTTTTAGACATTTGATGATCAAGTTCTCGAATGCCCAAATATATTCAGATGTTGTGAGAAATCGTTATTCCAAATTTTGATTTTTAAAATCTGATACTGTTACTATAAAAAATCAATAATAATTTTAATTTTTCTTAGAGCTAAATTAAATGGATGGCAACGGTGGGCGAATATTTTTTTTTCTTCCTATTCTCAATAAAATAAACACTTCAATTTAGCTTTATATTTGTATTGAATATTTCGATCCCCACGGTGGGCCAATACTATTTTTCTCTTCCTATTTTCAAAAAAATAAACACTTCAATTTAGCTTTATATTTGTGTTGAATATTTTTTTCCTATTTTCATCTTCTAAATCTATAGACAGAAAGATAGTATTTGTACGTAATATTTTATCAAATTCAAAACAAGAAGTGAATGCAATTACTTAATGAGCCACATATAGCATACGCTAATGAAATATCCAGAAACCAACTTCAGCAGCAACAATTGAATTGAATACCACACAGATCGATGAGCAAAAACATGAATTATCCATAAAGCTAATACAGTCATTTCTGAAGCCAAAATATTTCACACATATAAATAATTAAATAAGTTTGCAAAAATATTTCAACCACATCATCACCCAAATTTAGTATCCAAATGCCAAAATTCATAAATAAGTAAATCAAAGGATTAAATATTCAGCAATAAACCCAAATTAAGAAACGATACAAAATGACTAAAACTGCAAATTACTTAGTACCTAAACACCACAGGTTTGTAATCCTTCCATCGGAACTCAGCGGATTGACTAGAAGTTTCGACTAGACCTTAGCTGCAACAAGACCAACGGGGAGCTTTCGGTTCCCCTCTTGCAAAGTCAATCCCAAATGCCAACAACATTTAACACAAATATAAAAAAAAACATAGGAAATATCTACCACGAAACTAGATAACACGACCGACTGAGCAATTTATTTTGTCGTGCCCCTCTTGTCCGCAATTCTTGCAACAACGGGGAGCTTTCGGTTCACCTTCCTCTCGGACATCCATTTGATTAGGTATCCTCTTTGTTCAACCACGGCCACGCCTTCGAGGAAGCAACTGCTGATGGGTGATACACAATTTCCATCCAGGTTTAGCCCAATAATCTTCGTGTCTTGGTGCATCCCATGGATGACCACCAGAATACTGTGCTTCCCATGTAGATTTGTGGTATTGTGTAGATATGAGCTCAAACGTAGCGATACCTCTATCTCTAGCAACTGGACAAGCATGTAAACAAGGAACTCTCCACATCTAGCGCTTCCCACAAGTGCACTTAGAATCATCGAACTCCACCTTTTGTACATTGTTGCCCTTTGGCTTCCCATCTTCTAACTGTGCCCGACTTCGAATTTGGTAATGTCATAATTCTCGGTCAAGTACATAAATGTGATGTTTTTGCCCCTTGGAATCATTCTCATCAAGTTTGTCCCTCGCCCACGGTGTTAACCGACCTTCGGTGTGCCTTCGAGGAAGCAACTGCTGATGGGTGATACACAATTTCCATCCAGGTTTAGCCCAATAATCTTCGTGTCTTGGTGCATCCCATGGATGACCACCAGAATACTGTGCTTCCCATGTAGATTTGTGGTATTGTGTAGATATGAGCTCAAACGTAGCGATACCTCTATCTCTAGCAACTGGACAAGCATGTAAACAAGGAACTCTCCACATCTAGCGCTTCCCACAAGTGCACTTAGAATCATCGAACTCCACCTTTTGTACATTGTTGCCCTTTGGCTTCCCATCTTCTAACCGTGCCCGACTTCGAATTTGGTAATGTCATAATTCTCGGTCAAGTACATAAATGTGATGTTTTTGCCCCTTGGAATCATTCTCATCAAGTTTGTCCCTCGCCCACGGTGTTAACCGACCTTCGGTGTGCTGTATTTTTGTCTTCTTTTGTGCCCACCATTCCACTGTTCTCCAAAATGTGAGATCAATCAAAGCTCTAATTGGCAACTCTCTTACACCCCTCAACACATTGTTGTAACACTCCGACATGTTTGTTGAGGTCACCCCCCATCTAAGTCCATCAGTGTAACAAAGAGACCAATTTTCTTTTTTGGCCCTATTGAGCTGTCGTATCGCTTCAAGGTTTTCCTCCTGTGGTGCACGCCACCTTCTCTTATATTTACGCTCTTGAGTTGTAGCACCCCACACCATGCTTTTCACAATAGGACCCTTGCACTTCTGTAAGATATTTTTCCTCACATGGATCAAACAAAATTTGTGGTGACATTTTGGCTCCTTTTTCCATTCATCAGAATCCATAGCCTTGAAGATTCCTTTATGCCTATCCGATATAATGCACACCTCCCTCTGGTATTTCACCACATGAATTCTTACATGATTCCAGAACAATGTCCAAATGTCGTCAGTTTCCTCATCAACAACAGCATAGGCAATAGTCAAGCATTTCTTGTTAGCATCAAAACCACAAGCAACAAGCAATTTACCTTTAAATCTTCCTCGGATGTGAGTCCCGTCAATTGTTAAAACCGGATGGGCCAACTGAAAAGCATGTATAGCAGCCCGAAATGCCCAGAAAACATAATTGGACACCTTTTTACGTCCGTGACTCAACAGCTCGTTGTGCTTCCACTAAACAATTGTGTCTGGATTCTGTGACTGCAGTTCAAGCATGTAGCTTGGTAACTGTCTGAATGATTCCTCACATCCACCAAAGACAATCTCTAAAGCCTTTCTCTGTGCATATCATACCTTCTTGTAACTGATTACCACATTGAATCTTTCATGAATATAGGTTTTTATGTTCGAGGCCTTGAAAGCAACATCTTCTTGCACTTGATGTCGAATATACAGAGCAATCACCGATGATGAAAAGTTAGCATGTCCTCTATTCACACGATGACCTTCACAAGTATGTCGTCTCACCCACTTCCTAATTTTCCACATATCATCATGGGCTCTTTGTGTAACAGAAACTTCCCATGAACATTCATTCATTTTTTCAGCGTCGGTTTTGCTGATAATAGCTACCACATCTTCTGTCGTTCCTGCTGGAAATTTGCATATGGCATGCCACCTTCTTAGTTTGCTCTCAAAGACCTTAAACTGTCTTTGATGCCACAAACTCCACATAGTCATAGCCGTCTTCACATGCAGCTTGGAATCAAATTTTGTTCCCATAGCAATCTGGTATGGATGTCTCTCATCCCAGTATATGTTGTTGTGTTCATTACCAACTTCATCAGGTATCTCAGAAGTACCACTTGGTAATCTGCGAAAGAACATCCCCTTGGGAACGTATTTTAGAAGTAGTTGTTCACCTTGCACAACGGGTTTACATACTACTATCTCATCATCAGAAGCATCACCAGGAGAATCGTCACTTAGACTGGCATCTGCCTCAGATGTTGCTGGCGACAATGGTTCATCATTATCTCGTATAATGCGAGTATTATCATCACGGATATCTGCAACATCTAACTCATCATTCACTCCAACACCAACATTAACAGCAAATGCAACACTCATAACACGATCAGAGCTCACATGTTCAACTATCACAGATGATCCAATACCACAATCAACAACGCCATAATCAACAACTAGTGTGATTTCTGAACTTCTCATAGGTGAATACTCAACAAACAATTCAATACAACGAGTAGAATTTTGAGCCTCGTTGAACATAAACTCCACACTTTGATCAGTGTAAATCTCAGTACATATATAACTCATACTGGATGCAAAGACTAGACAATGTCTCCATGATATTTGAATGACGTGTTGATTCATATCTATTCTCATCGCACCACATATCATTGCAACTAATTCAAAATACGAAACGCATGAATTCAATATAATGGAACCTCTCGCCCTAGGTGGATCATAACAAATACCCAACTGTGGAAGTTGAACTATTTTACCTCCCCAATACAAACTCACAAATATTTGCATGATTTCTGCATAAGAAAATTTAACAAATACAAAAATTAGGGATATTTTTTTCCTATAAACCCTAATTTAGTAAATCAGGGAAAACCAACATAATCTAATAATATTATGCAATAATTAAGAATGAGAGACAAACTTACCGAAATATAACGACAAAATAGAAGAAATCACCGGGAATATAGAAGAAATCGCCTGAAATCGGAAGAAAATCGCCGCTGCCCCTTTTCTCTCTTCATTTGCGCAGAATGGTATTCTGCTTCTGGAACTCGTCATTTTGTATGAAGGAGAGACGCATGACACTCATGCGTTTTACCTAGAGACGCATGACGGTCATGCGTCTTTCAATAAAAAATAAAAAAAATTAAAAGACGCATATCGTTCATGTGTCTTCATATAAAATGCATGAAACTAATGCATTTCATTAACTAAAGACGCATGACTATCATGCGTTTCTCACAAACTGGGAACCTAAAAAAATCGTAGTATTAAGATGGAATGGCTAATGTGTCCTAGAACACAAAAAGAATTACCCCGTATATCATGTATTGCCTTCTTAAAAAGTGAAATATACCCTTCTAAAAAGTTACATATTTCAAAGGGAAAAGGTATATAGAAAGGTAAATTATTTTTTAAAAATAAAATAATAGTACAAAATGCATTAAAAACATAAAGTTTAATACCTTCTTAAATACCTTTCCCCTTGGAGAATGGTTTTTCATGAAAAGAAGGCAAATATGGTAGTTATAAGATTTTACCTCTCCATTGATGGGGAGGTAAAGATACCTCTTCAAAATGGGAAAAGGTATAATACCTTCTCAAATACATCTCCCCTTGCAGAATGATTTTTCATGAAAAAAGGTAAATATGGTAGTTATATTAGTTTACCTCTCCATTTACCTCTCTCATTGGAGATGCTCTTACTAGAGAGATAGTCTACAACCTAGCACTATTATTTTCGCCAATTAAAATTACATTTTTTAACCAGTAATAATATTACTATCATATTTTGCTAATTGACTGAAATTCCTTTTGCTAATCTTGGTTTGATGATGGATATATCTTCTTGCAAACTTGATGTGAGTTGTAATGAACCAACTCTATATCTTGATCATGAGCTTATGAGTTTTTGGAGCTGTAGCATTTATTTGAGCAAGAATGAAGTATCAATAGTGCCTTGTGATTTGCATTGGACTCTCTCTGACCCATGTTACTGGAGTCACTTCTTTTTTGTACTCATTTTGAAAAAATTATAATAAATAGTTAAGGTGAAGATAGAGCAAAGTAAGAGAGAGAATACAAACATTACTCTCTCTCCACTTTAAGTACCTGGAGCTGTTCGATTAGAACCAAAAAATTTCGGGACGAAATCTCTGTTAAGTGGGTAGACACGTGCTATATTCAGATCATAAATTTTTTTTGTTTTAATGTGTTATGGTTATGAAAAAGGAATTTTTAAAAAATAATACTCCCTCCGTCACACCATACAACCAATATAGTCCGTTAGATCTCATTTATGGAAGCCTAAGATTAAATTTCGTGAACAGAACACGGATTGCAGTCTAATGTATTAGAAATTGCTGGCGTGGGTATCTTAGTCATTTCCGAAAATTTGAAGCTGAATCAAATTTGGAATATCCCGCAAATTTTGGAGCGCTATTTTGTGTGTATCAATTTAAGAAATTTCTCGACTTTTTCTCTCCCCACTCCCCCATTAATCTCCCACCAACAACCAGCCGCTATTCACCATTTAGCCAAACCCTAAATTCAGAAAATTATACAGCATATTGTTATTGGGTGCACTCCAACTCATATAGCCATGTACTGCAATCTCGAGACAAACTAAATTGTTCTTGTCAACAAACACTATTTACTATAAAATTAATAATTAATCCTACTGTGGTGTGAAATTAGTAAAATAATACTCCCTTCGTCCCGCTTTAGCAGTCCCAGTGACTTTTGAGCACTCGTTTTGTAAAAATAATAATAAATAGTTAAGGTGAAGATTTGGTAAAGTAAGAGAGAGAATAATGTAGAGAATAGTCTTATCTTCTCTCTCTAACTTTATCATTTCTTCACTTTAACTATTTATTATCATTTTTACAAAACAAGTGCTTAAAAGTAACTAAGACTGCTAAAGCGGGACGGAGGGAGTAGATTGAAACAAATAGTATGGTGTGCTATCGTTTCATTAGATTACATCATGAACAAAATTTATTAAAATAATATGCAAACTGTAATAACGTCATGATAACAGTGCAATATTCAATTAATAACACTGCAATCTGGTAATGTAAAAATTATAAATTTCCTATTTTACCTCTCCGCGTCTTTAATTGATTCAATATAATTAAAATTAGCTGCCACATGGCAGTTTGACAAACACACAATTTCCAGATCCAACGGCCTAAAATAATGGTATGGTGTCACAATAAAAAGTGTTGTCATTTTAATACATCTTCATCCCATTATGCTCATATGTAAGTATTAAGCATCACTGCTTCTTTTTTATATAGTGTATAAATTAATAAAATCAAGTGTTTGAAAATGAACATTATTTATCTTTAAGAAGTTACTCCCTCCGTCCCATTGAAAATGACTCACTTTCCTTTTAGTTTGTCTTAAGCAAGATGACTCATTACTAAAAATGGAACCACCTTTTATCTCTACTTTATTCCCTCTCTCTTACTTTACTCTTTACACTTAACACACAAAATAAAGCTGCATAAAATCCCATGCCGCTCAAGGAAAGGGTCATCTTCCTTGGGACGGAGGGAGTATATCATATGAAAATATAAAATTAATAAGTATACGTTAATATATTATGAAGTATGATATCATAATTTTATATTTATGTTTTTATATGTACACCATAATGCAGTGTCACGTTTTGTATTTATAGTATGATCTTACATTTATGATACTATAAATAATTATATCAATGATAGTATATTATCAATAAATATAATCTTAATGTATTTTTGATACAATATAAGAATTTCTTTTAATGGGTATGCTATAATTTATGGATATGTTATTAAATGAGATTTCTTTACAGTATAAGGTATTTGTTTATCTTATATCTGTATAGTTTTATACAATATTTTTTTTATTATATGACATTATGACTATTATTATTATTACTAATTAATGTTAAATTCGTCGGTATCAGGGACAGAACCAGAAATATAAATTAGCCGGTGCTAAAATTTAATAAAAAATAATATTATTTAAAATAATAATAATAATAATATTAAAAAAATTAATTTATTGATATACTATACAATTTGATTTATTTTTTCATTCAATTTCTTTTTTAAAATAAAAAATATGCAATTAAATTTAGAAAACCTAATATTTTATTTGAAATCCGAAAACAAGTGATCATGTAGTAAAAAGTTAAGTTAAAATATGTATTACAATCAAAATATATCTATAAAGGAATATTAGAATAAAAACTAATGTATCTGTACAAAAGAAATATTAAAATAAAAAGTAAAGTTAAGATATATTTTATTTAGGTATGTTTTAATTGGATTTTATGTTTTTTCAAATAACTAAAATAAATCAAATTACAAAGTCTATGAAATTGATGATTAGATCATGTTTGTACTCAAAATATTTTATCTATAAAATTTTAAATTAAAGGTAAGGATATTGAAAATATAGTGTGTGCAAACTTTATATTCTTTTAAGAATTAAAATTTGGACAATTTGGTGACAAGTGTCCCGCTCATGATTAAAAAGAAAAATAAAATGGGAAGAAAAAAAAGTAAATTAAAAGAAGAAATCAAAATTGTGAAAAAGAATTTATGCTCGGCTGCATAGCATGTGGGATTTAATTGTTGGGTTTTTTTGTTTATGTGTTTAATTGTTTAAACTTGGACTTGTTTTATTATCATAATATTCAATAAAAACAGCCCAAGAAATATTATACAAAATTTACGGCCTAATAGAAAATTAATACTCCAACATGAGTTCAAGCCCATTTTCCTTCATCTTCTTCCCCAAATCTGGCGACGCAGCTTCTCAACTTTGAACACATTTCGCATTCGGTGTCATGGCGCTGGGGCGCCGGGGCGGAGGGCGACCATGGGTAAGTAGGTTCCGGGATCGGCCAAGCCCCCGCTGGAGCGGTGGCTTGGCCGCTGGTAGTTCCGTCCCTGGTCGGTATCTTAAAGATTGGATATTCATGAAGGAAGACCTAATAAAATATTATAAGCTATGTGATGGTAATGTTAATTGTAAATGAATTCTATGATGGTGTTGTAAAAACTGGTAGTTATTTTGTAATTTTGTAGTATTTTAATGCTCCCTAAATTATATGGCAGATCCATTAATTTTGGTTTACCCTTTTAATAAGAGACATTGAATGTATTATAGTTGGGTGTTTTAAGATGGTCAAATTCTGATATTGAGTATAAATGGGAGAATATGGCATAGGCAGTGAGTATACTCGAAAGCATACTTTGAGTATAAATGAGAGATTGTTAGAGTTTGTATACTAAAACTAGTTTCAAGTGTACAAGTGGTAATACAGTAACTCTCAGACGGGCGTATATGAGAAGCCGTAGATTCACTTGTAACCCTAATTTGAGATAAATAACATTTATATAAATGTTTATTTAATGACATTTAATGCATGAAATAAATGAGTATAAGGTTTCTGCATTGTAGGACAAGTAGTGAGGGGTCCACGGTAGGGGACTTGGCTAGACCATGCAAGAAGAAAAGTTGTTTCACCACCTAAATAGGCTTGGGCTACCTATCGTGAAAGACAGTGTTAGTCCAATATGTGTTTCTTACCTAGGAAAGACTAACAACACTGGTGTGGTATAACGTTGGATGGATATAATTGAGAACGCATCTTTATTGCTATTTACTGAAAGATACAGTCTCGGGAGTTTAGTATTTCTTAATCTTTGTAAATAACATAGGCATACGTTACTAATTATAAACTTCTTTGACTTATCAGTAGGTGCAGGTTTTTGGCAGCCCAATATTCCTGATATTTTTGGTAGTAGTAGTAGTAAATAATAACTAATATGGTGTCAGTTTTGTTATTGCATTGGATTGTGTGCTAGCGTGGTAGTTTGATTATATCTCCAAGATGTGTTCGAGAAAAGTTTATTAATTATTCAAAAACACGGCCGGTTTGGATTTGTTCCAAGAATATTAATAGGTAAACGTATATTTTCACATATACATATCGAACTGGACAACCTCTTGGGAATAAGATTTATTAATTTAAAGTCCATATCATACTACAAATTAATTAATGAATTTTGACATCTTAAATACAAGGAAATATTATAAATCAAAATGGAACCCAAGTACTCAATTTTGGATATGGACGGGAGATCAATGTTACTTTCTATAGTGGTCCAAAATAATATTCTATTTGGATGTATATTTAATTATGAGTTTATTAATTTAATTATTAACGAATAATTGGTTTCACCAAGAAATAAAATGAAAATGTAAAATAAACTTGTTATTTAATAATCGATCTTATAAATAGTTCATTGCTAAAGGAATAAAACTTTTTTTATCCATGTTTATTAAATGAAACAAAGAGGCTATGAAAGAACGTTGAGTAGAAATGAACATTGTATTGTTCTCATCTATAGCGTACAGCCTCATCTAATGAAGATGCACGTATTTATAAATCAAACATTATTCCTAATCAAACTCGTAAATATGTTTCACGTAATATATTTTGCATGATTGTGAAGCGAAATAGCATCTTCGCGTGACACATTATTAATGGTATTGAAACACCACCTACCAAATAAGTGTTTTAATTAGTCATTATCCAGGAAAAAGAACTAGTTAAAAAACATATACTATTATCTTAATAGTGGATTACTAAATAAACTATACCCTGTAATGATGAAGTAGAGTTGTAAAGAGCAAAAAGCAAAAAAAAAAAGCTCGCAAAAAGAATTCAACTTGCCCTTAGGAAAAAATGTGATCCAACAACATATTATGGATGCAAAAAAAACATTAAGCAGAGGGAGAAACAAGAATGAGAAAAGGGTATTCACATAAAATGTGGTGGGTGGTGGCTTGCAGGAGCAAAGAGAGTTTGAGAAGAGAAACAAGAATGGACATCGAAGAGATTCTGAAGATGAAGCTGGAAACCATCGAAGAAGAAGACAGCGACTGCGCTGTGATGAGGCGTAGAAGCATCTCTAAGAAGATCCATTTGAAGGCAAAGATGGGAAACCAATTGAGGTTGAAAGAGTCTTATGTTATTTTCATGGCTGGATTTGCTTTCAGAGGTGGCCTCAATGGACTTCCTAGATACTGATTCTACTTTTTATTTATCACTCTATTATTTAGCATATAAATTGAGATATTCTTGATTGATCCTGGTGATTTTGTAATTCTTTGTCTTGGGCTTTCCCTCTCACTTCATTAAAGTTACACAAAATATCCAGACTCATAGTATAGTGTGTATAGAATGTAAATTCCTGCTTATGAATTTTCATACATCTGAGATGTCTACTACTCTAACAATGGCGGCATGAACAAGTCATGAAACTGTAACAAGCTCCACCCAAAATATACATTTTCTATAGTCAAAAGCAAACTAGTAAACACAAGCATTTGGATTATAACATTATCGTTTTCCAGCTTCATTAGTAGCAGGTACTTCCTTTTTTGGATAATTAGAAAAGTCTACATCCATAAGGGAAAGTTCATAAGGCAAATCAACACAATTCGCTTCGCTCCTGAGCAACGACGAGGAACCTAAGGCATCCAATTTTGTGTTCCCACCAGAGTTTTGAGTAGTATCAACTGAAGATGGTGAATTTACGTCGTCTGACTTGTTCCCAAGATTGGCTTTGTTTCTTCTGACTGTATCCATTTCTGGGCCAGTCGGAACAAAAGTCCGAGCTCTGTACTTTGTTTTTCCTTCGTCACCATCACCATGGTTGTAGAGCACATAGTCATGATAGGTTGGTGCAAACTGTATGCAATTAAGAATAAAGATAATGAGAATATCCATATAAACTTTTTAATAGGGATTTTTCCAGCTGAGGCATACTAGATGACTGAAAACCATAGATAGGACTGAGAAGAAAGCCATCGAGAGATGTTATATGCCTCGACTCTTTACCTGGTGTACTGTATCATGGTAAAAGTCACTGATGTTCAAAGCATGTGCAAAGCTTGCTGCAAATCCACGATTCGCACCAATATTGGCACCGGCATATTCTTTATAGGGAAAAGCAAAAAGATGGCCAGCTGCAGCAATCAACATTTCAACACAAATTATAAAATTCTGAAATTCTGCAGCTTCCTCTGTATCTTTGATTAACTTGGATTTTGCAGCAAGAAAAACCAACACACCCTGCAAGAGAAACGCCATTAACTCGGTTAAAATTTTATCTTCTCAAATAAGTTAGTTCACAAGCATAGGAGACTTAATATAGCCATTCTCTGGCATTACGAAATGTTTCAAGAAAGTAAAAGTAAAAAAGCGGTCGTGATGTTCAAATTATGACCCATAGACTGATGCAAACAAATAACTAAGAGTCTAACTTTGAATAGACAAAAGGGCAGGAAAAAATTTCACCAATCTTGTTGATTGTTACAGATAGCAACAGTCTAACGTTGATAAACCAACATGGAAAAAAATAATCAGTAGTTGATCATCATAGCAATCATAGCTGGATCAAGGGACCAGATCAGGTCATACATAAAATTGGCAGACAACTAATGACTAGTGGAATTCAGGATATGGAATGTGATGTTTTTTCAAAGTAATAATGTAACAAGAAGGTTTAGAAGCAACAATAATTTAAGTACCACGGATTAAGGATTATAGGGGCATCCCGAACATTTCTTACCTGCCAATACGTAAGGAATACGACAGATTTGATCATGATAAATTTTGGCACTGGATTGAAAGGCTTCAGCAAATCTTTGCAGGCCACATAAAACAAGGCCAATGCATACAGTGCCACAGAGTATGATATTGTGTAGATTATGGTGAGGTAGAGATAGGATTGCCTTGGGTTGAAATTCCCGTCTTGATACTTCCCTTTTGCATATAGTATAAAAGTAACTGTGACTAGGATGGGTTTGAGGATCACAAATTGCAAACACCCTTGTTTGCACCTTCGTATGAAGCGCCTGCATGAACAGTTAAATTTGAGTACCAACATAGAAATACCAGCAATATATTAACAAAATTATGCCCTAAACCCTGAACCTGAGCCTGAACCTGAACCATTACAACAACGATTTTGACACAGTTTAAATAAGATACAGAAGCAGCAGCAAGATGTAGAGAAAAAAACGTTACAGAAGATCTTAATGAAGGACAACAACGAACTTTCCTACATGGTCAAACAGCCTACAAAGTACAATGATATCAATGAACCAACCGAACTGTCTATATTCTACTCTTAGCTCTCATAAATATGAAAAGAGCCCTCATGTTACAATTAGCAAAAGTGAGAAGAGTTTGAAGAATCCATATATATACTCATACATCTGGTCTTTGCTAGCAACCCCGATATCCATATGATACCTCAAACCAAACAGTGTTAAATATGCAGATGCCTGATTGGCTGGATTCTTAAACTGAGAAAAAGATTTTGAAATATCTAATACATACACATGAATATGCTTTTTGCTACCTGGTTTGCATCTAGTACCCCATACCAAATGTAAACAAGATAGTAATATATCCATGACGTTCAGAATTTTTTAAAAAAAACAAAAAAAACCATCATGTGCACAATACTATTATGATCAGCCCAGTCCTGATAGTTTGTGCAGAGAAGGCTCACCCATCCAATGCAATAGGGGGGAAGCAGCATGTCATTAAACACCAATTTGGTTTCAGAACTTTTCCAGTTAAACTTAGCACAACAGCACCTGGACCACCTACCCATGCTAGGCATAGCGAAAGGAAATTATAAATGACCCAAGCTTCATATCTGTGGAGAAAATTGTTTATGAAAACATTTAATTTCTTAACCAAATGAAATAGGCCACAAAAGCTCAAACATCATCTAAAACAAATCTAAGAAATTAAAGATCAAAATCAAGAAATATAGGAAAAGCAACACTATATGCACCCAAGACACACAAACATAATTGACAGACTGACAGGTCACAGGGGTATGTAATAGTGCTTGTATGGATTTATTGTGATTCCAAATATTCTAGTTTTCACAATGCACTCAGCTTTTAGAAGATTAGATCCATGCTATGTATGCAGGAAATTTGAGCAGAGCATGTCATGGATGCCATGCTATCAAGTTCTTGTTGCGTGAACCAAACTCATGTTTTGCCATAGAAAACATAAATCAATGTAAAAAAGCTTATGTTTCAGGAAAATCATGTCGCAAGCAACCAAAAGTACTGAGAGGCAGTTTGCACAAAATGGTTTATAAAAGTTATAACAATTTTTTAGGGCCATATAATATGAGCAATAATTTAACAGTGGCATTCAGGTTTATTCATTACTTGAAACTCGTTCACAACAAAATATTTTTAAAAAAACTGATGTCATACTTACATTTCTCTGACTGAATTGAAGTAAATTGCTTGTTTGTTCAGGATCAAGGACAAGAAAGACATCAAAGCGTATACCTGTCAGAAATTGACAATAAAGATAATAGAACCCACTCAGAAGTAGATTGACGAAAATCCAGTAATGAATGTTTGCTTTGGGGAATAAGCATATGTAATCAACCTTACAGCCAACAATTAAGATTGTTAACGTGGACATTGATAATTCAAATTCCAGAATTCAGTTGGAGGCATTTAAAGTACTATTCGACTAACAAGATTGATCATGTGAATTCTTACAAGATAATGGTATCTTTAGAATAATATGACCCCTCCATGGAAATTTAAAAATGAGAGACCTTCTCAAGCATCATATTGTAACCAAAAAATCCAACTAGCCCCATATCATCCAAGCATACATTTTCAAATAACAATCTGCTACATCATTTAAAGCACCATATATAGCAGTTGATTTCGAAGCACATGATTATGCAGTAATGTGGCGGCAAATGAGAAAAAATTGAACAAAAGATGTCAGGTTACAATAAGCTTTAGATACGAGAATGTCTAGTGCCAGAGAATCGGGGAACTCACAGGAACCATGAAGATAATGCGGACAATGTATCTCTGATATGTTGGCTCAGTATAATTCAGTAAATGGTTGTAAATGTGGTGAAGTGCCAGTGTTATTGCCCCTATTGTACAAGGCAATGCTATCAGTATGTAGAATATAGGCCCCATCTGCAATCAATAGCCCGATATTCTCCCTGAAAATCTAAGAAGACAACAATATAATCAGCAATTTACAGAACCAAATTCACAAAAAATTCAGAGAGAATTGTCGTATACCTCAAAATTCAAGTATCGTCGACTGAATATGATTGATTTGGTAAAATTCCTAAAAACTCAAAAGAACCTCAACTCCAACGAAGGGGAAAACCACAAAAAAAACACAATATCGATCGCGAAATGCTCGATAAAATGAATAACCGAAGTAAAGATCAAACAGAAACTCGAGGGTGGAAAGGCATCACGTGTGAAGCAAAATTAATAAATCACCAGTTTGAATTAATGTTGACGAAAAACACAAAGGTTCAAAATCGACCGAGAATAACGGGCAAAATTAATCCTATCAATGAAATCAAAGAACAAATTCGGATATTTTGAAAATACAATAACATCAATCGAGAAACCAAGAAATTGATGTTGGAAAATTTTGAAAGGAGAGGCGAAAAAACCGATTATGGCGTGGGAAATGGAAATGGAAATGGAAATGGTGAATAATATGAGCATTTGTTGAATTTATTCCTATGAGCATTTGCAACTTTTGAAACCTCAAATCATTCTCATAATAGCGCGCAGTTTAAACAATATTATTATATGAATTTATTGTTCCGTTCTCAATTAACAGTGCCGTTTTAAGGTGAATTAATTGTAGCGTCTACTAAGTTATTTTAACATGCAAACCTCCTCTCACGATTATATTGCACGTTAATAAATCATCATAGAATGTCACTTAAACATTAAACATTATCCAACACTTAAAATAGAAGCAACGTAATGAATAAACGAATATTAAATAAATGGGAACTGTATAAACCAAAGTCGTTACTAACACATCCCTAGAATTCTATGAGTTTAGTTACACATAATGGAATAATCTAAACACATAGTTTGTAGGGAAAACTGATACGCTCAGATTTTGCACTGTTTTAAGGCCTTTATTTGGTCTGTTTTTAATGTAAAAAAACACAATTCAAGTCCATATTTTGCATATTTTATCTATTTTGGTATTTTGACGTGTTTTGTGAGAAATGAACACATTTGAGCCTAAAAAGACAGCAAAAAGTCGAAGTTGGAAATTTTGAAGCATTAGAGACGCCCAACGGTCCGCTGCAACACAGCCAGCGACCGCTGGGGCCCAACGACCGCTGAGCCAGTAGCGGTCCGCTCCGGAGAAGGTTGTGCTGAAATGAAGAACACGCCCAGTGACCGCTGGGTAGTGCGCAGCGACCGCTGGGATGAAGTGTAGAGACCTATGTTCGAGAGGTAGAGACTACGGATCAACATGCAGCGACCGCTGGCCAAGGTGCAGCGGCCCGCTGGAAAAATGAGGCACACAGAATTGACCTACTTTCTCCCCAAGATTTACCAAACTTAGCCACTTTTTACCTTATTTGCTGGAGCTCGAAATTTCCTGTATAAATACCCCCTCAAACCTCTTCATAAAGGATCTTCTTTTTGCAATATAATTCTAGATGATAAATTTGAGAGTTCTTCATTGTGCAAGAGGTTGAAGAAGGAATCAAGAGAAGATTAAGGCTACAAGGATTCAACCTTTGGGCTTTATTGCTTTAGTTCTTATGTTCACTTTGTTTTCCCTTCATTCTATATTTTTAGCTTATTCAATTATGTGTAACTAAATTCATAGGATTCTAGGGATGTGTTAATAACGACTTTGGTTATACAATTCCGTTTTCTATTTAATATCCGTTTTATTTATACTTCGTTTCTTCCCTTAGTTGTTCTATAATACTTCACGTTTGAGTGAAACATTCGGTGATGATATAATATAACTTGCTACATAATCGTGATAGGAGGTGGTCGAGTTAGGTCCACTTAGTAGACACAACAATTAGCTTCCCTTAAAACGACACTGTTAATTGAGAGTGAGGACTTTATAAGGGTCGTAGGAGCTTTTAGGAGTTACGGATCTAGGATTGACAACCCTAGTGTTAGTAATCTACGCTTGTGCCGCATGGGCAAAACTTATGTGACTCGTTCTGTCGAAGTATAAACTGTGCTAGGGTATTGTAATTGAAATTTGTATAACCATAACTATGAATGCATATCCCTAGAATTCTCTTATCTCTCATATTTTTACCTCTTCAATTATTTGCAATTAGTTGTTTTATTTGCTTTCAAAATTGTTTTTAATTTTCAAAATATCCAAAACTTTCGGTTTTCCAAATAGTGAACGAAGCTTAGTAGAAGGTAGACAATCTGTGATTGTTTTCCCCGTGATCGATATTCGGTACTGACCTTTAGCTATACTATTCCTACTCTGTATATTTGCATGTATTTATAGTGCTAATAAAAAGTGCATCAAGTTTTTCGCACCGTTGTCGGGGAATACATTCACTTTTGTGATTGATATCTTCAAACGGACAAATTTGCTAATTTGAATTTTAATTGCTTTATGTTTTTATTTTATTTTTGTTTTTGTTTCTGTCTTTTTCAGGTAGTGTATGCGAACGCGTTCTGGGAAGAACATCTTAGAGCCGCTCGATCTCGAACTTGAAAGGACCCATAGGAAAATAAGAAGTGATTGAAATACAATGGAGGACGAGACTAGAGTTGAGTTGGAAAAGTTGCAGGTCTTAGTGAAGCAGTTGATGGATGAGACTGCCCGCGAGGCCCAAGAAAAGAAAAACAGGGAGATATTTCCTGTTATGCATATGTTTAATCACGGGAACACGATTACTTTTCCCGAAGCCCCTCGTGTAGATGCTAATAATTTTGAGCTGCGAATACCCCTTATACAAAGGGTTGAGCAGCATCCTTTTGCAGGTAGGGCTACAGAAGATGCAAACCGCCACCTCTCGAAGTTCGTGGAGATTGCAAACACTCTGAAATTGAATGGTGTCGACGACGACTCCATTAAGGTAAGACTCTTTCTCTTCTCGTTAATTGATTTTGCTAAAGAGTGGTTTGAGTGTCTACCTATATAGCAAGTCTCCACGTGGAAGGATATAGTGGCAGCATTCTTCGATAAGTACTATCTGCCGGGTACCATTCTGAAATTGAAGAGCGAGATCTTCCAGTTCATTCAAGGCCCCGACGAACCTCTTTACGAGGTTGTTGCTCGTTTCAAAGGCCTCCTCCGCAAGTGCCCCAACCACGGTTTCATCATGGACCATCAGGTATGCATACTTTACAACGGTTTCAATGAACAAATCTGTGCTATGTTGGATTCAGCAGCTAACGGAGGATTTTTGCGGAAGAGTGGACCGGAAGCCATGGGGTGATTGAGGAGTTTTCCACCAATAGTAGAGGGTCGTCAAAGGAGAGACATAGCTCGCGAAGGGTAGCAGCCATAAACGAAGCCGATGATAGTTCTTTAGCTAAAGAATTGGCCGAGCTTAGAGTGCGGGTTGATCAAATGGACACGTCAAGGAGAGAGGATCCGGTTCCACCGACCTCCGTCATAGAAGTCACCAAACCCAACACTTCACCCGCTCCCGTCGAGGATGTCAACTATGTGCAACAAGGAGTCGATCCTAATAGACCTTACAATAACAACAATTATCTACCTAGCCAGGGGGCGGTAATTTCAATAATTATAATGGGAACCGTCCTCATCCCAACCTTTCTTATTCTAACAACAATTTCTTGCAACCCACTACAGGATTTAATGTGAGCAAATGTGGGGTTGTTGTTGTACCCATAAAGAAGGAGGAGAAGTACGACTAAGGGATCATGAAGATTTTGGAAGTGCTAGTGTAAGATAGGAAGACCAATGACACCAAAATTGGGGTCATTGAAGCAAGGTTGAACAACCTCGAGGCCGGAATCAACACCATTGCCACCGCCGTCACCAATATCAAGAATCAAATGGACCAAGTCCAACAAAAGATAGAGGAGGACAAGGCAAAGGCAACAGCACAAGTGGCCGACATTAACAAAAAGTGGGTTGCAAAGTAGAAAACGGGTGAAGTCAGCACCTCCGGGATGAATTCTGGGGTCTACCCGACGCCCAGCGGACCGCTGCATACTCCGCAGCGGACCGCTACCGAAGAGTCAGTAGCACCCACAA
Source organism: Salvia splendens (assembly GCF_004379255.2). Classification (NCBI taxonomy): domain Eukaryota; kingdom Viridiplantae; phylum Streptophyta; class Magnoliopsida; order Lamiales; family Lamiaceae; genus Salvia; species Salvia splendens. Next base: position 28,728,308 of record NC_056046.1, read on the forward strand.
AAGATGGACTCGTGCGGCACAATGGGATTGTACTCCCTTTCTAGCCAAAGAGGAAGTTTAAGCTTGAAGAGCAGTTTAAGCATTTCTTTAACATGTTTTGTAAGGTCCATACTAATATCCCTCTTATTGAATCGTTGCAGGAAATACCTAGGTATGCAAAACTACTAAGGGAGGCCATGTTAAAGAAGAAGAAACCTACTGCCCCATCACTGCAGCGAAATCATTAAAAGGGAGAAGGCCGTAAAGCAAAGGGATCCCGACCAGTTCATCATTAGGTGCTCAATTGGGCAAGGAAAGGTGGACAAGGCTCTCTGTGATCTAGGAGCGAGCATAAACAACATGCCATTGAAGTACTATGAAAAGCTTAACATCGGGCAACTCAAAACATCGGATGTTATCATAAGGTTGGTCGGTGATAAGGCTAATTTCATGCATAGGTCTAGGGCTTTAATTCGTGAAATTTCTGGGTCTAACACACGTTTTAATCCAGGTGTGTGAAGATTTTCGCCAGGTCCAGCAAAGGAGGGAGACAGTTGCATGGACCTAGGAAGAAGGCGAAAAAATGGACATTATGCGGAAAAATTACTCGACGGAGGAAGCCTCGGAGTTGAAGGGTAGAATAGAGATTTCTACGAACACTCTAGAAGGTTATGTCCGCATCTATAAAAGGGAGAAGCATGCACGCTGGAGGGATCTTCTCGGTTGGAGACCTCGCCAACAGCCTGTAGCTTAGTTCACTTTTTCACACACTTGGGTTCTTTCGTGGGAAGTTCAGGGCGATCTTGGGGTTCACTTCTAGCTTACATACTCTTCAATCTGGTTGTAACACCGTCCTTCTTGAGGGCGAAGAAACAATTTATTTTCCATTTTCGTTTCTGTTGCATTCACCGAGCTTCGCTGTTCGAAGCTCGGACCTCTTTGTTTTCTGGATATTTCGCTGTTTTTATGCAAGTTTCGTTTTCGCTTATGCCGATTGTGTTGATCTTTGTTTGTTGATTATGTTTACTTGAATTCTGAGTTGGGTTGTTGGAGTTGGTTGTTTTCGAGGTTGTTTTCTGGATTATTGCAGGTTCGAGGTTGGATCTGGGAGAATGGAGTTTGTTTGTGGATGAATCATTTTTTTTTAACTTGCTGATGTTGTAGGATTGTCTGTGATTGTTGGTATTTGGAGTTGATTTGAGCAGATCTGTGAGAATCGGAGCTATGGAGTTGATTGTGCTGGGTGTTGAGTTCGGATGGCTTAGATCTGGAGTGGATTAAGCATTAGACGTGAATCTGAGTCGTGTTGGTTTAATTCTATGCCTAGCTTACGAGTTTTCGTTTCATCTCGTTTAGTTTATGTAGATCTGATGTACTTCCGATTCGTAGCAAGTTTACGGGGTCCCGATTTCTATATTCTGTTCGAATCTAGGAGTGTGCTCTGTTTTCTTCATTTACGTTTCCGAGCTGGTTAGGAAACTGCATGAGTTTGTTAGTTGCAGCTTTTACCGTACTTGCTTTAATTGAATGTCATGGTCCCCACTTTTTAATTCTCTCTGCCTAGTCATATTTAGTTAGTCATTTACACGGTCTAGTGAGTAATTGTTTCTTTCGGTGATGATGTCTGATTTGATAAGTGTTCGGTGTCCTAGGTCTAGCATTTAAATTCCTTGCCTAGGTCTAGTGGTAGTTTAAGCCTCAACCCTTTTGCGTGGCAGCAGCCGCTTGTTTCCAGAGTCTCTAAGCACTACTTCACAAATCCATCTTCGTGGGATCGACCCCACTTCCCTATACTAATTTAATAGTAAATTTGGGTTGAGGGATTAATTTTTGAAGGAGAGTCGAGTGTGTTCAACGACAAAAATACTCTGTGTTCCTTGAGTTCCTGGACCTAGTGATCCAGTGGATTTAAGAAGCGCGGTGTATTGACCGAGCAATTGCATTGGTTTTTCCCTGCATGCACAACAACAAAAAAAACACACTAAGAACTGCAAGGACTTCAAATGGCGCCGTTGCCGGGGATGGATGGCGTGCTTAGTGTCAGTGTTCAGAGTCTGTGGTGTAAATAGTTTTGATTTGTTTCCTTTCTCTTTTGTTTGTAGTTTATGAGCAGAGGCTCAGGATCTACCTACTGGAGCAACTCGTCTGGGAGGAAGCACGGCCAGTTTAATTGGCGGGTTAAGGACTCAGCCTCTACTGTGACCACCAGATCAGGGTTCACCACAGGAGATCCGTTTCCGAGTGAATTCACTAGCGACGACTCTTGGACGTCGTCAGGACGCGAAGATCCAGAATCTCCACCCGAATCAGAAACAGAGTCAGAAACAGGGGAAGCAGAGGAAATAATCATGGCGCAGGTAGTAGATCCAGATCCAGAGATCGGCTCTCTCACTGCCCATTTAGATGGAGAGCCAGCACAGGCTATAGTGATGAATCCTTGCCAGAGAACTATTGAGATCAAGACAAACGTGCTTGGCATCTTGCCGACGTTCTCTGGGTGTAGAAATGAGTGTCCGTATGAATTCTTAAATGAATTCAGTAAGTTGTGTGGTATTCAGAAGAGGCCGAATGATGCAACAGAGGAGGATTATCGCCTACGTGCGATTCCGTTTACCTTGAAGAGGGAAGCTAACACGTGGTTATTAAGGTTGCCCCCGGATTCTATCCGCACATGGAGGGATTTCAAATTGGAGTTCCTAGATTATTTCTTCCCATCCAACAAAACGAATGTACTGAAGAATGAAATATTAGAGTGTAAGCAGGATTACGACGAATCCTTGAGTCAGTATTGGTCGAAATTTAAGGGGTTATTGGATGCATGCCCGAACCACCGAATGATAGAGGCAGAGACCTACTCTCTGTTTTACGAAGGAGCGACTCCTGAGTCAAAGGACTTAATGAATTCCTCGAGTGAGGGGAATTTCACAAGAAAGAGGGGAAGTGAAGCAAGGGAAATCCTGGGGAAGTTGATCGACGCCAAGAAGGCGTACGATAACCCTAGGAATGCTGTGAGAAGAGGGTCGGTGCATGCCGTAAAAGAGCAAGAAGATGATAAAGTGGAGGCAAGGATTGATAGGCTCGAGAAGGCTCTTTTGAACGCAATTGAGAAGGCGAATCCACTGAATTCACAAGGGAAGGAGAAATCTCCTGGTCCAGGAGATAGTCAAATTCAGCAATATTACGGGACACAAGAAGGAGATTATCAGGCCCAGGTCAATGCAATGGGAAGTTGGAATCCCGATGGGAGCTGGAATCCAGGAAGATAGAGAGATGCACCTTGGAGGAATCATCCGAATTTCAGATGGACTGACAATGAGCAGAATCAGCCAGCACCACAACAAAGTCAGCAGTTTGCACCTCAGCCCCAAAGGCAAGGTAACTGGTCAGGAAGGAATCAAGAAGGGCAGGGCAGCTGGATCAATCGGAACCAATGAGACCACCAAAGCTGGGGGAACAGAAATCAGAATAATCAAGGGAACTCTTATGTGCCACCGCACCAAAGGAATTTTCAGAATAATTACCAGGGGCAAGGAAATCAATACAACAACTCTTCAGGCGGTCAAGGAAATGCTCGTCAGAATCAAGCGAGTGGACCGACTCTGAGCATAGGGCCAGGGCCCAGTCAACCACTAAAGTCACCAAAGAGTATCGATGATATGGTGCACGACCTCATCAGTTCTCAGCAACATATGCAAGGCAACCTGCAATCGAACAATGACGTAGTGCATAAGCTTCAAGATGCTCGACGCGAGCAAAAGGCAGCCATGGATATGCTGGCTAAACAATTGTCCCAGATAGCCATTTCTTTGAGTGATATGAGAGGAAACGAGGGAAAGATTCCCGCCTCAGTAAGGCCACCAGATAGGGCGAATATAAGTCAGGTTACCTTGAGATCCGGGAAGGCATATGATGGGCCAGTATTAAGAATGAAGGAAGCGATAAGCCCCAAGGAAGGTAAGGAAGATGATACAATTCCTAGGACTGGGGACTCGGAAGTTGAAAGTTCCTTGGTCAAGGATGACCTTAAGATAGGAGATTTGGAGAAACCCTTGCCTAAGTCAACTGAACCATTCTTCCTCGATCCAGAACCAGTGTTTGAGAACGAGGCAGTAAGGGAGGAGACTGGAGAATTCTCAGCCGCCAGCTCTACAGGAGCAAGAAAACGACTAAAGCCTTTCCCAAGCCGGGGGGAAGCCAAGAAGAAGAAGGATGAGCCGGTGGATTTCATGGACATCTTTGGGAAACTAGATATTAATCTACCATTCCTGCAAGTCTTGAAATTGCCGGTGTTTAGCAAGTTCATCAAGGAATTTATAGCTGGAAAGGCTAGACCCAGTGGGAAAATTTTGATAGGCGAGAATGTCTCGGCAGTGATTCAAAAGCAGAGGATGCCTTCGAAATGCAATGATCCAGGTATGTTTACCTTACCCATCTCTATTGGTGACGTGAAAATCGAGCTGCTATGTGTGATTTGGGTGCGTCGATAAATGTGTTACCACTGTCTATATACAAGAAGTTAGTAGGGGTAGGCATGGTGGACACGAGAGTTATGATCCAATTGGCAGACAGGTCATGCATTTGTCCTGAAGGTGTGCTTGAGAATGTGATAGTAAAGGTACATGATTTCTTGTACCCAGCTGATTTCCATGTGATTAGGATGAGTGATAATGAGTCTGCAGAGTCTGGCGGAGTACTTCTAGGGAGACCTTTCTTACGCACCGCTAAAACCATCATTGATGTTTTTGACGGTACTATCTGCCTTGATTACAATGGGGAGAAATATACATTCAGCATAGATGAGGCAATGAAAAGACCTCTTGACGTTGAAAATTTGTATGCTATAGATGTTATTAACCCCTTGGTCCAGGAATATCTTGAGACATAGTTAATGCAGGAACAGATCGAGAATTCTGAGATGAGTCATGCCATTGATAGAGAAGTAGCCAGTTGGTGTCAAGCAATAAACACAAATGAGTTATCAGATGAGGAGCTAGCGGAAGCAATCCTGGAATTCTGTGCAAGTCCGGAGCTAGCTAGGTCAAGAAAGACACCTTATGTGGCGAGCATGAACAGTTCTACTGAGTCTAAGAAGGGAATGACAACAGAAAAAAATCCCTTACCCCAGGAAAAAGATGTTCCCAAGAAAGAATTGAAAACACTTCCACCTGGACTCAAGTATGCTTATCTGGAGGAGGACGAAAACTTCCCGGTGATTATTAACAGCAGCTTGACCGAGGGACAAGAAGAGGAACTGCTGAATGTAATCAGGAGAAACAAGAAAGCCATTGGGTGGACGCTCTCTGACTTGGTTGGAATCAGTCCAGATATGTGCATGCATCACATTTGTTTAGAAGAAGGAGCAAAGGCCTGTAGGGATCCGCAACGCAAGTTGAATCCGAACATGAGGGAAGAAGTGCTAAAGGAAGTATTGAAGCTGCTATCCCTAGGAATCATATATTCCATACCAGATAGCGAATGGGTTAGTCTCGTACATATGGTACCAAAGAAGTCAGGAATACAGGTAGTTAAAAACGATAAGAATGAGTTGGTCCCCACTCGACTTGTTACTGGGTGGAGGATGTGTATCGACTACCGGAAGCTGAACGAGGCTACTAAAAAGGATCACTTCCCGTTACCTTTCATTGACCAGATGTTTGAGAGACTGGCGGGTAAGCAATATTTCTGTTTCCTGGACGGATATAGTGGGTATTTTCAAATCTATGTGGATCCCGAGGATCAAGAGAAGACAACTTTCACGTGTCCCTTTGGAACGTATGCTTATAGGAGGATGCCTTTTGGTCTCTGCAATGCACCAGGGACTTTTCAGCGGTGTATGATGAGTATTTTCTCAGATCTCCTAGAGGATTGCATTGAGATTTTCATGGACGACTTCACGGTGTACGGGAATTCATTTGACTCGTGTTTGGCGAGTTTGGATATAGTGCTGAGGAGGTGCCAGGAAAAGCATTTGGTTTTGAATTTCGAGAAATGCCACTTTATGGTCCCTGAAGGAATTGTCCTAGGGCATGTGGTATCGGAAAAAGGCATACAGGTAGATCAAGCAAAAATCAATGTCATCTCAAAACTGCCTTACCCGACGAATCAAAAAAAGGTGAGAGGATTCCTAGGGCATACAGGATTTTATAGGAGGTTTATAAAGGATTTCGCAAAGATTGCTCAACCACTCACTCACTTATTGCATAACGACGTGGAGTTTGTGTTCGATGAGGAGTGCAAAAAGGCTTTTCAGTTGTTGAAAGATAGACTAGTATCTGCCCCCATTGCTAGCGCGCCCGACTGGAATCTACCCTTTGAAATTATGTGTGACGCAAGGGACTATGCCGTGGGAGCGGTGCTAGGTCAAAGAATTAATGGAAAAAGCTATGTGATCTTTTATGCATCCAAAACACTGAATCAAGCTCAGAAGAATTATGACACCACCGAAAAAGAAATGCTGGCGGTAGTATACTCATTTGAGAAATTTCGCCCGTACTTGCTGGGGTCGAAGGTGATCGTTTTCACAGACCACGCAGCTATTAAGTACTTGCTGGCGAAGAAGGAGTCTAAACCAAGATTATTCCGTTGGGTATTACTTTTACAAGGATTTGATTGGGAAGTTAAGGACAAGAAAGAAACTGAGAACAATGTGGCTGACCACCTAAGTCGTATTTTTCAAGGGGAGACCGAGGAAGCAATTCCAGATGCATTCCCCGAGGAACATTTGTATTATCTGGAAGAATTTCCTAGACCCATCAATTGGGAAAAGCTCATGGCATTAATAGGTCCAGGGGATACCGAGAAAGGGAAATGTCAGACAAATACTGAGCCATGGTTCGCGGACCTGGCAAATTACTTAGTCACTGGAGAGGTGCCCAGTTCCCAAGTAATCTCCCGGGCCCAGAAGATGAAATTGAAGAGCGAGGCTAAGTACTATTTCTGGGATGACTCGTATTTGTGGCGAATGAGAGCCGATCAAGTAATCCGGAGGTGTATCCCGGAGTGGGAACAGAGGGACGTGCTGAATCATTGCCATGCCCTAGCGTGTGGAGGTCACTTTGGACCTAGGAAGACCGCAAGGAAGGTGTTGGACAGTGGGTTTTACTGGCCTACGTTGAATAAGGATGATTTTGAATTCTGTCAGAACTGTGTGAGGTGTCAACAGACCGGGGGAATCTCCAGGAGGGACGAAATGCCACAAGTTCCGATAATTGTATGTGAGATCTTCGATGTCTGGGGGATGGACTTCATGGGTCCATTTCCGTCTTCATACGGGAACACCTACATACTTGTGGCAGTGGATTATGTTTCGAACTGGATAGAGGCAAAAGCAACTACATCGTGTGAAGCTAAAGAGGTAGCTAAGTTCCTTAGAGCTAATATTTTCAACAGGTACGGAGTGCCCAGAGCTATAATATCTGACAATGGGACGCATTTCCGCAACCGGACTACTGAAGCTCTAATGAGAAAGTACGGAGTTCACCATCGCCTTTCCACACCATATCATCCTCAGTCCAACGGCCAAGCAGAAATATCAAACAGAGAAATCAAGGCGATCCTGGAAAAGACGGTGAATCCATCAAGGAAAGACTGGAGCAAGAGAATTGATGATGCATTATGGGCATATAGAACAGCATATAAAACGCCCGTTGGAATGTCTCCTTACAGGTTAGTATTCGGCAAGATGTGTCACTTGCCGGTGGAAATTGAGCACAGGGCATACTGGGCGGTCAAGGAGATTAATATGAATCCTCAAGCTTGTGAGGGAGAGAGGAAACTGCAGCTCCAGGAGTTGGAAGAATTACGACTTGAGTCTTACGAGTCAGCAATGTGGTACAAGGAAAAGACCAAGTTGTGGCATGATAAAAATCTCCGGACCAAGGAACTGCAAGTTGGGCAGAAGGTTCTCCTGTTCCAGTCCCGACTCAAGTTAATGCCCGGAAAGTTAAAGTCCAAATGGACTGGGCCATACACTGTTGTGAGTCTGCGTGCAAATGGAGCAGTAGAGATCCAGGGAAGTTCTTCAATCTCTACTCCCTTCCTTGTCAATGGTCATCGTCTGAAGGTGTTTAGGGATGCCTCGGAGATGTGTGTAGTGGACGAAGTGCCGCTACACGCATTTCTTGATATCCGCAAACGGGTCTAGGAAGGAAGTGTTCTTAAAGATTTCCTGGGTCGAGTGACTGAAAAGTTTTTATACCCTGACCCGGGGAATCTTGAGAACACTTGAAAGAAATTTGTAAATATTTAATCACTTTTCGTAAATCATGAAAAACCCAAACAAAATAGAAAAAAAATAATAATCTTCCAAAAATATTTTCGAAATGTCAGACTCTTTAGGAATATTTTTGATACTGTCATACCCTAGAACCGAGGAGTCTGGCGTTTCAGTTTTTTTAATGTCTTTTCCTAAGTACGGTTTTGCAGAAGGAATTTGCTAGGGCAAGGAGTTGAGAAGCAAAATTTTTGAGAGGGAGTTGGCACCGGTTCGAATTTCAAAGGACACCTTTATGGGAAGGCGTACGGTCGCTTGCGTCATATCTGCAACCGCCTGCAAACCGTCCTCTCCCATTCCTATCGGTTTTCTTTTCATTTTTCCTTACTCACTCTCTCTCTACATACAAAATTCCCAAAATATTTCTCTCTAGGTTTTCTTTCTCTAACCCTAATCAAAGAAATTTATGTCCAAGTTTTTGTCAAAGATTTCTACAGAATTCTTCATGGATAACAAGCGGAGTACCGGAAACACTTCAGGATTCGCCGATTAAAGTGCGGCGGCGTATATGGCGGATATACTACAAAAATTTGGGGGGCCAGAAAAGGCGATGGAGGCGTTTGCCATGTTCGCGGCAGTAATGGGGAAATCTGCACCAGCCGTTTCTACATCTGCCGTATCACAACCAGAAACTTCAGGGGTCTCAACACCCAAACCGGGGGCTGCCGCAAAACCCACCACCGTTGTACCAGAAGAAGCCGTCACTGTTCAAGAACCAACCGCCGCAGACACTCGCGAAGAAGAAGCAGATCTGACTGCGGGGTTGGAGTTGTTGGCCGTAAGTGAGCCTAGGTTAGGCTCTGTCACTGAGGAGGTAAATCCGGTGTTTGCTGCCATGGATTTTGTTGAGAGAAACACCCTGCCTGAATCTATGGGGGTGGATCTTTCTACTGTTACTGACAGCCGTACACAGGGGGAAACCCTTGTTTTGAAAGAGTTTACAGAGGGGGAAACCCCTGTTTCGGAGGAGTTCGTCGAGGGGGAAACCCCAGAAGTGGTTAAGGGCGCCGAAGCCCAATTTGTTAAGAGAAGTCCGGTTGGGGTAGAAACCCCTATTTACATCGAGGGGGCAACCCCATTGATTGAGAAGGAAGTTGACCTCGCATCTGGCGAGGCACAGGAACCCGTCAACGACGGGATGACTCTAATGGTGGATCTGACTGATGTTCCCGATGAGACCGGTTCACCGGTAAACGCAAGGGAAGCAAGGGAAGCAAGGAGGCAGGCTCGTCAGAGTCTGCTTGATGAGATAGATGAAACCGTCCAGCAGACGGAGGAGGACATGCTGGGTCGAGAGGCCACAGCACCTGAGCAGGCAGATTCTCCCAGACCTGGCAATGGGGAGAGCGACGAGGAGGAGCGCCGACAAGCGGTCGAGAGGAAGAGGAAAGGTAAACAGATTGCTCCTTCCTCAACCAAGAAAGCAAAAGGGAAGTCAGCTGACCACTCTCCCTCTCCACCTGCTAAAGTACCGTCCGATGCCGAGTCGGAAAGCCCTAATGAGTCCAGTGACTCCGAGGAAGAACAAGAAGTGGAGCTCAATTTTGAGCCGAAAGAAATCTGGATCACTAAGGAATTGCTGAACGCGATGGGGAAGTTTGAGGACCCAAAACGTACAGCAATATATGAGGAGAAGAGTACCGTGGGGAAACATGCCAAATCTGGGAAGATGTACGATTCGGCCGAGCTTAAGGGGATCTCAAGCAATGACGTGTTTCGGGGGTATATAGAGGCAATCGGCTTTGACTGGTTGCTAAAGCATAGCACCTTTGAGGTTCCGATAGACGTGGCACGGGAATTTTTCTCGACTTTCCGTTTTAAATCCACCACCGATTTGGATGCCGATTCCATTAACTTCAGGCTCTTCAATGAAGAGCATGTGATGAGTATCAGGGAGAGGACTCTACGGATGGGTCTGCTGACGCGTACAGAAGATGACGAAGGATTATGGAATGAGAGAATGGTTGGCCCACCAAAGCTCACGCCAGGTTTTAAAGCGCAAAGCGCATGGGAGTTCTTAACTCACCCGAGGGTGGGTCAATTTAAAACTAGTTGTTCGAAGGCTCACCATATTGAAGACAGGGTTCTGAGGTTCGCCCAAACCTTCATCAGCTACAATCTGATGGGCACAGCCAACAACGCCTTGACAACCGCCGACTTATACTTTACCTGGTGCATGGCCACGGGTGTGCGTGTTCACTTGGGCTACTGGTTAGCTCAAGCCTGCCACCAAGTAACTGCCAATCCCTCCCGGCATCTATACACATGCCACCTTCTGGGAGCTTATCTGCAGCGCAATGTGATTATGAAGATCCACAAGGCTTGCCGGGAAGTGAAGATGTGTCTACCCCCCGAGGTTTTCAATATGGAGTACTTCTTCAACAAGGGACTGCTAATCATGCACAAGAGGGATGTTTGTTTTTACGAAGTTGGTAAGTCGGAGGCCCAGGTCAAACAGGAACAAGAGTTGGCGGGTGTGAAGGACGTTGCTGATGCAGGTGATGCCAAGAAGCCAGTTGTGGAGGTGGACGCAATGAGAAAGGAAGTCAGTTGGATGAGATCCGAGATTCAAAAGGTGATGGAAGGGATTGTGGCCCTGCGGGGTAGAGGGAAGGACAGTGGTGAAGCTGAGAGCGTAAGGAAGGAAGTTGCCGGAGTACGAACGGAAATGAAAGAATTGAGAATGGAGGTTCAGACGGTCAGGGAGGAAATGGTGGCCCTTAAGGGGCGCGTTTCTGATCTGGTGGTAATGTCGTCCCGATTTACTGAGAAGATGACGGAGGGTGTCGCGTTGATAATGAGAATGATGAAGTGGTTGCGCGAGAAGTTCCATGACACACCAATATTACTTCCTGGACCTAGTGGCGGACACAGGGTGCCAATTCCGGGAGATCTATCTATCCGGAAGCAGCCACAAGTCACCAAGCCTCTAATCACCCCGTCCTCTACTAGACCCATGACCTTGAAGAAGACCGTACCCGGCCAAACTGACGAAAGGAAGGAGAAGCCGGAATCACCGGCAAGAAAGAAAGCTAAAGTGACCCAACAGGCCGTGCCGCCCAAGTCTGGCTCCCGAGGGGGCCAGACCCCGAATTAATTTCCCCAACCCAAGTAACTTTTACTTTTCGTCTCTTATTGCTTTCTGTTTCTGTTTTTTTTGTTTGTTTCTGTGCCAGCATGCTTGTTCTGTACATATGTGTTGCTACTTTCCACACTTAGCCCAATTTCTGGTCTAAGTATGAGAAGGGGTTGAGCTGTTTTGCATGTTTGGTTTTGGTTGTTGTGCTTTCTCCCACTTAGCCCGGTGTACAGTCTAAGTGTGAGAAGTTGTTGTTTTGGCACGTTGTTTGTTTGTTCGGTGTTCTGTTTTATATGTTTGTACTTCCCTATTTCCCCCCTTCACTAGGATAGCTTGGGGACAAGCTTGAGTGAAGTGGGAGGGGGAGGGAATAGGTGCAGTTTGTGACTGTGAGTCTTATAGTTTTTTTAGTTTTGTCTGTGTGTTACGTGTTGCATGAGCTAGTGGATACAATAAGGCAGAAACATTCCCTTAGTAAGAGCGATTGAAGATAGGATACACGTCAACTTTGATGTCCTCTTCCTTAATAAACTAAAAGCGGTTTGGATGAAGTGAGGACGATAGAAGATACCTTAGATGACCTAGCTGTGCAACCTTACTATAAAGAGAGTTATAAGCCTAAACACTTTGAGCTAACTTGTAAAAAAAATGGGCAGCCACTTGATGCTTAGGGAGTAGAGTATAAAGGGAAAAAAAGAGAAAAGGAGGTATAAGCTGGACGAAGTCCAGGGGAAAAAAAAAAGAAAAGGAGGTATAAGCTGGACGAAGTCCAGGGAAAAAACTGGTGGTATAAGCTGGACGAAGTCCAGGGGGAAAATAAAAAGAGGAAAAAGAAGCTTAATTATCTAAGGGCAGGAAGTAAAAATTACCTGACCGAGGAAATATTTGCCTGACCCAGAAAAGAGGGGAGATGATAAAAAGGAGAAACTCTCATAACCCAACGCATCAGTGGTGTGTCATTGACTTAAGAGTGAATCGATCCTAACATCCCTGGTGAGGAACGAGTTATCGAGCGAACCTAACCGCTAGGAAATCCATAGGTTTCTTGACAAACTGACGAACCGTTTGGGTTGACGAAGGAAGAAGGAGGATTTGGAGACTGTAGACGATCAGAGAGAACTTAAGCTTGTGGGGACAGTCGCCTAAAAATTGAAACTAGTGCATGTTTATGTGTGTGTTTTGTGTTCTTTGTGTGTTATTTTCTTTTCCGAGTCTGTAAGTTTTCTAGGTCTAGGTTTTTGTTTTTGTTAGATCTTGTTTGTAGAGTCATTCTTGGGAACCGTGCATTGAAATTTGCCTTATTTCATTTTCTTGTCTTTCATACTTGAGGACAAGCATGGTTTAAGTGTGAGCAGTTTGATAAGGCTAATTTCATGCATAGGTCTAGGGCTTTAATTCGTGAAATTTCTGGGTCTAACACACGTTTTAAGCCAGGTGTGTGAAGATTTTCGCCAGGTCCAGCAAAGGAGGGAAACAGTTGCATGGACCTAGGAAGAAGGCGAAAAAGTGGACATTATGTGGAAAAATTGCTCGACGGAGGAAGCCTCGGAGTTGAAGGGTAGAATAGAGATTTCTACGAAGACTCTAGAAGGTTATGTCCGCGTCTATAAAAGGGAGAAGCATGCACGCTGGAGGGATCTTCTCGGTTGGAGACCTTGCCAACAGCCTGTAGCTTAGTTCACTTTTTCACACACTTGGGTTCTTTCGTGGGAAGTTCAGGGCGATCTTGGGGTTCACTTCTAGCTTACATACTCTTCAATCTGGTTGTAACACCGTCCTTCTTGAGGGCGAAGAAATAATTTTTTTTCCATTTTCGTTTCTGTTGCATTCACCGAGCTTCGCTGTTCGAAGCTCGGACCTCTTTGTTTTCTAGATATTTCGCTGTTTTTATGCAAGTTTCGTTTTCGCTTATGCCGATTGTGTTGATCTTTGTTTGTTGACTATGTTTACTTGAATTCTGAGTTGGGTTGTTGGAGTTGGTTGTTTTCGAGGTTGTTTTCTGGATTATTGCAGGTTCGAGGTTGGATCTGGGAGAATGGAGTTTGTTTGTGGATGAATCGTTTTTTTTTTAACTTGCTGATGTTGTAGGATTGTCTGTGATTGTTGGTATTTGGAGTTGATTTGAGCAGATCTGTGAGAATCGGAGCTATGGAGTTGATTGTGCTGGGTGTTGAGTTCGGATGGCTTGGATCCGGAGTGGATTAAGCATTCGACGTGAATCTGAGTCGTGTTGGTTTAATTCTATGCCTAGCTTACGAGTTTTCGTTTCATCTCGTTTAGTTTATGTAGATCTGATGTACTTCCGATTCGTAGCAAGTTTACGACGTCCCGATTTCTATATTCTGTTCGAATCTAGGAGTGTGCTCTGTTTTTTTCATTTACGTTTCCGAGCTGGTTAGGAAACTGCATGAGTTTGTTAGTTGTAGCTTTTACCGTATTGCTTTAATTGAATGTCATGGTCCCCACTTTTTAATTCTCTCTGCCTAGTCATATTTAGTTAGTCATTTACACGGTCTAGTGAGTAATTGTTTCTTTCGGTGATGATGTCTGATTTGATAAGTGTTCGGTGTCCTAGGTCTAGCATTTAAATTCCGTGCCTAGGTCTAGTGGTAGTTTTGAAGGGGCTGGCAGCGGAAGCGTGCGTTCAAAACGGATCACATGAATTTGATCTATTTAGCAGATTATTTAGATAAAATCTATTCGCGTAATTATCACATGTATCATGCTCATAACTTGAATTAAAACATGCTTTAGCACATAAAATTCCTAAAACATGCTTACTACGGAATTAGCCTATTTACCTCGTTGATTCAATCAAGAATCGATGATGGCTTGCTCCGTCTCCACGTGAAGATCTTCAATACAAGACCTCGGATCTTCTGACTGGTGTCCCGGACTATACGCTGATATTTGTGTGGGTAAATCTCACCAACGTACTAGGACTCGAATAATGGAAGACAGAACTCAGCTCACGGAGGGAGCACAATTTTCGAAAACTCTCTCAAGAGGGGGGGGACGAAAATTTTGTAAAATAATTGTTGTGTTTTCTGTCTCCTTTATTCTCCTATTTATATAAGTCACATATTGGGCCCAGTCAGGGATATAAGGAAGAATCTGGAACAGGCCTCACCCAATTAGCTTTTTACTAATCAAATTGAACCCACAATTTAATATAAGCTTATATTGGAATATTACGAGCAGCCACTACAGAAGTAATATTGCACTGCCTTCCAAATCCGAAATTACAAGTATTCCGAGTTTCCTTTAATTGTATTTGATTTATTTCCCGCGCTTAAGATGGAAACATCCATTAATTAATTAATGTCTGCTATAGACTTAATTAATTAACATATTTCTAATTCCAAGAGTGGACTTAGCAAGAAACTCTTATTTATTATTCATAGAGTAATCAAACTCCAACTAGCTAGGTTCCGAATAATAAAACCTCGTTTCGAGCTCCTCTTGTGGATGTTATCAAACGAGACTCTCCTCGCGCACGTTTCAACATAATAGCAATCCTAGCACCTCTAGATAATGATCACCACTACCCAATATACCTGGATCTAAACCCGCACCTTTGGTAAGTCAAAGTAGTGGATACTCAATATCGTATGCTCAATGCTAACGTACATTGATTAAGAAATTAATTCTCAAGACCTCGTCTTTCAGTAGATAGCATAAAGACTCGTCTTGCTGTTAGATCCATTCAGTGCTATACCACACCAACGTCATCTTATTTCAATAAGGTTTAGAAATAATCGGACTGACATTGCAACCTTTCGCGATAGGTAGTCTAGGCCTATCTAGGTTGTGAAATTCTTATTTTTTCTTTGTTTAGAACTGACCGTGTTACCTTAAATTGGACGACGCCCACAACCGGTCTACTAAAACAAAGACTTAGACTTTGTTACGTTTGCTCATACATTTAAATAAGCAATAAACAACCATTAAATGTAAAACATAACAACATTATGAAAAAAAAATAATCTGTTGCATTTATTGGAAAATAACCATTAGAGTTTTACAGTATCCAATCACTCGAAAGGTAATTTCTAGTATACAAAACCCTAACAATCTCCCACTTATACTAAAAACAGCTTTCGAGTATACAAAATAGTAGTGCACACGTCTAAATTTCTCCCACTTATACTGAAAGCGAGTTGAGGTCTTGACTGAGTCGAACTCCCATCCCTTCAACGTGGCAATCGAACGGTTTTACCACCAAAGCCTTTGTAAAAGGATCTGTCAGGTTGTTCTCTGACGCAATCTTGACCACTTTTATGTCTCCTCTCTGCACTATATCTCTAATGATATGATACTTCCGCTCTATGTGTTTGCTCGCTTTGTGAGCTCTTGGTTCTTTCAAGTTTGCCACAGCACCAGAATTGTCACAATAAATGGTGATGCTCTTGGGCAGATTCGAAACCACACCTAAATCCATAAGGAAGTTCTTGAGCCATACAGCCTCTTTTGCAGCCTCCGAAGCGGCCACATACTCGGCTTCCATGGTCGAGTCCGCGATGCATTTCTGCTTCACACTCTTCCAAATTACGGCTCCACCTCCTAAGGTGAACACATATCCTGAAGTAGATTTTCTCGAGTCCTGATCAGCTTGAAAGTCTGAGTCAGTATATCTCAAAGGACAGAGCTCGGCTGCATTGTAAACTAGAGCATAGTCCTTAGTCCGTTTAAGGTACTTGAGTATGTTCTTTACGGCAGTCCAATGTCCTTGGCCCGGATTCGACTGATATCTTGCCACCATGCCAACAGCAAAGCAAATATCTGGTCTAGTACAAAGCATAGCATACATGAGACTTCCAACTGCCGAAGCATATGGAATCCTTCTCATTGCTTGTATCTCGGACGGCGTTTTAGGGCACATCTCTTGAGATAAATTGATGCCATGTCTAAAAGGTAAAAAACCTTTCTTGGCATCCTGCATGCTAAAACGACTAAGTACTGTTTCGATGTAAGATTCTTGAGATAAGCACAACATCTTCTTATCTCGATTCCGAAGAACCTTGATCCCGAGGATGTGTCCCGCGTCTCTCATATCCTTCATCTCGAACTGGTTTGATAACCATGTTCGAACTGATGACAGCATCTTTTTATTGTTTCCAATTAGAAGAATGTCATCTACATATAAAACTAAGAACATCACATTCCCCTTATCAACTTTCTTATACACGCAGCTTTCACTTGGGCACTTTTTGAATCCAAACTTGCAAACAGTTTGATCGAAACATTGGTTCCACGATCTGGATGCTTGCTTGAGGCCATAAATGGCCTTCTTAAGCTTCCAAACCATGTGTTCTTTGCCCTTTATGGCATATCCTTCGGGTTGTTCCATGTAGATGGTCTCCTCAAGACTGCCGTTTAGAAATGCAGTCTTAACGTCCATCTGCCATACATCCCGATCCATATAAGCTGCAATAGACAACAGTATCCGGATCGATTTGAGCATGGCCACTGGGGAGAAGGTCTCATCATAATCGATGTCTTCCTTTTGGGTATACCCCTTGGCCACTAGTCTTGCTTTGAAGACTTTAACTCGTCCATCGGGTCCACGTTTACATTTATATATCCACTTGCTCCCAATGGCAGTACAACCTTCGGGTAGGACGGAAAAATCGTAGACGTCTTTGTCTATCATAGATTGTAGTTCCGAATCCATTGCTTTTACCCATTCGCAATGATCGATATCTGCCTGCGCCTCCGCAAAGTTCCAGGGATCTAATACATTGCTGTCCGAGGAGTGATCCATAGATTCTCCCAAACCAATGTATCTGTCGGGCTCATGTGAGACCCTCCCACTGCGGCGCGGCACTACAATATTTTGAGTAGAAGTTGAAGTTTCGGGAATTGTTTGTACACTTGGTACTTGTTCTTGGTTAATGGAACTTGTGACTGAAGTTAGCTCATCAAGAGCCACTTCACTGCTGGGTTTATGATTCATTACATAGTCTTCCTCTAAGAATGTCGCGTGAGTGCTCACAATGACTTTCTTATCTCGGAGACTAAAGAATTCATAACCTTTCGTTCCTTTGGGGTATCCGATAAACAAACATACCTCCGTCCTAGATCCTAGCTTAGTTGGATCCTTTTCCAATACATGAGCCGGGCAACCCCAAACCTTGAGATGTGCTAGATTGGGCTTACGCCCAGTCCACAACTCATATGGAGTTTTAGGTACGAATTTTGATGGTAAATTGTCTAAAATGTGACTTGCGGAAAGCAAGGCATGTCCCCACAACGAAATAGGCAGACGTGCATAACTCATCATCGATCGAACCATGTTTAATAAGGTCCTGTTCCTTCTTTCAGCCACGCCGTTCTGCTGGGGCGTGCCCGGCGCAGTCAGTTGGGATTGAATTCCCACTTCCGATAAGTAGTCCAAAAATTCGGCACTGAGGTATTCGCC
Source organism: Salvia splendens (assembly GCF_004379255.2). Taxonomy (NCBI): domain Eukaryota; kingdom Viridiplantae; phylum Streptophyta; class Magnoliopsida; order Lamiales; family Lamiaceae; genus Salvia; species Salvia splendens. The sequence goes on from NC_056046.1 coordinate 28,746,059, forward strand.
TCCACGATCAGATCGTGGGCATTTGATATTCTTCCCATGATACTTCTCCACGAGAGTCTTAAAGTCTTTAAACTTGTCAAAAGACTCTGACTTGTGACGCATCAAGTAGACATATCCAATTTTCGAGAAGTCATCAATAAATGTGATGAAGTATCGAAAACCACCTCTTGCCTCAGTTGACATTGGTCCACATACATCGGAATGAACAAGCTCAAGTACTTCCTTGGACCTATTGCCCTTAGCCTTAAAAGGCCTCTTGGTCATCTTACCTTCTAAGCATGACTCACACTTATGAAAAGGTTCCTCCTCTAGACCTTTGATAAGATCTTGTTGAACAAGAGAATGGATCCTCCTTTCATTGGCATGACCAAGTCTAAGGTGTCACAAGTACGTTTCGTTCATTGAATTTGAAGGTTCTTTTCGTTTCTTTGAAATTTTCGATGTTGTATTGAGTTCTGATTTGCGATTATTAAACTGTGTAGAAGTGATTGTGTACAGATTGTTTTCCATGATACCACGACAGATATAAGAACCATCTTTCTTAATAACGCAGTTGTCATTAAAAGAAATCGAATATCCATCATAAACCAATTTAGAAACTGAAATTAAATTTCTTCTAAAAGAAGGTATCAACAAAACATTCTTCAAAATCAAAAATCTATCACTACTAAAACGCAAATAAATGTTTCCCACTGCAACGGCCGCCACTTTGGTAGCGTCGCCCAGCTCGACTTCGATCTCACGATCATGTAGCCGTCTTGTCACCTGCAATAAGTCAGGATCAAAACAAATATGATCAGTGGCTCCTGTGTCAATAACCCAAGTGCAAATTGATGTCGAAGTCAAACAAGACTCGACAACTAGAGCCTGGTGCATACCTGTAGCCTTGCCCCGTTTAGGACAGTCTGGCTTCCAATGCCCCTTTTCTCCACACTTGAAACACTTCCCCGTGGGCTTCTTGTTAGCCCTCTTCTTCTTCTTTCCCTTAGCTATCTTGGCCGGTTCTGAGTTCGGTGCCTACCTTTTTCCTTTGCTAGGTTTTAAGCCAGAGGAACGAGGCGCCGAAATCATCATGGCCGCCTTAGCCTGGACCATAAGGTCCTCTGCCGACTGGAGTTCAGTCAACAGCTCTGCCAAGGTGTAATTCCTTTTGTTCATCTCGAAGTTGAGCTTGAACTGTTGGAAGCTAGGGGAAAGACTTTGAAGGATTATCGTTACCTGGGACTCGGGATCGATTGTCCCTCCCAAGACCTCAATTTGGTTGAGGTGGCACATCATCTCGAGGACGTGGTCCCTCACAGACGAGCCTTCCTTCATTGTCTTCGACATGATACTCCGAAAGGCTTGAGACTTCGCCGTTCGATTCTGAGTACCAGAAAGATTTTTGAGATTCTGCATAATCTCGGTGGCTGTTTTCATGGCTGAATGCTGATGCTTGAGTACTGAAGACATAGAAGCCAACATGTAGCACTTAGCCATCTCATTCGCCTTATGCCACCGTCTGTGTGCATCTCTGACTCCTGCCGCAGCGGTAGCCGCCGGCACTGGAGGTCGCGGGGTGGTGAGCACAAAGATGTACTCATCTGCTGTGAGAACGATGTCCAAATTTTGTTTCCATTCTATGTAATTTTGGCCCTCGAGTTTATTTTCTTTGAGAATTACGGAAAGAGGATTGAATGACATATTGACGATTTGCACTGCAAAACAGAGTATTTTACTATTATCATAAACTTATGTAAGAAGTTTGATTAGATTAACCATAAAACTTTTCAAAATCTTACAACTGTAAAATTAAAATTTTGTACCCTCCAGAGGAAGTCAATACGCATTAAAATCTTACAATTTTACTGGTCACAACACCGACGAATAGTCCAGAGACCACAGAGTGGCATGGCCGCCTATTGTTGCCTAAGCAAGACCACCGAATTTAGCATTACAGAGTCTCATTTCTACAACACACTCCCATAACAATGCTTGTGTGCTGCTAACAAGATCAAGCTATCTCATAAATCATGTGTGAACTTCTGAATCTCGCAGTTTCTTAGGATTATTGTCCCCACAGAGCAGGTGACGATAATATTGGAAACTACATTCTAGTTCATACTATTTATATTTGAGAAGTCCGCCCTCATGAACTTGCTATTTTCTTAGGATTATTGTCCCCACAGAGCAGGTGGCGATAATATTAGAAAAAGGCTTCATAAATTGCATACCAATTGATGGAGACCATATACAAACGTTGAGTTCGTAATTATAGCTTAGATATTTTGGGTTATGGTTTTACTTTAATTATCCTTAGCCTTGAGGCAGTTTAAGGCTTAATTAAATTATGTTGGTATTTAATCTACTGGATAATTAAATCTTTTATTAATTGGTATCTTCCATTAGGAAATTATTGTTCTAGAATATAATTCTTATTCATGTCTACTATAAGGTATGTCTAAAATAAACAAATTATTTAATTCTTAATAAGACATGAAAAATTAAATTCAAATTAATTCCATGTTCAAGATTAGGAAGAGATATTTCATTATTTAATGTATTCATACATATCTATCCTTTTTAGGATCTTAGATATATAAATATTAGGAAACTATTAAATTATTCTTATCCATATCATCTAGGAATCAAAATATTATTATTTATTTCCATAGATATAGAAAATAATAAAAATATTCCTTAAATATAGATAAATATTAGGAAACTATTAAATTATTCTCATCTATATCATCTAGGAATAAAATAATATTATTTATTTCCATAGATATAGATAATAATAAAATTATTCCTAAAATCTAGGTAAATCTTCCAAAAAGATTTTATTTCCATTAAATAATAATATTTTAATGATATCTTTTAATAAAATAATTAAATAATCATTAAAATATTCTTTCATCGTTATCTCATCGTACGAGGTTCGCACGAACGATGAACGACGAAAATCCGACAAGGTCTTCGTCGGACCACGACGCACGAAGCGTCTCGGCCACCAGCGCGCAGGTGGCGTGCCAGCGTCTCGGCCGCCTGGCTCATCGGCTGTCGCAGCTTCTCGGCCAGGCGCGCACACGGCGGCACGCGCCTCTCAGCCAGCTGCTCGACGCCTGTCTCTGCGTCTCAGCTCGTCGGGCGCCGACGCTTCTCGGCCAGGTGCTCACACGGTGGCGCGCGCCTCTCGGCCAGCGTCTCGGCGCCCCGCTCGACCCTCCAAGCCGTCGGGTATCGCGAGCTCTTGGCCAGCGGCGCGCCCGCTCTCGGCCAGCTCGGACCTTCCGCCTAGGGTTCGGCTGGGTGTCTCGCGGTGTCTCGGTGGCTCTCGGACGAGCCACCACTCCGCGCCAGTCACCGCCGTGTCGACCTTGACCCGGGTTCCGTCTGGTGCGTGTGGTCTCGGCCGGCGGCGCGCACGAGTCCCCACTCGTTCGCGCGTCGCCCCGTGATCACGGCTCCCGGCTCCCACTGTCTCGACATCCCTATCTCGATCGCACGTGGTGCGTTCGAGCAATTCAAGTTCTTTGATTCGATAGTTCTTGAGTTCATCATGCATAATTAATTAAACAAAATACCAAGAACATGCTTCGCAATCAAATAACACATGCATACATCAATTTCGTGAAATTTAAATCCAAATAATCAGAGCCAAAGACTGGCTCTGATACCAGCTGAAGGGGTTGGCAGCGGAAGCGTGCGTTCAAAACGGATCACATGAATTTGATCTATTTAGCAGATTATTTAGAAAAAATCTATTCGCGTAATTATCACATGTATCATGCTCATAACTTGAATTAAAACATGCTTTAGCACATAAAATTCCTAAAACATGCTTACTACGGAATTAGCCAATTTACCTCGTTGATTCAATCAAGAATCGATGATGGCTTTCTCCGTCTCCACGTGAAGATCTTCAATACAAGACCTCGGATCTTCTGACTGGTGTCCCGGACTATACGCTGATAGTTGTGTGGGCAAATCTCACCAACGTACTAGGACTCGAATAATGGAAGACAGAACTCAGCTCACGAAGGGAGCACAATTTTCGAAAACTCTCTCAAGAGGGGGGGTCAAAAATTTTGTAAATAATTGTTGTGTTTTCTGTCTCCTTTATTCTCCTATTTATACAAGTCACATATTGGGCCCAGTCAGGGATATAAGGAAGAATCTGGAACATGCCTCACCCAATTAGCTTTTTACTAATCAAATTGAACCCACAATTTAATATAAGCTTATATTGGAATATTACGAGCAGCCACTACAGAAGTAATATTGCACTGCCTTCCAAATCTGAAATTACAAGTATTCTGAGTTTCCTTTAATTGTATTTGATTTATTTTCCGCGCTTAAGATGGAAACATCCATTAATTAATTAATGTCTGCTATAGACTTAATTAATTAACATATTTCGAATTCCAAGAGTGGACTTAGCAAGAAACTCTTATTTATTATTCATAGAGTAATCAAACTCCAACTAGCTAGGTTCCGAATAATAAAACCTCGTTTCGAGCTCCTCTTGTCGATGTTATCAAACGAGACTCTCCTCGCGCACGTTTCAACATAATAGCAATCCTAGCACCTCTAGATAATGATCACCACTACCCAATATACCTGGATCGTTGGGTTACGAAAAACCCGCACCTTTGGTAAGTCAAAGTAGTGGATACTCAATATCGTATGCTCAATGCTAACGTACATTGATTAAGAAATTAATTCTCAAGACCTCGTCTTTCAGTAGATAGCATAAAGACTCGTCTTGCTGTTAGATCCATTCAGTGCTATACCACACCAACGTCATCTTATTTCAATAAGGTTTAGAAATAATCGGACTGACATTGCAACCTTTCGCGATAGGTAGTCTAGGCCTATCTAGGTTGTGAAATTCTTATTTTTTCTTTGTTTAGAACTGACCGTGTTACCTTAAATTGGACGACGCCCACAACCGGTCTACTAAAACAAAGACTTAGACTTTGTTACGTTTGCTCATACATTTAAATATGCAATAAACAACCATTAAATGTAAAACATAACAACATTATGACAAAAATAATCTGTTGCATTTATTGGAAAATAACCATTAGAGTTTTACAGTATCCAATCACTCGAAAGGTGATTTCTAGTATACAAAACCCTAACAAGTTTAAGCCTCAACCCTTTTGCGTGGCAGCAGCCGCTTGTTTCCAGAGTCTCTAAGCACTACTTCACGAATCCATCTTCGTGGGATCGACCCCACTTCCCTATACTAATTTAATAGTAAATTTGGGTTGAGGGATTAATTTTTGAAGGAGAGTCGAGTGTGTTCAACGACAAAAATACTCTGTGTTCCTTGAGTTCCTAGACCTAGTGATCCAGTGGATTTAAGAAGCGCGGTGTATTGACCGAACAATTGCATTGGTTTTTCCCTGCATGCACAACAACAAAAAAAACACACTAAGAACTGCAAGGACTTCAGTCGGTTACTCTGCAATCAAGGCGGTAGGTATGATCGAGGTAGATGATTTTATTTTCCTTGCTGACTTCGTTGTTCTAGATATGAAAGTAGATAAGAATGTACCTCTAATCTTAGGCAGAGATTTTCTAGCCACATCCACGGCTCTTATTGATGTAGGTAGGGGTGAGATCACGATTAATGACAACGTTAGCAAGTCCACCTACAAGATAGAGAGCGCGATGCTTAAGTATGAAGAGGCACAACGAGCTAAGATGGAGTATGAATGCAGGGTAGTCATGATGACCGACACGACAAAGCCTCATGGACCACTAGAAGGGGAAGATCTTTCTAACCCTTCTATTTTTGTTGTTAACACTTTACCTCAAGCTCCTAAAAAGGGCAAGCATAAGTCTCCTAAGGTTCTTTCGCAGGAAAAGTCAAAGAAGAAGAAAAGGACTCAACCCCAAGTCGACCCCGAAATTTGTGTGATCAAGACCGCGAAGGGGAAATACAAATGGTGGAAAAAGTTGGGAACTAAATTGGTCCAATTCGAGGTTTTCAGCACTAGGGTTGTCGATCCACCCACGAGCCAACGACTTAAAACAAAGGCGCTTGTTGGGAGGCAACCCAATTTGTTTTTCTTTATTTTCATTATTTTTATTTTTATTTGAAATTTTCGTGCACTTTGCACATAAAAAAAATTTAAATTAAAAATTTAATTTGTGGCTGGCGCTGCACAATCCACAGCGGGTGCTACCCTTTTTACACGTGTGCAGGTACGGGTTGGGCCCTAGGGCGGGCTGCAGCGGTCGCTGTGTGGCCCGCAGCGGTCCGGAGAGACGCTCCGTTTTCAGAAGACGTGCAATGGTCGCTGCACAACGCGTCGCGGTCGCTGAGCGAAGGTCAGAAACGTGACTACACCCATAAAAGGTATGTTTTTCATTCCATTCTTCATCTTTTCTCTCCAATTCTCCCTTGCACAAGACCCCAACTACAAAACATCACCAAATTCTGTAACATCCCAAATTTTTGTGACTTTATTTTCAAATGGATGTCGAATAAAATTTCCTTTTATGAAATTAATTGTTTCTATGTGATTAAGTTGATTATATGAAATAATTGTTATTAGTGATGTGGAATGAAGTATTGTCTAATTGTTATATGTTCCAATGTGAGGAAATTAATTAAGTGAGATCATGCATTTTATTCTAGCCAATTTAATAGGATATTTTCGGCCTCTTCAAAATTATTGGAATTAATATTCTCTTCTTGGATTTAATTAATTGTTTTGGGATTTTTATCCAAATTAAATCCAAACCAAATTATCCCTAATTTATGCTACATGAAATTCGAACTGTAGCTATTTTTTTGGGAGTTTTGAAAAATTCCCTATTTAATAGGAGGATGAATTATTTTGCTTTGATTTAATTGATGCCTTATTGATTCCCTTCTTTTATTTCAAATCCAATTAAATCATGCCACATTTTACTTACTCACTCTAATTGAATTAATATTTGAAATATTTCCTTGTGGCAATTAAAGCCAAATTTTCGCCCCTTCCCTATTTGTGGAGAAATTGTATTTGTTTCCTATTGTTGTGGAATCCCTTTTTATTCAAATAAATACCTATGTCTAATTAATTGGGGATGTGAAATATTGTCCTTCTATTTTTGTCTCCATGCCACACGCCCCCTATGCCTTATTTTTTTTTCCTTGTGGGAATTTAATTATTTGTTACCTATTTTATGGGAGCCTTTTCCCATAAAAGAAATTACCAAATTTAAATCCTGTTCTATTTAATTGAGGATTTAAATAATTTCCTTGTGCATTCCCCCTCAAATTTTTCGGCCCCTACCCCATGTTTCCTACTTGGAGATTTAATTTATTTTGTTCCCTTGTTTATGGAATATTCATTTTCCTTATTTCCTAAATTGTGGATTTATTTCCCTCCAAGTAAATATCAAATAATCCCTTGTTAATTTGCAGCCATAATTTTCGAAAATCATGCTCCTTATAATTGTGGAATTTTTATTCATTAGCCTATATTTTAATTCTCCACAATTTATTTATTTAATTTACTCATGGACCTAAACCTAGAATATATTTACCACTTAAACAAACCCTAGCCCCCCATTCTCTCAAATTTTCCCCACCCCCTCTCCCTCATTCTCTCCCACACGTCTTCCCTCTTCTCCCACTCTCCCATCTCCAAAAATCTCCCATTCAAGCTTATTCTTGCAACCATTGAAGGTATTTTTCAAGAGTCTCCGACGGATCGCTTCGTTCTTTGCTTCTACTGATTTATTTTTGTCAAAGAAGGTATATTTGCTCACTTTTCCTCATCCTTTTCGTTTGAACCATGTTCTTGAGTCCTACATGCATGTAGAGGGTGTAGGATTAATAGATCGCAAGATTTATCGGGGGGAAAGTGTGTTGTCGTAAGAACTTGGATGGTTATGTGTTTTTGATTGAAATCATGTGATGTTGGATTGGAATATTGGTGAATGATGTGAGTTTATGTGCAAATATGTGTATGAGAACCTTGTAAGCATGATTATGTATTTTCGAGCATGAAAAATCGGTGTTTGTTTGATGGAAGATGAAAACCCTATGTTCGAACTATGAATCTGAAATCTGTGGTGCACGACCAGTAACTTATGATCTGTAATTGACCCATCAAACGAACGAATTTTGACATGAAATTTTTACTGAGTAAACTTCAAGGTGTTTCCTGTGTCTCGTGTGAATTTCAGCCCTTTTTATCTAAAAATTAATTTTTATTAAATATTTGAAGTTGACTGCGCAAATCTGCCAGAAACTCGTGTTCTCGCCAGGAAGGTTTCGTTTTCTGTTTGACTGACCAAATGACCTCCGATTGATGTGATTCTTGAACTATATGAAATTTGAAGTGTCTTCTAAGTCTTGTTAAATTTTCAGCCTTTTTGGGCATTGGATGAATTTATGGTGAATTTTTCAAATGAACTGCGCAGTGCTGTCAGAAAGTATATGTTCCGACCAGAGAGTTTAATATGTGATATGACTGACTAAATGACGTGATTTCAGTGCGAAAAATTGTATGGATTAACTTGAATGTGTCTTCCGTGTTGTGACCAAAATTTAGCTTCATATGAGGTCGGGTGAATTTATAGTGATTTTTACAAAACAGTCGCACAGTTTTGCCAGTTTTCTGCCTTGTTAAAATAACTCTTATTTTCAAGTTTAAAAGTATTATATGATGCATGTATGTCCAAGGAACGTGTTGAATGATGTGATCACGTGAGATAAGTTGAAATATATTACTGTGTGTCTTTCCATCTTTGTGACGTATGTTGGGGTTGGGTAATTGAGAAAGACGATGAGAGAGAACGTTAGGACATGCATAGTAATGTGTTTTTGGTGGAAGGCTGACTTGTGTTATCATTTACAAGGGTGATTGTGTATTCGTGAACTCGGGGAACGAGAGTTGCCATAAGTTGGGTTGTGAATTGTTAAGCGAACGAGGTGGGCTTTCTTTTCAAACCTCTTTATTTTTTCGAAAATACTATGTGAAGTTATAAGGGTGGTTTAACTTGTTATGTCATGTCATGTTGTTTTTGTTATGAGATTGTGTGCCTGATGCCTAGTTCGTTTGAGTTTACTCCGTTAGGCTATATGGTTGTGTTGTGAAACGAATTCGGGTCTGAGTAGGGCCGCTAACCCTACCAGGTTGTGTACACTGGTGGGATCGTGAGCCGTCCTTGCTAGTCGGCCGGTCTCGTGGGCGAATAGTGTGGCCACACTTTCGTCGCACTGTGATTGTGATTGATGGATTGATGTGGAAAATGGGGGGATAAATTTGTCTGGCCAGACTTGAATTTTTGTGTTTCTCGTGATATTTCTTACTATATAAAACTCGAGATCACTGGTATGGATGACATAACTTATTAAAATATTTTCGGCATGAGCCCATTGAGTACAACAAGTACTCAGCCCTGCATATTATTTTCCTTATGTGCAGGTTGAGCGGGATGTTGCGGTGGATGTTGAGCTGGCTTAAGTATCTAGGATGCGTTGTGTCTTCATACATAGGCGTTATCCTTGACTCTCCTTAAACCTTATTTTTCCGCTGCTATAATTTGAACTATGTCTCAAAACCTTAACCTTCTCTTTAAATTTTGTGTTTGAACATGTATGGTGGTGTTAGGTTTCAAACAAGTATTTACGTTGTCCTTTGAAAATGGTGTTTTCCGAGATTTAAGTTAAATGTTTGTTTTACCTTAGTTATTAATTATTTTATTTCATAAGTCTAATTTTTCCCGTTGCTCTTTTAAAAGCATTTTACCTTAAGTCTTCTCAAAAAAATTTTATAACCTTAAACTTCTTAAAACTAGGTTGTTTTCCTTTCTTAAGTTAATTAAGTCTTCTTTTAAACTGTTATCCATGCATGTCGGTCACGATCGCCGCGGTTGTGGTACCCCTTTGTATGGGCGGTCGTGACAGAGTGGTATCAGAGCTTTGTTCTTCCGCTCTGGTCCGAGAGTCTTCTTTTACTTTGAGTCTAAGTTAGTGAACCCTTATTGACTAGAAGTGTCATGAAGGCTCAACATCCACAGCATCACGCTCAACCAATGAAAGTGAGGTATATTTTATTTGTTGAAGGCATGTGAGATAGATGCATGAAATGGATGATGATATGATATGACGTTTGACAAGTTTATGCGTGTGAATGAATGATATGCATAAGGATGAGTTGTAATGGAATTAATATATGAGCATGATTGGCTTGATAACTTAAGCATGTACTATGTGCGTAAATATGATGTTGTAATAGCATGATTGCGTGGAATACGAGTATGATAGACGTGAAAATTAAGACATGTATTGTATGTACAAAGGTGATATCGATATGGTATGAATACGTGTGAGCATGAACTTAGTGATGTCTCTAAATGTGTATTATGCGCGAAAATACTACAACGATAGCATGCAAAGATATGAAACGTTAAGACAACGACAAACTTTCAAACTACGCGACCAACTTAAGAACCTTTTCAAACAAACAATAATACAATTTGGTGTTTTAAAAGAAACTTTCGTCTTTACGTAGATGGTACGAACGAAACGAACCGTGCTAAAGAGCAGTCAGTATAGTGCCAGAATGCGACAAGCGATATACGATTACGACCACTATGAGAGAGAGGAAGGCAAAGCCTTGAGAGAGGTTGTCGCCCGTTTTGAAACCCTATGGCGAGACGTCTGCGGGTACCATGTATCGGCCTATGGAGGCATAAGAAGGCTAATTGAGTTGATGCCCGACAATTGGGAGTCTTGGATGGAAACAACAGCTAGTCGGTTCACGTGGTACGAATCAAGAAACCAGATGATGGCCGGCGACATGAAAGGTTTCCTGAAGGCCATAACGTATGTTTTGATTGACTCACGTTCCGAGCGACCACCGTCGACAGAAGAAGGGAAAGATGAAACAATATGGGATGACAAAGACGTGATCGAGGTTAAACCCACGGCAGAAAGAGAAGCAGTACCACAAGAAGGGATGGTTCCGGGTTTTGAGGATGATTATGTGGAAGATAGCATGGATATCGAAGAAGCCTTCCGCATGGTTGACGAGTATCACGTAGAAGAGGACCCAGAGGAAGGAGAAGACCCGGAAGAGGAAGAGGACCCGGAAGAGGAAGAGTATAACGATGGATAGTTAGATGCCGTTTTGTTTTCTTAAGTTGTTATGACGATGGCAGTAGTGCCTTTTTGTTTCCAAACGAGTACTATGTTTTTCCTTTCCACGTTATCTATGGAAGTTCCACTTTTCGCATAACTTTACGTACTTGTGTTTTATCGCATCGTATCGCACGCGTGCATGAAAGTGGTGATGTTTTAATAACGATGTTCTCACAACGATGCTAACCTGTGTTTTAGATCAACATGCCCCCAAGACGTAGACGTGGTCCGCATGTGGAGAACAACGTGGGGGAACAGACAGAGGGAGGTGTCGGGAATCCACCCCCGCCTCCACCACCACCTCTACCCCAACCAAACGAAAGGGAGTACATCAAAGCCTTCCGGAAAGAGAACCCACCCAAATTTGATTGATTGGGAGAACCCCCAAAGGCGGAGGCATGGGTACGCGACCTTGAGCGTATCTTTGACTTTATGGGATGCACGGATAGGGAACGCCTGGCCTGCGTGACTTATCAACTGACAGGACCCGCTGATTTTTGGTGGGAAACCAAGAAGAGAACCATGGACCCCGCTCGCCGCGAGGCTCTTACTTGGGAAGAGTTTAAGGAAGAAGTTTACAACAAGTATGTTCCCATGAGTTATCGGCGGGCGAAGGTAGTGGAGTTTCACACCCTAAAACAAGGAAACATGACGGTCATGGAGTACGACCGCGCCCTATGTGAGATGACCCGTTATGCGCCAGAATTGGTAGACACAGACGAGAAGATGGCTGCGAAGTTTCGTTCCGGCCTTAGACCCGAGATAAGGTTAGCTGTGGCCAGTCGAAAAGGAATTCCTTATTCTGAGGTGTTAGGTTGCGCTCTAGACGTGGAAGAAGCGCTGCCCAAGAATGAGAGGACAACAAATCCTACACCGTCCGCACCACCATCGAACTTTAGAGACAAGAGGAAGTGGGATGGAAACCGAGCTCCTTTTGACAACAAGCGGCGTTTTTCTACTTTTCGGCAACCGCAGAATCATGGGCGCCAAATTGTGCCACAGCAGAGGGGAAACCCGCAGAGAGCACCCTACTGTAGTCGGTGCTCCAAGCATCATGTTGGAGAGTGCCGAGTTGGAGGCGTTCGGTGTTATGCCTGCGGCAGGAATGGGCACATGTCTCGAGAGTGCCCAAATAACAACAAGGGTGGAGCGAAGAATGGGCAAGGACAGAGGCCACCCCAACAGCCACAACCAATCCGACAAGTGGCCCCACAGCAAGCGAGGGCATATGCGCTAAGGGGAAATCAAGGGCAGGAACCCCAAGCCATCAAGGCCAAGGAGAATTTGGCAGGTATGGGAAAGCTCCAACAACTTCCTATTATCGTGCTGTTTGATACGGGTGCTTCGCATTCTTTTATTTCAATGTCATGTGTGAATGCCTTAGAACTCGTTACTGCTAAGCTTGAACCGAAATTGAATGTGTCTTCACCGGTTGGAGGATTGATTGATATTGTGAGAACTTGCTCGAACATAGAGTTTGTGATAGGAGAACTAGGAGTAGTGGCCCAACTTTTGCAGGTTATGCCTTTGGAGAATGTAGAGATAATCTTGGGAATGGATTGGCTTACCGAGAACCACGCAACGATTCACTGTAAAGAGAGACAGATTTCTTTTCAAGCCCCGGGCGAAGAATCGACTATCTTGAACGGGATCTCCATGAATTGACGAACCTCCATAATCTCCACTTTGCAAGCAACTACGATGATAAGAAAAGGGCGTCCGGCGTATCTTGTGTACTTAAATGGAGAGGAAAAGAAGGAGTTGAAAGTGGAAGACGTGGCAGTGGTGCGAGATTTTCCCAATGTGTTTCCTGAAGCTTTGCCAGGACCGCCGCCCGACAGACAAGTGGAGTTCGCCATTGACTTGGAACCAGGGTCAGCGCCAGTATCAAAGGCGCCATACCGAATGGCCCCTAAGGAGTTGGTCGAGTTGAAGGTACAGTTACAAGAACTGTTAGACTTGGGTTTTATTCGACCCAGTGTGTCACCGTGGGGAGCGCCAGTTTTATTCGTTAAGAAGAAGGATGGCACGATGAGGATGTGCATCGACTATCGTGAGCTCAACAAGATGACCTTGAAGAATAAGTACCCACTGCCGAGGATTGATGATTTGTTTGACCAACTTCGAGGAGCGGGCGTATTCTCGAAAATGGATTTGAGATCAGGGTATCATCAACTAAAGGTCCGACGAGAGGATGTGCCTAAGACTGCTTTTCGCAGTCGTTATGGCCATTATGAATTTGTCGTGATGCCTTTTGGGCTGACCAACACCCCAGCCGTTTTCATGGACTTGATGAACCGAGTTTTCCATGAGTATCTTGACAATTTTGTGTTAGTCTTCATCGACGACGTGTTGATATACTCGAAGAACGAGGAAGAACATAGATGGCATCTACAAACAGTGTTGGAAACGTTGCGAAAGGAGAAGCTTTATGCCAAGTTCAGTAAGTGTGAGTTCTGGTTGACTCGAGTGAACTTTCTTGGTCATATTGTGACGGCAAATGGAATTCAAGTAGAACCAGCAAAGGTCGAGGCCGTGCAGAATTGGAAATCGCCGAAAACGCCAAGTGAAATCCGCAGTTTCTTGGGATTGGCAGGATATTATCGACGATTCATTAAAGGATTCTCTAAGATTGCGAGACCGATGACGCAACTACTAAAGAAAGGAATTAAGGTGGTTTGGACGCCAGAGTGCGAGGCGAGTTTCCAACTATTGAAGAAGAAGTTGACTACAGCACCAGTCCTAGCAGTACCCGAACTCGACAAGGACTTCACAGTCTATACGGGCGAGTCGAAAGTAGGACTAGGATGTGTGTTAATGCAAGATGGGAAGGTTATCGCGTATGCTTCCCGACAGTTGAGACCGAATGAATTGAATTTTCCGACTCACGATTTGGAGTTAGCAGCTGTGGTGCACGCACTAAAAATTTGGAGACACCATCTCTATGGAGTGAGATGCGAAATCTATACGGACCACAAGAGTCTCAAGTATTTCTTCGAGCAGAAGGAGCTAAACATGCGACAACGACGTTGGCTAGAGGTCGTGAAGGACTATGACTGTGGTATTAACTATCATCCGGGCAAGGCGAACGTGGTCGCCGATGCCTTGAGTAGGAAGAACCAACCTCAACTGGCTTATTTCCTAACGCAAGAGGAAGCGTTGATTCACGAGTTCGCCAAGATGAGTTTGGAAATAGTGAAAGCGCCCGAGACAGTAGGTGCAAGCTTGGCGACGATAGTGATTGAACCAGATTTGAGAACCAAACTCATAGAAGCCCAGCGACGTGATGGAAAGTTGGAGGAATTACGTGCAAAGGTGAGAGCCGAGAAGCTTGATCATTACCGCGAGGAGGCGGATAATGCCTTGACGTACGATGGGCGATTGTGTGTGCCGAGCGATGAGACGCTAAAAGAAGAGATTTTGAGTGAAGCGCACGACACGCCTTACACTGCTCACCCCGGAAGCACGAATATGTATCGAGATTTGAAGCAATAGTTTTGGTGGAAAGGAATGAAAGGGGACGTAGCGTCATATGTGGAACGATGTCTAGCATGCCAACCAGTGAAGGCCTTACACCAACGACCATATGGGAAGTTACAACCGCTTGAAATTACCGAATGGAAGTGGGAGCATCTAGCTATGGATTTCATGACTGGTTTGCCAAAGTCACAGAGGGGTAACACCGCGATTTGGGTGATCATCGATCGACTTACTAAAAGCGCGCACTTGTTACCGATTAAGATTACTTATGGCGCGGACAAGTTAGCAAAGCTGTACGTGAATGAGATTGTGCGATTGCATGGAGTGCCAAAGACCATTGTATCCGACCGCAATACGAAGTTCACATCAAAGTTTTGGATGAGTTTGCAACGCGAATTGGGCACGCAACTGAACTTCAGCACTGCTTATCACCCGCAATCGGATGGACAGTCAGAGAGGACGATTCAGACGCTTGAGGATATGCTGCGAGCTGTTGTCCTAGATCGAGGGGAAAGTTGGGAAACTGTTCTACCGTTGGTTGAATTCGCCTACAACAATAGCTATCAAGCGACGATCGACATGGCTCCGTATGAAGCCTTGTATGGCAGGAAGTATCAATCCCCACTTTATTGGGATGAAGTTGGCGAGATGAAGATGTTAGGACCCGATTCTATAAAGGAAATGACCGAAATTGTGCATCAAATCCGCGCAAGGATCAAGGAAGCTCAAGATAGACAAAAGTCGTATGCTGACGTGCGCCGAACGGAAATCAAATTCGACGTTGGTGAGAAGGTGTTCTTGAAGGTATCCCCGACAAGAGGAGTTGTGAGGTTTGGAGTGAAAGGCAAGCTGAAACCGCGTTTTGTGGGATCGTACGAGATTATCGATGAAGTAGGTCCTGTAGCGTATCGTTTGGCGTTACCTCCCAGCTTTGGGAACGTGCACAACGTGTTCCATGTGTCGCAGTTGCCCAAATACGTGTTCGACCCGAAGCATGTGATCCATCAAGAGGAAGTGGTCTTGACCCCCGACATGAGCTACGAAGAAAGGCCCGAAGCAATCCTAGATCGGAAGCGCATGGGAGTTCTTGACTCACCCGAGGGTGGGTCAATTTAAAACTAGTTGTTCGAAGGCTCACCATATTGAAGACAGGGTTCTGAGGTTCGCCCAAACCTTCATCAGCTACAATCTGATGGGCACAGCCAACAACGCCTTGACAACCGCCGACTTATACTTTACCTGGTGCATGGCCACGGGTGTGCGTGTTCACTTGGGCTACTGGTTAGCTCAAGCCTGCCACCAAGTAACTGCCAATCCCTCCCGGCATCTATACACATGCCACCTTCTGGGAGCTTATCTGCAGTGCAATGTGATTATGAAGATCCACAAGGCTTGCCGGGAAGTGAAGATGTGTCTACCCCCCGAGGTTTTCAATATGGAGTACTTCTTCAACAAGGGACTGCTAATCATGCACAAGAGGGATGTTTGTTTTTACGAAGTTGGTAAGTCGGAGGCCCAGGTCAAACAGGAACAAGAGTTGGCGGGTGTGAAGGACGTTGCTGATGCAGGTGATGCCAAGAAGCCAGTTGTGGAGGTGGACGCAATGAGAAAGGAAGTCAGTTGGATGAGATCCGAGATTCAAAAGGTGATGGAAGGGATTGTGGCCCTGCGGGGTAGAGGGAAGGACAGTGGTGAAGCTGAGAGCGTAAGGAAGGAAGTTGCCGGAGTACGAACGGAAATGAAAGAATTGAGAACGGAGGTTCAGACGGTCAGGGAGGAAATGGTGGCCCTTAAGGGGCGCGTTTCTAATCTGGTGGTAATGTCGTCCCGATTTACTGAGAAGATGACGGAGGGTGTCGCGTTGATAATGAGAATGATGAAGTGGTTGCGCGAGAAGTTCCATGACACACCAATATTACTTCCTGGACCTAGTGGCGGACATAGGGTGCCAATTCCGGGAGATCTATCTATCCGGAAGCAGCCACAAGTCACCAAGCCTCTAATCACCCCGTCCTCTACTAGACCCATGACCTTGAAGAAGACCGTACCCGGCCAAACTGACGAAAGGAAGGAGAAGCCGGAATCACCGGCAAGAAAGAAAGCTAAAGTGACCCAACAGGCCGTGCCGCCCAAGTCTGGCTCCCGAGGGGGCCAGACCCCGAATTAATTTCCCCAACCCAAGTAACTTTTACTTTTCGTCTCTTATTGCTTTCTGTTTCTGTTTTTTTTGTTTGTTTTAATGTTCTGTGCCAGCATGCTTGTTCTGTACATATGTGTTGCTACTTTCCACACTTAGCCCAATTTCTGGTCTAAGTATGAGAAGAGGTTGAGCTGTTTTGCATGTTTGGTTTTGGTTGTTGTGCTTTCTCCCACTTAGCCCAGTGTACAGTCTAAGTGTGAGAAGTTGTTGTTTTGGCACGTTGTTTGTTTGTTCGGTGTTCTGTTTTATATGTTTGTACTTCCCTATTTCCCCCCTTCACTAGGATAGCTTGGGGACAAGCTTGAGTGAAGTGGGAGGGGGAGGGAATAGGTGCAGTTTGTGACTGTGAGTCTTATAGTTTTTTTAGTTTTGTCTGTGTGTTACGTGTTGCATGAGCTAGTGGATACAATAAGGCAGAAACATTCCCTTAGTAAGAGCGATTGAAGATAGGATACACGTCAACTTTGATGTCCTCTTCCTTAATAAACTAAAAGCGGTTTGGATGAAGTGAGGACGATAGAAGATACCTTAGATGACCTAGCTGTGCAACCTTACTATAAAGAGAGTTATAAGCCTAAACACTTTGAGCTAACTTGTAAAAAAAATGGGCAGCCACTTGATGCTTAGGGAGTAGAGTATAAAGGGAAAAAAAGAGAAAAGGAGGTATAAGCTGGACGAAGTCCAGGGAAAAAAAAAGAGAAAATGAGGTATAAGCTGGACGAAGTCCAGGGAAAAAAAGAGAAAATGAGGTATAAGCTGGACGAAGTCCAGGGAAAAAACTGGTGGTATAAGCTGGACGAAGTCCAGGGGGAAAATAAAAAGAGGAAAAAGAAGCTTAATTATCTAAGGGCAGGAAGTAAAAATTACCTGACCGAGGAAATATTTGCCTGACCCAGAAAAGAGGGGAGATGATAAAAAGGAGAAACTCTCATAACCCAACGCATCAGTGGTGTGTCATTGACTTAAGAGTGAATCGATCCTAACATCCCTGGTGAGGAACGAGTGATCGAGCGAACCTAACCGCTAGGAAATCCATAGGTTTCTTGACAAACTGACGAACCGTTTGGGTTGACGAAGGAAGAAGGAGGATTTGGAGACTGTAGACGATCAGAGAGAACTTAAGCTTGTGGGGACAGTCGCCTAAAAATTGAAACTAGTGCATGTTTATGTGTGTGTTTTGTGTTCTTTGTGTGTTATTTTCTTTTCCGAGTCTGTAAGTTTTCTAGGTCTAGGTTTTTGTTTTTGTTAGATCTTGTTTGTAGAGTCGTTCTTGGGAACCGTGCATTGAAATTTGCCTTATTTCATTTTCTTGTCTTTCATACTTGAGGACAAGCATGGTTTAAGTGTGAGCAGTTTGATAAGGCTAATTTCATGCATAGGTCTAGGGCTTTAATTCGTGATATTTCTGGGTCTAACACACGTTTTAAGCCAGGTGTGTGAAGATTTTCGCCAGGTCCAGCAAAGGAGGGAAACAGTTGCATGGACCTAGGAAGAAGGCGAAAAAGTGGACATTATGTGGAAAAATTGCTCGACGGAGGAAGCCTCGGAGTTGAAGGGTAGAATAGAGATTTCTACGAAGACTCTAGAAGGTTATGTCCGCGTCTATAAAAGGGAGAAGCATGCACGCTGGAGGGATCTTCTCGGTTGGAGACCTCGCCAACAGCCTGTAGCTTAGTTCACTTTTTCACACACTTGGGTTCTTTCGTGGGAAGTTCAGGGCGATCTTGGGGTTCACTTCTAGCTTACATACTCTTCAATCTGGTTGTAACACCGTCCTTCTTGAGGGCGAAGAAATAATTTTTTTTCCATTTTCGTTTCTGTTGCATTCACCGAGCTTCGCTGTTCGAAGCTCGGACCTCTTTGTTTTCTAGATATTTCGCTGTTTTTATGCAAGTTTCGTTTTCGCTTATGCCGATTGTGTTGATCTTTGTTTGTTGATTATGTTTACTTGAATTCTGAGTTGGGTTGTTGGAGTTGGTTGTTTTCGAGGTTGTTTTCTGGATTATTGCAGGTTCGAGGTTGGATCTGGGAGAATGGAGTTTGTTTGTGGATGAATCGTTTTTTTTAACTTGCTGATGTTGTAGGATTGTCTGTGATTGTTGGTATTTGGAGTTGATTTGAGCAGATCTGTGAGAATCGGAGCTATGGAGTTGATTGTGCTGGGTGTTGAGTTCGGATGGCTTGGATCCGGAGTGGATTAAGCATTCGACGTGAATCTGAGTCGTGTTGGTTTAATTCTATGCCTAGCTTACGAGCTTTCGTTTCATCTCGTTTAGTTTATGTAGATCTGATGTACTTCCGATTCGTAGCAAGTTTACGACGTCCCGATTTCTATATTCTGTTCGAATGTAGGAGTGTGCTCTGTTTTTTTCATTTACGTTTCCGAGCTGGTTAGGAAACTGCATGAGTTTGTTAGTTGTAGCTTTTACCGTATTGCTTTAATTGAATGTCATGGTCCCCACTTTTTAATTCTCTCTGCCTAGTCATATTTAGTTAGTCATTTACACGGTCTAGTGAGTAATTGTTTCTTTCGGTGATGATGTCTGATTTGATAAGTGTTCGGTGTCCTAGGTCTAGCATTTAAATTCCGTGCCTAGGTCTAGTGGTAGTTTTGAAGGGGCTGGCAGCGGAAGCGTGCGTTCAAAACGGATCACATGAATTTGATCTATTTAGCAGATTATTTAGATAAAATCTATTCGCGTAATTATCACATGTATCATGCTCATAACTTGAATTAAAACATGCTTTAGCACATAAAATTCCTAAAACATGCTTACTACGGAATTAGCCTATTTACCTCGTTGATTCAATCAAGAATCGATGATGGCTTGCTCCGTCTCCACGTGAAGATCTTCAATACAAGACCTCGGATCTTCTGACTGGTGTCCCGGACTATACGCTGATATTTGTGTGGGTAAATCTCACCAACGTACTAGGACTCGAATAATGGAAGACAGAACTCAGCTCACGGAGGGAGCACAATTTTCGAAAACTCTCTCAAGAGGGGGGGGGGATGAAAATTTTGTAAAATAATTGTTGTGTTTTCTGTCTCCTTTATTCTCCTATTTATATAAGTCACATATTGGGCCCAGTCAGGGATATAAGGAAGAATCTGGAACAGGCCTCACCCAATTAGCTTTTTACTAATCAAATTGAACCCACAATTTAATATAAGCTTATATTGGAATATTACGAGCAGCCACTACAGAAGTAATATTGCACTGCCTTCCAAATCCGAAATTACAAGTATTCTGAGTTTCCTTTAATTGTATTTGATTTATTTCCCGCGCTTAAGATGGAAACATCCATTAATTAATTAATGTCTACTATAGACTTAATTAATTAACATATTTCTAATTCCAAGACTGGACTTAGCAAGAAACTCTTATTTATTATTCATAGAGTAATCAAACTCCAACTAGCTAGGTTCCGAATAATAAAACCTCGTTTCGAGCTCCTCTTGTGGATGTTATCAAACGAGACTCTCCTCGCGCACGTTTCAACATAATAACAATCCTAGCACCTCTAGATAATGATCACCACTACCCAATATACCTGGATCGTTGGGTTACGAAAAACCCGCACCTTTGGTAAGTCAAAGTAGTGGATACTCAATATCGTATGCTCAATGCTAACGTACATTGATTAAGAAATTAATTCTCAAGACCTCGTCTTTTAGTAGATAGCATAAAGACTCGTCTTGCTGTTAGATCCATTCAGTGCTATACCACACCAACGTCATCTTATTTCAATAAGGTTTAGAAATAATCGGACTGACATTGCAACCTTTCGCGATAGGTAGTCTAGGCCTATCTAGGTTGTGAAATTCTTATTTTTTCTTTGTTTAGAACTGACCGTGTTACCTTAAATTGGACGACGCCCACAACCGGTCTACTAAAACAAAGACTTAGACTTTGTTACGTTTGCTCATACATTTAAATATGCAATAAACAACCATTAAATGTAAAACATAACAACATTATGACAAAAATAATCTGTTGCATTTATTGGAAAATAACCATTAGAGTTTTACAGTATCCAATCACTCGAAAGGTGATTTCTAGTATACAAAACCCTAACAAGTTTAAGCCTCAACCCTTTTGCGTGGCAGCAGCCGCTTGTTTCCAGAGTCTCTAAGCACTACTTCACGAATCCATCTTCGTGGGATCGACCCCACTTCCCTATACTAATTTAATAGTAAATTTGGGTTGAGGGATTAATTTTTGAAGGAGAGTCGAGTGTGTTCAACGACAAAAATACTCTGTGTTCCTTGAGTTCCTAGACCTAGTGATCCAGTGGATTTAAGAAGCGCGGTGTATTGACCGAGCATTTGCATTGGTTTTTCCCTGCATGCACAACAACAAAAAAAAACACACTAAGAACTGCAAGGACTTCAGTCGGTTACTCTGCAATCAAGGCGGTAGGTATGATCGAGGTAGATGATTTTATTTTCCTTGCTGACTTCGTTGTTCTTGATATGAAAGTAGATAAGAATGTACCTCTAATCTTAGGCAGAGATTTTCTAGCCACATCCACGGCTCTTATTGATGTAGGTAGGGGTGAGATCACGATTAATGACAACGTTAGCAAGTCCACCTACAAGATAGAGAGCGCGATGCTTAAGTATGAAGAGGCACAACGAGCTAAGATGGAGTATGAATGCAGGGTAGTCATGATGACCGACACGACAAAGCCTCATGGACCACTAGAAAGGGAAGATCTTTCTAACCCTTCTATTTTTGTTGTTAACACTTTACCTCAAGCTCCTAAAAAGGGCAAGCATAAGTCTCCTAAGGTTCTTTCGCAGGAAAAGTCAAAGAAGAAGAAAAGGACTCAACCCCAAGTCGACCCCGAAATTTGTGTGATCAAGACCGCGAAGGGGAAATACAAATGGTGGAAAAAGTTGGGAACTAAATTGGTCCAATTCGAGGTTTTCAGCACTAGGGTTGTCGATCCACCCTCGAGCCAACGACTTAAAACAAAGGCGCTTGTTGGGAGGCAACCCAATTTGTTTTTCTTTATTTTCATTATTTTTATTTTTATTTGAAATTTTCATGCACTTTGCACATAAAAAAAATTTAAATTAAAAATTTAATTTGTGGCTGGCGCTGCACAATCCACAGCGGGTGCTACCCTTTTTACACGTGTGCAGGTACGGGTTGGGCCCTAGGGCGGGCTGCAGCGGTCGCTGTGTGGCCCGCAGCGGTCCGGAGAGACGCTCCGTTTTCAGAAGACGTGCAATGGTCGCTGCACAACGCGTCGCGGTCGCTGAGCGAAGGTCAGAAACGTGACTACACCCATAAAAGGTATGTTTTTCATTCCATTCTTCATCTTTTCTCTCCAATTCTCCCTTGCACAAGACCCCAACTACAAAACATCACCAAATTCTGTAACATCCCAAATTTTTGTGACTTTATTTTCAAATGGATGTCGAATAAAATTTCCTTTTATGAAATTAATTGTTTCTATGTGATTAAGTTGATTATATGAAATAATTGTTATGAGTGATGTGGAATGAAGTATTGTCTAATTGTTATATGTTCCAATGTGAGGAAATTAATTAAGTGAGATCATGCATTTTATTCTAGCCAATTTAATGGGATATTTTCGGCCTCTTCAAAATTATTGGAATTAATATTCTCTTCTTGGATTTAATTAATTGTTTTGGGATTTTTATCCAAATTAAATCCAAACCAAATTATCCCTAATTTATGCTACATGAAATTCGAACTGTAGCTATTTTTTTGGGAGTTTTGAAAAATTCCCTATTTAATAGGAGGATGAATTATTTTGCTTTGATTTAATTGATGCCTTATTGATTCCCTTCTTTTATTTCAAATCCAATTAAATCATGCCACATTTTACTTACTCACTCTAATTGAATTAATATTTGAAATATTTCCTTGTGGCAATTAAAGCCAAATTTTCGCCCCTTCCCTATTTGTGGAGAAATTGTATTTGTTTCCTATTGTTGTGGAATCCCTTTTTATTCAAATAAATACCTATGTCTAATTAATTGGGGATGTGAAATATTGTCCTTCTATTTTTGTCTCCATGCCACACGCCCCCTATGCCTTATTTTTTTTTCCTTGTGGGAATTTAATTATTTGTTACCTATGGGAGCCTTTTCCCATAAAAGAAATTACCAAATTTAAATCTTGTTCTATTTAATTGAGGATTTAAATAATTTCCTTGTGCATTCCCCCTCAAATTTTTCGGCCCCTACCCCATGTTTCCTACTTGGAGATTTAATTTATTTTGTTCCCTTGTTTATGGAATATTCATTTTCCTTATTTCCTAAATTGTGGATTTATTTCCCTCCAAGTAAATATCAAATAATCCCTTGTTAATTTGCAGCCATAATTTTCGAAAATCATGCTCCTTATAATTGTGGAATTTTTATTCATTAGCCTATATTTTAATTCTCCACAATTTATTTATTTAATTTACTCATGGACCTAAACCTAGAATATATTTACCACTTAAACAAACCCTAGCCCCCCATTCTCTCAAATTTTCCCCACCCCCTCTCCCTCATTCTCTCCCACACGTCTTCCCTCTTCTCCCACTCTCCCATCTCCAAAAATCTCCCATTCAAGCTTATTCTTGCAACCATTGAAGGTATTTTTCAAGAGTCTCCGACGGATCGCTCCGTTCTTTGCTTCTACTGATTTATTTTTGTCAAAGAAGGTATATTTGCTCACTTTTCCTCATCCTTTTCATTTGAACCATGTTCTTGAGTCCTACATGCATGTAGAGGGTGTAGGATTAATAGATCGCAAGATTTATCGGGGGGAAAGTGTGTTGTCGTAAGAACTTGGATGGTTATGTGTTTTTGATTGAAATCATGTGATGTTGGATTGGAATATTGGTGAATGATGTGAGTTTATGTGCAAATATGTGTATGAGAACCTTGTAAGCATGATTATGTATTTTCGAGCATGAAAAATCGGTGTTTGTTTGATGGAAGATGAAAACCCTATGTTCGAACTATGAATCTGAAATCTGTGGTGCACGACCAGTAACTTATGATCTGTAATTAAGCCATCAAACGAACGAATTTTAACATGAAATTTTTACTGAGTAAACTTCAAGGTGTTTTCTATGTCTCGTGTGAATTTCAGCCCTTTTATCGAAAAATGAATTGTTATTAAATATTTGAAGTTGACTGCGCAAATCTGCCAGAAACTCGTGTTCTCGCCAGGAAGGTTTCGTTTTCTGTTTGACTGACCAAATGACCTCCGATTGATGTGATTCTTGAACTATATGAAATTTGAAGTGTCTTCTAAGTCTTGTTAAATTTTCAGCCTTTTTGGGCATTGGATGAATTTATGGTGAATTTTTCAAATGAACTGCGCAGTGCTGTCAGAAAGTATATGTTCCGACCAGAGAGTTTAATATGTGATATGACTGACTAAATGACGTGATTTCAGTGCGAAAAATTGTATGGATTAACTTGAATGTGTCTTCCGTGTTGTGACCAAAATTTAGCTTCATATGAGGTCGGGTGAATTTATAGTGATTTTTACAAAACAGTCGCACAGTTTTGCCAGTTTTCTGCCTTGTTAAAATAACTCTTATTTTCAAGTTTAAAAGTATTATATGATGCATGTATGTCCAAGGAACGTGTTGAATGATGTGATCACGTGAGATAAGTTGAAATATATTACTGTGTGTCTTTCCATCTTTGTGACGTATGTTGGGGTTGGGTAATTGAGAAAGACGATGAGAGAGAAACGTTAGGACATGCATAGTAATGTGTTTTTGGTGGAAGGCTGACTTGTGTTGTCATTTACAAGGGTGATTGTGTATTCGTGAACTCGGGGAACGAGAGTTGCCATAAGTTGGGTTGTGAATTGTTAAGCGAACGAGGTGGGCTTTCTTTTCAAACCTCTTTATTTTTCCGAAAATACTATGTGAAGTTATAAGGGTGGTTTAACTTGTTATGTCATGTCATGTTGTTTTTGTTATGAGATTGTGTGCCTGATGCCTAGTTCGTTTGAGTTTACTCCGTTAGGCTATATGGCTGTGTTGTGAAACGAATTCGGGTCTGAGTAGGGCCGCTAACCCTACCAGGCTGTGTACACTGGTGGGATCGTGAGCCGTCCTTGCTAGTCGGCCGGTCTCGTGGGCGAATAGTGTGGCCACACTTTCGTCGCACTGTGATTGTGATTGATGGATTGATGTGGAAAATGGGGGGATAAATTTGCCTGGCCAGACTTGAATTTTTGTGTTTCTCGTGATATTTCTTACTATATAAAACTCGAGATCACTGGTATGGATGACATAACTTATTAAAATATTTTCGGCATGAGCCCATTGAGTACAACAAGTACTCAGCCCTGCATATTATTTTCCTTATGTGCAGGTTGAGCGGGATGTTGCGGTGGATGTTGAGCTGGCTTAAGTATCTAGGATGCGTTGTGTCTTCATACATAGGCGTTATCCTTGACTCTCCTTAAACCTTATTTTTCCGCTGCTATAATTTGAACTATGTCTCAAAACCTTAACCTTCTCTTTAAATTTTATGTTGAACATGTATGGTGGTGTTAGGTTTCAAACAAGTATTTACGTTGTCCTTTGAAAATGGTGTTTTCCGAGATTTAAGTTAAATGTTTGTTTTACCTTAGTTATTAATTGTTTTATTTCATAAGTCTAATTTTTCCCGTTGCTCTTTTAAAAGCATTTTACCTTAAGTCTTCTCAAAAAAATTTTATAACCTTAAACTTCTTAAAACTAGGTTGTTTTCCTTTCTTAAGTTAATTAAGTCTTCTTTTAAACTGTTATCCATGCATGTCGGTCACGATCGCCGCGGTTGTGGTACCCCTTTGTATGGGCGGTCGTGACAGAGTGGTATCAGAGCTTTGTTCTTTCGCTCTGGTCCGAGAGTCTTCTTTTACTTTGAGTCTAAGTTAGTGAACCCTTATTGACTAGAAGTGTCATGAAGGCTCAACATCCACAGCATCACGCTCAACCAATGAAAGTGAGGTATATTTTATTTGTTGAAGGCATGTGAGATAGATGCATGAAATGGATGATGATATGATATGACGTTTGACAAGTTTATGCGTGTGAATGAATGATATGCATAAGGATGAGTTGTAATGGAATTAATATATGAGCATGATTGGCTTGATAACTTAAGCATGTACTATGTGCGTAAATATGATGTTGTAATAGCATGATTGCGTGGAATACGAGTATGATAGACGTGAAAATTAAGACATGTATTGTATGTACAAAGGTGATATCGATATGGTATGAATACGTGTGAGCATGAACTTAGTGATGTCTCTAAATGTGTATTATGCGCGAAAATACTACAACGATAGCATGCAAAGATATGAAACGTTAAGACAACGACAAACTTTCAAACTACGCGACCAACTTAAGAACCTTTTCAAACAAACAATAATACAATTTGGTGTTTTAAAAGAAACTTTCGTCTTTACGTAGATGGTACGAACGAAACGAACCGTGCTAAAGAGCAGTCAGTATAGTGCCAGAATGCGACAAGCGATATACGATTACGACCACTATGAGAGAGAGGAAGGCAAAGCCTTGAGAGAGGTTGTCGCCCATTTTGAAACCCTATGGCGAGACGTCTGCGGGTACCATGTATCGGCCTATGGAGGCATAAGAAGGCTAATTGAGTTGATGCCCGACAATTGGGAGTCTTGGATGGAAACAACAGCTAGTCGGTTCACGTGGTACGAATCAAGAAACCAGATGATGGCCGGCGACATGAAAGGTTTCCTGAAGGCCATAACGTGTGTTTTGATTGACTCACATTCCGAGCGACCACCGTCGACAGAAGAAGGGAAAGATGAAACAGTATGGGAAGACAAAGACGTGATCGAGGTTAAACCCACGGCAGAAAGAGAAGCAGTACCACAAGAAGGGATGGTTCCGGGTTTTGAGGATGATTATGTGGAAGATAGCATGGATATCGAAGAAGCCCTCCGCATGGTTGACGAGTATCACGTAGAAGAGGACCCAGAGGAAGGAGAAGACCCGGAAGAGGAAGAGGACCCGGAAGAGGAAGAGTATAACGATGGATAGTTAGATGCCGTTTTGTTTTCTTAAGTTGTTATGACGATGGCAGTAGTGCCTTTTTGTTTCCAAACGAGTACTATGTTTTTCCTTTCCACGTTATCTATGGAAGTTCCACTTTTCGCATAACTTTACGTACTTGTGTTTTATCGCATCGTATCGCACGCGTGCATGAAAGTGGTGATGTTTTAATAACGATGTTCTCACAACGATGCTAACCTGTGTTTTAGATCAACATGCCCCCAAGACGTAGACGTGGTCCGCATGTGGAGAACAACGTGGGGGAACAGACAGAGGGAGGTGTCGGGAATCCACCCCCGCCTCCACCACCACCTCTACCCCAACCAAACGAAAGGGAGTACATCAAAGCCTTCCGGAAAGAGAACCCACCCAAATTTGATAGATTGGGAGAACCCCCAAAGGCGGAGGCATGGGTACGCGACCTTGAGCGTATCTTTGACTTTATGGGATGCACGGATAGGGAACGCCTGGCCTGCGTGACTTATCAACTGACAGGACCCGCTGATTTTTGGTGGGAAACCAAGAAGAGAACCATGAACCCCGCTCGCCGCGAGGCTCTTACTTGGGAAGAGTTTAAGGAAGAAGTTTACAACAAGTATGTTCCCATGAGTTATCGGCGGGCGAAGGTAGTGGAGTTTCACACCCTAAAACAAGGAAACATGACGGTCATGGAGTACGACCGCGCCCTATGTGAGATGACCCGTTATGCGCCAGAATTGGTAGACACAGACGAGAAGATGGCTGCGAAGTTTCGTTCCGGCCTTAGACCCGAGATAAGGGTAGCTGTGGCCAGTCGAAAGGGAAT
Source organism: Salvia splendens (assembly GCF_004379255.2). Classification (NCBI taxonomy): domain Eukaryota; kingdom Viridiplantae; phylum Streptophyta; class Magnoliopsida; order Lamiales; family Lamiaceae; genus Salvia; species Salvia splendens. Next base: position 28,773,752 of record NC_056046.1, read on the forward strand.
TCCTTATTCTGAGGTGTTAGGTTGCGCTCTAGACGTGGAAGAAGCGCTGCCCAAGAATGAGAGGACAACAAATCCTACACCGTCCGCACCACCATCGAACTTTAGAGACAAGAGGAAGTGGGATGGAAACCGAGCTCCTTTTGACAACAAGCGGCGTTTTTCTACTTTTCGGCAACCGCAGAATCATGGGCGCCAAATTGTGCCACAGCAGAGGGGAAACCCGCAGAGAGCACCCTACTGTAGTCGGTGCTCCAAGCATCATGTTGGAGAGTGCCGAGTTGGAGGCGTTCGGTGTTATGCCTGCGGCAGGAATGGGCACATGTCTCGAGAGTGCCCAAATAACAACAAGGGTGGAGCGAAGAATGGGCAAGGACAGAGGCCACCCCAACAGCCACAACCAATCCGACAAGTGGCCCCACAGCAAGCGAGGGCATATGCGCTAAGGGGAAATCAAGGGCAGGAACCCCAAGCCATCAAGGCCAAGGAGAATTTGGCAGGTATGGGAAAGCTCCAACAACTTCCTATTATCGTGCTGTTTGATACGGGTGCTTCGCATTCTTTTATTTCAATGTCATGTGTGAATGCCTTAGAACTCGTTACTGCTAAGCTTGAACCGAAATTGAATGTGTCTTCACCGGTTGGAGGATTGATTGATATTGTGAGAACTTGCTCGAACATAGAGTTTGTGTTAGGAGAACTAGGAGTAGTGGCCCAACTTTTGCAGGTTATGCCTTTGGAGAATGTAGAGATAATCTTGGGAATGGATTGGCTTACCGAGAACCACGCAACGATTCACTGTAAAGAGAGACAGATTTCTTTTCAAGCCCCGGGCGAAGAATCGACTATCTTGAACGGGATCTCCATGAATCGACGAACCTCCATAATCTCCACTTTGCAAGCAACTACGATGATAAGAAAAGGGCGTCCAGCGTATCTTGTGTACTTAAATGGAGAGGAAAAGAAGGAGTTGAAAGTGGAAGACGTGGCAGTGGTGCGAGATTTTCCCGATGTGTTTCCTGAAGCTTTGCCAGGACCGCCGCCCGACAGACAAGTGGAGTTCGCCATTGACTTGGAACCAGGGTCAGCGCCAGTATCAAAGGCGCCATACCGAATGGCCCCTAAGGAGTTGGTCGAGTTGAAGGTACAGTTGCAAGAACTGTTAGACTTGGGTTTTATTCGACCCAGTGTGTCACCGTGGGGAGCGCCAGTTTTGTTCGTTAAGAAGAAGGATGGCACGATGAGGATGTGCATCGACTATCGTGAGCTCAACAAGATGACCTTGAAGAATAAGTACCCACTGCCGAGGATTGATGATTTGTTTGACCAACTTCGAGGAGCGGGCGTATTCTCGAAAATGGATTTGAGATCAGGGTATCATCAACTAAAGGTCCGACGAGAGGATGTGCCTAAGACTGCTTTTCGCAGTCGTTATGGCCATTATGAATTTGTCGTGATGCCTTTTGGGCTGACCAACGCCCCAGCCGTTTTCATGGACTTGATGAACCGAGTTTTCCATGAGTATCTTGACAAGTTTGTGTTAGTCTTCATCGACGACGTGTTGATATACTCGAAGCACGAGGAAGAACATAGATGGCATCTACAAACAGTGTTGGAAACGTTGCGAAAGGAGAAGCTTTATGCCAAGTTCAGTAAGTGTGAGTTCTGGTTGACTCGAGTGAACTTTCTTGGTCATATTGTGACGGCAAATGGAATTCAAGTAGAACCAGCAAAGGTCGAGGCCGTGCAGAATTGGAAATCGCCGAAAACGCCAAGTGAAATCCGCAGTTTCTTGGGATTGGCAGGATATTATCGACGATTCATTGAAGGATTCTCTAAGATTGCGAGACCGATGACGCAACTACTAAAGAAAGGAATTAAGGTGGTTTGGACGCCAGAGTGCGAGGCGAGTTTCCAACTATTGAAGAAGAAGTTGACTACAGCACCAGTCCTAGCAGTACCCGAACTCGACAAGGACTTCACAGTCTATACGGGCGCGTCGAAAGTAGGACTAGGATGTGTGTTAATGCAAGATGGGAAGGTTATCGCGTATGCTTCCCGACAGTTGAGACCGAATGAATTGAATTTTCCGACTCACGATTTGGAGTTAGCAGCTGTGGTGCACGCACTAAAAATTTGGAGACACCATCTCTATGGAGTGAGATGCGAAATCTATACGGACCACAAGAGTCTCAAGTATTTCTTCGAGCAGAAGGAGCTAAACATGCGACAACGACGTTGGCTAGAGGTCGTGAAGGACTATGACTGTGGTATTAACTATCATCCGGGCAAGGCGAACGTGGTCGCCGATGCCTTGAGTAGGAAGAACCAACCTCAACTGGCTTATTTCCTAACGCAAGAGGAAGCGTTGATTCACGAGTTCGCCAAGATGAGTTTGGAAATAGTGAAAGCGCCCGAGACAGTAGGTGCAAGCTTGGCGACGATAGTGATTGAACCAGATTTGAGAACCAAACTCATAGAAGCCCAGCGACGTGATGGAAAGTTGGAGGAATTACGTGCAAAGGTGAGAGCCGAGAAGCTTGATCATTACCGCGAGGAGGCGGATAATGCCTTGACGTACGATGGGCGATTGTGTGTGCCGAGCGATGAGATGCTAAAAGAAGAGATTTTGAGTGAAGCGCACGACACGCCTTACACTGCTCACCCCGGAAGCACGAATATGTATCGAGATTTGAAGCAACAGTTTTGGTGGAAAGGAATGAAAGGGGACGTAGCGTCATATGTGGAACGATGTCTAGCATGCCAACCAGTGAAGGCCTTACACCAACGACCATATGGGAAGTTACAACCGCTTGAAATTACCGAATGGAAGTGGGAGCATCTAGCTATGGATTTCATGACTGGTTTGCCAAAGTCACAGAGGGGTAACACCGCGATTTGGGTGATCATCGATCGACTTACTAAAAGCGCGCACTTGTTACCGATTAAGATTACTTATGGCGCGGACAAGTTAGCAAAGCTGTACGTGAATGAGATTGTGCGATTGCATGGAGTGCCAAAGACCATTGTATCCGACCGCGATACGAAGTTCACATCAAAGTTTTGGATGAGTTTGCAACGCGAATTGGGCACGCAACTGAACTTCAGCACTGCTTATCACCCGCAATCGGATGGACAGTCAGAGAGGACGATTCAGAAGCTTGAGGATATGCTGCGAGCTGTTGTCCTAGATCGAGGGGAAAGTTGGGAAACTGTTCTACCGTTGGTTGAATTCGCCTACAACAATAGCTATCAAGCGACGATCGACATGGCTCCGTATGAAGCCTTGTATGGCAGGAAGTATCAATCCCCACTTTATTGGGATGAAGTTGGCGAGATGAAGATGTTAGGACCCGATTCTATAAAGGAAATGACCGAAATTGTGCATCAAATCCACGCAAGGATCAAGGAAGTTCAAGATAGACAAAAGTTGTATGCTGACGTGCGCCGAACGGAAATCAAATTCGACGTTGGTGAGAAGGTGTTCTTGAAGGTATCCCCGACAAGAGGAGTTGTGAGGTTTGGAGTGAAAGGCAAGCTGAAACCGCGTTTTGTGGGATCGTACGAGATTATCGATGAAGTAGGTCCTGTAGCGTATCGTTTGGCGTTACCTCCCAGCTTTGGGAACGTGCACAACGTGTTCCATGTGTCGCAGTTGCCCAAATACGTGTTCGACCCGAAGCATGTGATCCATCAAAAGGAAGTGGTCTTGACCCCCGACATGAGCTACGAAGAAAGGCCCGAAGCAATCCTAGATCGGAAGGTGCAAGAGTTACGAAACAAAACGATATCTTCCGTGAAGGTGTTGTGGAAACACCATGGCTCCGAGAAAGCCACGTGGGAATTAGAAGATAAGATGAAAGAAAAGTACCCCGAGTTGTTTTTGTGAGACGATCAAATTTCGGGACGAAATTTCTGCTAAGAGGGGAAGGATGTAACATCCCAAATTTTTGTGACTTTATTTTCAAATGGGTGTCGAATAAAATTTCCTTTTATGAAATTAATTGTTTCTATGTGATTAAGTTGATTATATGAAATAATTGTTATGAGTGATGTGGAATGAAGTATTGTCTAATTGTTATATGTTCCAATGTGAGGAAATTAATTAAGTGAGATCATGCATTTTATTCTAGCCAATTTAATGGGATATTTTCGGCCTCTTCAAAATTATTAGAATTAATATTCTCTTCTTGGATTTAATTAATTGTTTTGGGATTTTTATCTAAATTAAATCATAACCAAATTATCCCTAATTTATGCTACATGAAATTCGAACTCTAGCTATTTTTTTTGGGAGTTTCGAAAAATCTCCTATTTAATAGGAGGATGAATTATTTTGCTTTGATTTAATTGATGCCTTATTGATTCCCTTCTTTTATTTCAAATCCAATTAAATCATGCCACATTTTACTTCCTCACTCTAATTGAATTAATATTTGAAATATTTCCTTGTGGCAATTAAAGCCAAATTTTCGCCCCTTCCCTATTTGTGGAGAAATTGTATTTGTTTCCTATTGTTGTGGAATCCCTTTTTATTCAAATAAATACCTATGTCTAATTAATTGGGGATGTGAAATATTGTCCTTCTATTTTTGTCTCCATCCCACACGCCCCCTATGCCTTATTTTTTTTTTTCCTTGTGGGAATTTAATTATTTGTTACCTATTTTATGGGAGCCTTTTCCCATAAAAGAAATTACCAAATTTAAATCATGTTCTATTTAATTGAGGATTTAAATAATTTCCTTGTGCATTCCCCCTCAAATTTTTCGGCCCCTACCCCATGTTTCCTATGTGTTGGAAGCATGAATATATGTGTTTGGATGAATGTTAGATAAACCCTAATTCGAATTTGTGAAGCATGAAAACTGTGGTGTTCGGACAGTATATTCCGACGTGTGTTTGACCGACCAAACGATCTTATTTTGGCACGAATTTTTGACTTTGTAAAATATGAGATGTCTTCTGTGTTGTGTATAAATTTCAGCCTCTGTTAACGAAAGATGAATTTTAAATGAATTTTTAAAATTAACTGCGCAGTTCTGTCAGAATTTGTATTCTCGTCCAGTAAGTTTCGTTTTTTATTTGACCGACCTAATGATGTGATTTTAATGTTAAATTTTAACTGGATGATATTTGATGTGTCTACTGTGTTGTGATAAAATTTCAGCCCCAACGGAGGTCGGATGGATTTTTAATGATTTCTACAAATCGACTGCGCAGTTCTGCCAGATTTCTATCATGTTAAAATAATACTTGTTGTCAAGTTTTGAGTGAATACATGTGTGAATAAGAAACGTATCCTATGATGTGGCTATGTGTTACACGTTGATGTATGCTTGAGTGTTCGTTTCGTTTATGATGGTGAACGTTGGGATGGGCAATATGAGAAAATGATGAAAGGAACGATAGGGCATGCATGAGTAATGTGTTGATAGAAAACTGATTGTGTTGTATTATGTGGTTATGATGTTGATAAGGGTTGTTGTGCGTACGTCGGTACGAAGAACAAGGATTGCAATAAAGTTGTGAACCGTGTTTGTAATCAATCGAGGTGGGCTTTCTAACTAAGTATTTTGTGGGCTTTCTTTAACTAAACTCTTTTATTTTTCCAAAGTATGATTGTGGAGCTATAAGGGTAGTTTAAAGTTTTATGTCATGCCATGTTTGTTTTAATGTTGAGATTGTGCTTGATGCCTAGTTCGTTTGAGCTTGCTCCGTTAGGCTATAGAGCTATGTTGAGATTATGCTTGATGCCTAGTTTGTGAGTTCGCTCCATTAGGCTATAGGGCTATGATAAACGAATTCGGGTCTGAGTAGGGCCGCAAACCCTATCAGGCTGTGTACACAGGTGGGATCGGGAGCCGTCCTTGCAAGTCGACCGGTCTCGTGGGCGAATAGTGTGGCCACACTTTCGTCGCACTATGGTAAGAGGATATGATTGATTGATTGGTTGATGAGAAAGTGGGGAGATTGTTTTGTCTGGCAAGACTATGAAAATGTTTTTGTGTTCTCGATGATATTTCTTAACTACATGTAAAACTCGTTGATTTTTATGACGTGGCTTAAATTAATTGATGGGGAATAATATATATTGCGGTGAATTATATTCCAAGGAGAGTGAGATTTTGCTTAGGATCATAAATAATTACCTTGCTCTTTTTATTGTGGAAATTTCGACCACTACCAATTATTGGAGAGGAGTTTTATTTCTTGGATTTAATTATTTACTTTGGGATAATTATCCAAATTAAATCCTAAAGCCTAATTACCTTATTTCCTTCTTGATAAAAATCGGCCCCTACTATTTTCCTTAGGGAGATTTTGAAATCTCCTAATTTGTGGGAGAAGGAAATTATTCATTATTTATTTTGATCCCTTAATTATTTCTTTCCATGATTTAATTGGAATATCCTAGCAAATCTTGCCTTATCTTATTTTATTAAAGATTTGAAATTTATTCCTTATTGGGGGGGAATAATACACGCCTATTTCCTATATTTGTGGGAGGATTTTTATTTATTTTTCTGCTCCGTATTATTTTATTCTGCTCCGTGAAGATACCCAAATTAAATTAGAGGCTAATTAAATAGCCCTAAATTTTGAAAATCCTCCTTATTTCTTCCCCCAAATTCACGCCAACTCCTCCCCCAAATCTCTCCAATCTTTATTTAATTATTCTCCAATTATTCTCTAATTAATTGGGAGATATTCTTATTCTCAACTCTATAAATAGAGACAAACACCATTCCCTAACCCTAGCCACCCACACCACACGCCCACTCTCACTTTTTCATCTCCTCTCCCACTTGTTCTTCCACTCTACTCAAGATCCTTTCGAATTTTCAAGAGATTGTTGAAGAATCGAGACTTTTATTCGTTCCTACTGATTGTTTCGTCCAAGAAAGGTAAAAATCAGACCCTATTCTTCATTCATCTCCATCTAAACATTCTTTGACTCCCTTATGCATGTAGAGAGCGTAGGGAATTCAAATCCAAGGGTTAATCGGTGGTAATTTGCTTTTGTATGTGTGATTGCGTTTTGAATGAAATTGTTTGATGATTTAATGAATCTATGGTGAATGATATGTGATGTTACGAAAGCATGAGTATAAGGACTCTTTTGAGCATGTTTGTGTGTTAAAACCATGAAAAGGTTGATTTTGAATAAATAGGGATAAACACTAATTCGAATCTTTTTAAAGGCCTGAAAAAAAACTGTGAGTTCAGACAGTATATTCCGACATGTATTTGACAGATCAAATGAACTCCGATTTGATCGAATTTTTTTCCTGAGTGAACTTCATGATTTATTCTGTGTTGTGTGTGAATTTCAACTCATTTGATTAAAAGGTGAATTTTTGGTGAATTTTTAAATTTGACTGTGCAATTGTGCCATAAAATGCTTTCTCGACTAGTAGGTTACGTTGTTTATTTGACCGACCAAAAAGGGGTATTTTGACATGAAATTTAAACTGGAAGTTATTTGATGAGTCTACTGTATCGTGGTAAAGTTTTAGCCCCAACGGAAGTCGGGTGAATTTATAAAGATTTTTATAAAATGGTTGCGCAGTGCTGCCAAATTTCTACCTTTACAAAAACAACTATATTATTAAGTTATGAATGACATACATGAATTATATATGTGATGGAGTGATGTGATATGCAAAGAGTTATGCTATGATGTGAATTCCATATGTTGATGGGGAAAAATGGAAAGTTAGGGACATGCATAAATTTTAAGTCCATGTTGGTGACTGATTGGGAATACCTAGGTGAAAATTCGTGCGCTAAGCGTGATATCAAAGGGAAAGCGATACTTGAAATCTAAACGGTCGAGGTGGGCTCTCTTTTAAATAAGGACTATGTCCTAATGTTTTATCGATGGAAATAACTATGATTATCATGCCTTGATTTGTTTTTACGTGCCTATATGATGTGGCTTTTGCCACTATTATATAAATCGAATTCGGGTCCTCGTAGGGCTGCAAACCCTACTTGGATTAGTGTACACCTATGGTAGACTGTGTGCTAGCGTACGGGCTGGCCGGTCTAGTGACCTGGTTTGCGGCCGCATTCCTTGTCATGTATTGGCAGATATGGTTGACGTCTATGGGAAAATGACTGCGCAGTCGTTATTTTTGAACAATGGAAAATCTTTTGGGTGCCTCGGGCCTTTCTAAAGTAAAACCCCGATGGTTACTTACGGATGGCATGATAACATATACTTTTATTTTAAATGTTTTCGGCATGAGCCACTGAGTATTATTTCTATAGTACTCAGCCCTGCATATGTTTTCCCTATGTGCAGGTTGAGCGGCGACGAGCGGTTGGTGGTGTTGAGCAGGAATTAATAATAAACTATGGTCGTTTTGAAACTCCGAGTGTCGTTGTGTCTTCACACATGACGTCACTCTTCTCTTGGATGCTTCCGTTGTGATGTTTTCTTTACATATACTTTTTATTAAATTCTAAAACTGTTTTATTTGGGATATTTGCAAACTCGTTACTCTTTTTGAATAAATGTTAAACCCTTAGTCATATACTTGTTGAACATAAATACTTTTGGTCGTTTTATTTATTAAACTTAATTCTTGGTCAAACTCTTGTTGAAAACCCTATTCTTCTATGTCTGTCATTTAAGTCCTTTTAATCACGATCGTCCGCATTTATTAACCCCAGAGGGCGGTCGTGACAGCAGGTTGAGCGGGATGTTGCGATGGATGTTGAGTGAGCTTTAGGAATTCCCGGATGCGTCGTGTCTTCATACATGGGCGTCATCCTATGACTCTCCTTTGATACTTGTTTTTCCGCTGCCGTGTTTCGAATCGTTCTTGTTAAAGTCTTTCGTTTTGTTTTACACTACTTTTTGACATTAATTACCTTGAGATATTAACCCGCTGCTTAATTGTTTAATCGATTAAAACTTTTCTTTTGAAGCTTTGTTTAAGATGTTGTCTTCCATTGCTTTCCCCTTCTTCTTCCCTGCTCCTTAGTCCCTTCCCTAGTCACGATTTCCCCGTCTTTACTATCCTTAGTGAGGGCGGTCGTGACAATGTGGTATCTGAGCTTCGTTCTTTCGCTCTGGTCCGAGAGTCTTCTTTCAGATTAAGTCTAGATTAGTACCCCTAGACTAAAAGTGTCACGAAGGCTCAACATCCGAAGCATCACGCTCAACCACAAGAAAGTGAGGTATGTTTTAAGTTATTGAAAGAATATAGAATTGATGATGATATGATAAGGGTGTATTGGCAAGAGTATGCATGTGTATGGAAGTTATGTGTGAATATGCTAATGTGATGATACTATTAGGGGGCGTTTGTTTGGTATGATAGCCCTAGATATTGGCTGCTATCTAGGTTCTATCTAGTGTTTGATTGGTATGATATAACTACACGAAGACCCGGTATAAACTCCATGACCCGGAAAAATTTATGATAGCTAACTGCCATTTTCATATACGCCTAACCAGGCTGAAGGCTGTGATTGAAGTTATGTTGCCGATCCAGATTGTGTTCTACACATCTGTTGTCTAAAACACCCCTCCCCTTCCTCCCCTCTCCTTCTATTTCATACTGATTTGTGCCGAAAAATTGCACCGGCGTCAAAGTTCACATCCGCCGCCGATAAATTTGCCCCCGACGATTTTCGGTAATTCAGTACGATTGAAGATAATTCACTACGTTTTATGCCGATTCATTGATTCAAATCTTCAAATCTAATTTATTCCAATCTTCAAATCGACTCAGAGTGCTTGAACCATCTGGGAAGCTCGACAGTTTTGGGAACCTCAATTTTGCAACGGATTTCCATGGCTAGTGAAGAAGAAGCTCCTAAGGTACACCAATTTGTAATTCATCTATCAACTCAGTAGAAATTCGTTGAACTATAGTCAGATTCGAAACTGTACATCGACTACCAGCGATGATTCAGCCTGCCGACTCTGACTTTGTGAAATTTTGGGGTGAATTGCTTACAAAACGTGCTTATTTTTTGGACTGATGATTGATTTGTTCCTATCTTTGCTATATCAATTTGTGTGTATTGTTTCTGATTGGTGATGGCCTTGTAATTGTCAGTTTTCTCCGAATCTGCTTGTTATAATTAGTTGTTGAGTTAGAAGAACATGAGTTGTTGAGTTCACTGCTATTTACATTCGGTTTGTGTTTATGATTGTACCAACGATTTTGTGTATGACTAGCACTCTGTAAAATGTGTGAACTACTTCCTCAATTGCAGGACTGATGTTTGATGGATTGGTTCTTATTTTGGCTGTATCAATTTGTGGGTAGGCTTTGTGTTCATTAATGACCCTGTAATTGTTTGCCTTGTGTTGGTTTTTGTGATATATTTCATATAGATCCAGATTGTGTTTGTGTTTGTGATTGTAGCTTTGATTGAATTAGCAGCTTATATGCATTTGTTTTTCACCAACAATCTGTTAATAAATATGTGTAATGCTTCATCAGGGTGACGATAGGCGTAATGAAATGACATCCTTGTTGATTTTGTTAGAGGAGATAATACGGAATTATCAAATTAACATGCTCCTTATATCTTTCATGATCACGCTTATTGGCCCGCAAATGCATACGCAAATGCTGAAGGCTTTGTGACGCCATATAAAGGGGTCCGATATCATTTGAAAGAATGGGGACCCGGAAGACAAGCACCTCAAACACCAGAAGAGTTGTTCAATTTGAGACACACTAAGGCAAGGAATGTCATCGAACGATCGTTTGCCGTGTTGAAGATGCGATGGGGTATAAGGCCGACAATGAGGATGAAAGTGCTGCCGACAATGAGGTCGACAATGAGGATGAAAGTGCTGCCGAACACGATGGTGCTGAGCATATCAGTAGTGTCGAACCATCAGCCTCTTGGAACAAGAAAAGAGATGATCTTGCTAGAGATATATGGTCCGAGAGAAACAATGTGTAGGTTGTTGCACTAATCGAATTGAGTAATCTTTGCTATGTAGTAGAATTGTCCGAGAGAAACATATTTCATTTTCCAAAACTGGTTCCTTTCTGCTTCATATTGTGCCATAGGTTTCATCATCTAAATTTAGTTATTTTGTGGTTTGTAACTTGAATTATGTATTTCAAACTCATCTCCAATTCGATAATGTATGGAAATTTTATTTTACAAAAAGTGGATAGCAAAATTATGTATTTCAAACTCATCTCTAATTTGATGATGAATGGAATTTATTTTTTAGAAGGTGGACTTGCTATGGTTGTTTGAGGATCCTTGTGTATAATTATCCATATTGCATTACCTTATGCTATGGACAAAATAACAAAGCATTCAACAACACAATTTCATGTCATTGAAACCGTTTACACCATAACAAGCTTAGGGAAAATTTGGTCAATACAAAATGTTTATGAGGGCATATTTGTCAATCAGTATTGCTATCATGGTTTTGTAGTAGCCCAACCAAAGACCAAATAAGTTATATGATTTGCACTATCAGCGCAAACAAACGTCCGATTGAGATATAATACTATCAGCACTATCATGTAAAACCCTATACAACAACCATATCATACACAATACTCTCATACCAATCAAACGAACCCTTATGTTGGAACGTGAGCATGAATTGTGTGATGTCATAAAGGTGTGTTATGTGTAAAAGTACTATGACGTGGGGGTTAGAAGATAAGATAAAAGAGAAGTACCCCGATTTGTTTTTGTGAGACGACCAAATTTCGGGACAAAATTTCTGTTAAGAGGGGAAGGATGTAGCACCCCGAAAAATTGTGACTTTTTATTTTTTTTATTTGATGGCTTATTTTTTTTTAATTAATGTGGATGTTGAATAAGAATTTCTTTTGTGGAAATTGAGTCTCTATGTGTTTGAGTTAATTATGTAAAATTAGATGTTGTGGGTTATGTGAGTTAATGTGATTAAGCTTCCAATGTGTGAATTAAGTTAAGTGGGATCATGCATATATTTCTAGCCATATTATTTGGAATTTTCGGCCCTCCTATCCATTGGGAATAATACTTTCTTTCTTGGATTTAATTAATTGCTTTGGGATATTTATCTAAATTAAATCCAAACCAAATTATCCCTATGCTATTCTACATAATTTTCGCCCATATGCCTTTCAATTACTTGTGGGATTAATTTATTTGTTACCTATTTTGTGGGAGTCTTTTCCTACAAGAAATTACCAATTTAAATCCTATTCATATTTAATTGAGGATTTAAAATTTTTTTAAAATACTCCCCTAGTACACGTCCCTTTTCCCTATTTTCACTCCACAATTTGTTTTATTTTTTATTTTTGTTTATTTAAGTGGGGAATTAATCCTAGAATATAAAAAGGGAGAAACTCAAACCCTAGCCCCATTATTTCAACTCCTTTTTCTCTCCCTCTCCTCTCTCCCACACGTTTTTCCCTTTCTCCCTCTCCTTCTCCACCAATCCTTCACAAATTCTCCAATCTTGCTTCGTTTTGGAGTTGGAAACTCAAGAATCTTTGAAGAATCGAGCCATTCGTTGTTTCTACAGATTTTTTTTTCAAGAGAAAGGTATACTTTGATTCATCCTTCTCATTCTTACCTTTGAATCCATAGTTTTTGAACCTCTCGTGAAATCGTAGATCTAAAAATTAATCGGCTGAGATTGATGGTTGCATGAGAAAGTATTTTTATATGCGTTTATTGATGTGTATGAATGAGTTTGTGGATGATTCGTTGGTGAATACTATGTGAATATATCAGAACATGGTTGTGAGATCTTTTTGAAGCATGATTATGTGTTGGAAGCATAAATATATGCGTTTGGATGAATGTTAGATAAACCCTAATTCGAATTTGTGAAGCATGAAAACTGTGGTGTTCGGACAGTATATTCCGACGTGTGTTTGACCGATCAAACGATCTTATTTTGGTACGAATTTTTAAATTTGTAAAATATGATATGTCTTCTGTGTTGTGTATAAATTTCAGCCTCTTTTGATGAAATATGAATTTTAAATGAATTTTTAAAATTAACTGCGCAGTTCTGTCAGAATTTGTATTCTCGTCCAGTAAGTTTCGTTTTTTATTTGACCAACCTAAAGATGTGATTTTGATGTTAAATTTTAACTGGATGATATTTGATGTGTCTACTGTGTTGTGATAAAATTTCAGCCCCAACGGAGGTCGGATGGATTTTTAATGATTTCTACAAATCGACTGCACAGTTCTGCCAGATTTCTATCATGTTAAAATAATACTTGTTGTCATGTTTTGAGTGAATAAATGATACATGTGTGAATAAGAAACGTATCCTATGATGTGGCTATGTGTTACACGTTGATGTATGCTTGAGTGTTCGTTTCGTTTATGATGGTGAACGTTGGGATGTGCAATATGAGAAAATGATGAAAGGAACGATAGGGCATGCATGAGTAATGTGTCGATAGAAAACTGATTGTGTTGTATTATGTGGTTATGATGTTGATAAGGGTTGTTCTGCATACATCGGTACGAAGAACAAGGTTTGCAATAAAGTTGTGAACCGTGTTTGTAAGCAATCGAGGTGGGCTTTCTAACTAAGTATTTTGTGGGCTTTCTTTAACTAAACTCTTTTATTTTTCCAAAGTATGATTGTGGAGCTATAAGGGTAGTTTAAAGTTTAATGTCATGCCATGATTGTTTTAATGTTGAGATTGTACTTGATGCCTAGTTCGTTTGAGCTTGCTCCGTTAGGCTATAGAGCTACGTTGAGATTGTGCTTGATGCCTAGTTTGTGAGTTCGCTCCATTAGGCTATAGGGCTATGATAAACGAATTCGGGTCTGAGTAGGGCCGCAAACCCTATCAGGCTGTGTACACAAGTGGGATCGGGAGCCGTCCTTGCAAGTCGGCCGGTCTCGTGGGTGAATAGTGTGGCCACACTTTCGTCGCACTATGGTAAGAGGATGTGATTGATAGATTGGTTGATGAGAAAGTGGGGAGATTGTTTTGTCTGGCCAGACTATGAAAATGTTTTTGTGTTCTCGATGATATTTCTTAACTACATGTAAAACTCGAGTTCACTGGTATGGATGACATAACATTTTTTAAAATGTTTTCGGCATGAGCCCATTGTTGTACTCAGCCCTGCATATGTTTTCCCTATGTGCAGGTTGAGCGGGATGTTGCGATGGATGTTGAGTGAGCTTTAGGAATTCCCGGATGCGTCGTGTCTTCATACATGGGCGTCATCCTATGACTCTCCTTTGATACTTGTTTTTCCGCTGCCGTGTTTCGAATCGTTCTTGTTAAAGTCTTTCGTTTTGCTTTACACTACTTTTTGACATTAATTACCTTGAGATATTAACCCGTTGCTTAATTGTTTAATCGATTAAAACTTTTCTTTTGAAGCTTTGTTTAAGATGTTGTCTTCCATTGCTTTCCCCTTCTTCTTCCCTGCTCCTTAGTCCCTTCCCTAGTCACGATTTCCCCGTCTTTACTATCCTTAGTGAGGGCGGTCGTGACACCAGTGGTGGTGATAATTTCCATGAACTTCACCATCCGCTTCTCCACATTCGAGACCTTCACTCTCCCCCATCTTCATACGCACCAAAAAGGAAAGTCGAACCATGTATTAAAACACATCAACAAGGTAACTTCTTTATATGAAAACCAAAGCATTTTAATTAGATCCTTTACCCGATCCACGACTCCGCGTGTCTGGTGTGCATTTGGAGACGGTGAAGAGTATGATGTCATGATCAATAGGTGTCGTGATGGTCATGTACTAATGCTCGTAGGTAAGGTCATGAACAAGCATGCCATTGGCCCTGTTCACAACAAAAGGTCATGTTATGTTTTGTAAGTGTGATTTATCTCATAATTGTATATTAATGTTGCTATTTGCCACACTCCATAATGTATATTGCGCAAAAGCGGAGCGTGCAATTACAATTAAAGAAGGTATAATATTGATAAACTCAAATTTTTTGTTGTATGATTTGTGTATTCTCAGCCAATTATTTGTTATTTTGGAGCTAGATGTGTTTGGCATTGGTCCATTAGATAACTTGGATGGGCACTAACTTTGTGAAGGTAGATTACATTGAGTTTCACCCGTCCGGTACCATTGGTCCAGTAGACTACTTGGGCAGGCACTAAATTTTATGAAGGAAGAGTCCAGAGAATTTCAAAATATTGTAGTCCGTGCATCTCACGGGCGTGACACTAGTTTTGAATAATACTCGTAATCTAACAATTCCTATATAGAAACGAGAGACCATTTAAATGATATTAAATATAAATGAATTTGTAGTATTACTATGTGTACTTGTATTAGTTTACTTAGTTGTTGGCGACTCACTTAATAATAATTGACTTTCTTTTTCTTTCTTATAGTTACTACAATCGCCATACATCCACATTCAAAAATATGAAATGACTCTAACTTATATGTAACAATAGTTAATATATTGTTGCATTAGAATATATGTATATAGTGCAGTTACAACTCAAACGTTTGTTTCAACAAATTCAAGAATGCATGTTTACATGGGGAAGTGGTTTATCTTTTTCTCTTGAAGCATTGATTGCATATACATGATTAATAAATATAGATAATAATGGAATTAAAATTGAATTTCATTTTCAGAGTTGCAATAAAAATTTCTCTCACCATTTATAATTATGTAAATATATGTACAATAATGGTATTAAATACACCCATAAGAATGTTCGGGGAACTGATCATTTCTTTGTAAGGTTGATCATTGTTGAAAATATGAGCGTCTCTACCTGACTAGAACAACCTAGACCGTACTTAGTATGCTATCTAGCTATTTTTTGGATCTAATTAAGTCCACAGTGATTGTATTGCAATGCGCAAATAACAAACTATGCATGATCGGGGCTAGTCTAGTGGACAAGTGCTGCTCAGTAATATTAAATATACAAAATAAAAATAATCAAAACTATATACATGAATTTACATTAAACTGACTACCAATTATAATTTCTATATAAAGTATGACAAACAAATATTTTATATAATACTCATAATATAACAATTCTTATATAGGAAGGAGAGACTATTTAAATTAAATTTAATTTTAATGAATTTTTAGTATGACTATGTTTACTTTAATTATTTTTCTTAGTTGTTGGCGACTCACTTAAAAATAATTGAGTTTCTTTTTGTTTCTAATTATTACTACAATCGTCATACATCCATATTCAATAATATGAAGTGACTTTAATTTATATTCCCTCTATCCCAAGTTACCTGAGTCGTATTACATTTTGGGTTGTCCCAAGTTACCTGAGTCATTTCATTTTTTAGCTAAAAAAAAACATCTAATCTAACCTACTTTTTTCTTTCTTTTACTTTATTGTCACTTATTTCTCTTACTTTAATCTCTCATCTACTTTATTTAACTCACTACTGAAAAGAAACGCCTCAAGTATCATTGGACGGAGGGAATGTAATAATAAAAATATAATTTTGCATTGGAATATATGTATATAGTACAGTTACATGTTACAAATCAATCGTTTGTTTCTACAAATTCAAGGAATGCATTTTAACATGGGAAAGAGGTTTATCTTTTTCTCATGAACCATTGATTGCGCATACTAATTACAAAATATAGATAGTAATGAAATTAAAATTGAAGTTCACTTCAGAGATGCAGTTACAACTTCTCTCACCATTTATAATTACATAAATATATGTACAATAATGGTATTAAATACATACTGATCATTTCTTTGTAAGACGGACCATTGTCGAAAACATGAGTGTCTCTACCCGACTAACACGACCTAGATCTTACAAAGTCTGTTATTTCTTGGATCTAATCATGTCCATGGTGATTGTATTGCAATCCGCAAATATCAGACTATGTTTGATCGGGGCTATTCAAGTGGAGAACCTATGTTCGGTTACATTTAATATACAATATAAAAATAAACAAAACTCTATACATGAATTTATGTTAAACAGACTAACAATTGCAATTTCTATATAAAGTATGACTAACAAATATTTTATATAATTCAAATAATATACCAATTGTTATATAGAAAGAAGAGACCATTTAAATTAAATTAAATTAAATTCAAATGAATCGGTAGTATTACTCTGTTTACTTGTATTAGTTTACTTAGTTGTTGGCGACTCACTTAATAATAATTGAGTTTTTTTTTCTTTCTAATTATTACTACAATCGTCATACATCCACATTCAAAAATCTGAAATGACTCTAACTTATATGTAACATATAAATATAATGTTGCAGTGGCATATATGTATAGAGTGCAGTTACGACTCAAGGGTTTGTTTCAACAAATTCATGGAATGCATGTTGGCATGGGGAAGAGGTTTATCTTTTTCTCTTGAATCATTGATTGGATTACAAAATAGAGATAATAATAATGAATTTAAAATTGAAATTCCATTTCAGAATTGCAGTTACAACTTCTCTCACCATTGATAATTATATAAATATATGTTCATATAGAGTATTAAAGCCATCCCGGATCTAACAAAGTCTGATATATAGCTATTGTTTGGTTCTAATCAAGTTCATGTTGATTTTACTGTAATCTGCAAATATCCGACTATTTTAGATCTGAATTATTCAATTGTAGAAGCGATGCTCATGCCTTCGACATGACTAACCTTGCACAGAGATGGTCACCTCCCCCAACAAACAATAATGATGGAGAACTATGGGGCCTGTAGTGAACAAAGCTGATGGTATGCTCGTTCATGTTCTTGCATACTATTGGCCTTAGTACACGACCATCGTCACACCCGCAGATCACGACATCATGCTCTTTACCGTCTCCGAATGCAACGGACACGCAGGGTCATGAATCGGGGAGTAGATCTAATTATAATTCTGTGGTTTTCATAGAAAGAATTTACCTTATTCGTGTGTTTTAATACATGGTTCCATTTTCCTTTTTGGTGTATGTGAAGAAGAGCGATAGTGGAGGTCCCGAGTGTGGCGAAGCGGATGGTGAATTTCATGAAAGTTAGCACCACCACTGAGGTGTCAAAAGAAGCTCAACTTAGAGCTATCAAAATCTTGGAGATGATGGAGATAGCTCTAAGTTGAGCCTCTTTTGACACCCAGTGGTGGTGCTAATTTCCATGAACTTCACCATCCGCTTCGCCACATTCGAGACCTTCGCTATCGCCCATCTCCATACGCACCAAAAAAGGAAAGTCAAACCATGTACTAAAACACATTAACAAGGTAGCTTCTTTCTATGAAAGCCAAAGCATTATAATTAGATCCTATACCTGATTCACGACTCCGCGTGTCTAGTGCATTTGGAGACGGTGAAGAGCATGATGTCATGATTAATAGGTGTCGTGATGGTCATGTACTAAGGCTAGTAGGCAAGGTCATGAACAAGCATGCCACTAGCCCGGTTCACAACAAAAGGTCATGTTATGTTTTGTAAATGTGATTTATCTCATAATTGTATATTAATGTTGCTAAAAGCCACACTCCATAATTTATATTGCGCTAAAGCGGTGCATGCAATTACAATGAAAGAAGGTGTAATATGGTTTGTGTATTCTCAGCCAATTAATTGTTAATTTGGAGCTTGATGTGTTTGGCATTGGTCCATCAGATAACCCGGATGGGCACTAACTTTTGTGAAGGTAGATTACATTGAGTTTCACCAGTCCGGGTACCATTGGTCCAGTAGACCAATTGGGCAAGGCATGCGCTAAATTTTATGAAGGAAGAGTCAATAGAGTTTCAAAATATTTTAGTCGGTGCATCGCACGGGCGTGACAGTACTTTTGAATAGTACTCATAATTTAATAATTCCTACATAGAAAGGAGAGATCATTTAAATTAAATTAAATTCAAATGAATTTGTAGTATTACTATGTTTACTTGTATTAGTTTATTTAGTTGTTGGTGACTTACTTAATAATAATTGAGTTTCTTTTTCTTTCTTATTGTTACTACAATTGCCATATATCACATTCAAAAATTTGAAATGACTCTAACTTATATGTAGCAATAGTTAATATATTGTTGCATTGGAATATATGTATATAGTGCAGTTACAACTCAAGCATTTGTTTCAACAAATTCAAGGAATGCATGTTGACATGGGGAAGTGGTTTATCTTTTTCTCTTGAAGCATGGATTGCGTAGACATGATTACAAAATATAGATAGTAATAAAAATGAAATTGAATTTCATTTTCAGAGTTGCAATAACAATTTCTCACGCCATTTATAATTATATAATTATATGTACAATAATGGTATTAAATACACCCACCAGAATTGTTCGGGGAACTGATCATTTCTTTGTAAGGCTGATCATTGTCGAAAACATCAGCTTCACTATCTGACTAGAACAACCTAGATAGTACTTAGTTTGCTATCTAGCTATTTTTTGGATCTAATCAAATCCATCATGATTGTATTGCAATTCGTAAATAACAGAGTATCTTTGATCGGGACTACTCAAGTGGACAAGCGATGCTAAGTAATATTAAATATACCAAATAAAAATAATCAAAACTATATACATGAATTAACGTTAACTGACTAACAATTATGACTAACAAATATTTTATATAATACTCATAATATAACAATTCTTGTATATGAAGGAGAGACCGTTTAAATTAAATTAAATTAAATTGCAATGAATTTGTAGTATGGCTATGTTTACTTTTATTAGTTTACTTAGTTGTTGGCGAAAACCTTAAAAATAATTGAGTTTCTTTTTCTTTCTAATTATTACTACATTTGTCATACATCCACATTCGAAAATACTAAATGACTCTAATTTATACTCCCTCCATCCCAAGTTACTTGAGTCGTTTTACATTTTTGTTTGTCCCAAGTTACCTGAGTCATTTCTTTTTTTAGCTAAAAACAAAACATCTAATCTCACTTACTTTATTCTTTCTCTTACTTTACTGTCACTTCTTTCTCTTACTTTATTCTCTCATCTACTTTATTTAACTCACTAAACACCACTTTATTAAATCTTGTGCTGAAAAGAAACGCCTCAAGTGTCGTTGGACTGAGGGAATGTAATAGTAAAAAATATAATTTTGCATTAATATATGTATATAGTGTAGTTACATGTTACAACTCAATCGTTTGTTTCAACAAATTCAGGGAATGCATTTTAACATGGGAAAGAGGTTTATCTTTTTTCTCATGAACCATTGATTGCGCATACTACTTACAAAATATAGATAGTAATGAAATTAAAATTGAAGTTCATTTCAGAGATGCAATTACAACTTCTCTCACCATTTATAATTACATAAATATATGTCAATTAATGGTATTAAATACACCCATCAGAATTGTTCGGGGAACTAATCATTTCTTTGTGAGACTGATCATTGTCGAAAACATAAGCGTCTCTACCTGACTAACACGACCTAGATCTTACATAGTCTGCTATCTTCTTATTTCTTGGATCTAATCAAGTCCATAGTGATTGTATTGCAACCCGTAAATATCAGACTATGTTTCATCGGGGTTATTCAAGTGGAGAACCTATGTTCGATAATATTTAATATACAATATAAAAATAAACAAAACTATATACATGAATTTACGTTAAACTAACTAAACACTATAATTTCTATATAAAGTATGACCAACAAATATTTTATATAATACTCATTATATAGGAAGGAGAGACCATTTGAATTAAATTAATTTGTAAAGAATTTGTAGTATAACTATGTTTACTTGTATTAGTTTACTCAGTTGTTGGCGACTCACTTAAAAATAATTGAGTTTCTTTTTCTTTCTAATTATTACTACAATAGTCATATATCCACATTCAAAAATATGAAATGACTCTAACTTATATGTAACAAATAAATATAATGTTACATTGGCATATATGTATATAGTGCAGTTTCTACTCAAGCGTTTGTTTCAACAAATTCATGGAATGCATGTTGGCATGGGGAAGAGGTTTATCTTTTTCTCTTGAATCATTGATTACGTATACAAGATTACAAAATAGAGATAGTAATAAAATTAAAATTGAATTTCATTTTCAGAGTTGCAATAACAATTTCTTTTACCATTTATAATTATATAAATATATGTTCAATGGGATGTATTCATATCCTTTTTGTAAATATGGTTCATTCTTCCAACTAAATCTCAACCCCATGATTTGATCATCTAGTGGCCAAAAATAGTTCCACATGTTATTAATTAAAATATTTAAAAAAATCAAAAAGGGCTTTTGAGGAAGTCATATTTTAGTCAGTTATGAAGTTTCCTTTAATTTGTCCCTCAAATCTCACGCATAATTCAAATATATTGATTATGATTTTGTGTTCATAATTACACAATAATTTCTCTTTCTTCTCTTCTCTCTTGTAACTGACTCAATTTTCTACATTGAACACGCCTGGTGGTGTAGTTTCTCGCCTAAACCCGAATTCGGGTGGTGTCCCTTGATTCCTTTCGGTTTTATCAACAATGGAAGAAAGTCATTTAATTAATTCGTTCATCGATTTAGAGAGTTATTGATAAATTTTGGTAGAAAGTTATTTATTTTCGCGTAATTGACATCTATGGTTTTCTGTATTTGTTTGTGATTAGTTCATTCTTGTATCTAGTTTTATTTTGCATCAATTGTTGTTTTATTTTCATGAAATCATCTGACATTTACAGATTTTCATGTTTTCTTTTCGTAAGTTACAGCTTGTAAATTTTCGACAAGTAATGTACTATATTAAGTGTATAATATAGATTGTATTAATGTACGATTATAGTTGTATAATGTATATGCCGTCTTTGAATAATGTAGATTACAATGGGTATAATGTGTGACAGAAGTTAAATCCATTCCCCAAAGGGTTTAGCAATCCATGGCGCTAAGGTATAGTACCGACTCACTAACAAAACCTTGACTACGGAAAGGGAGTTAGAGCCATTCCCATAAGGTTTAGCAATCCATAGGGTTAGGGCATATTACTAACCCATACATCAAAATTCATTTTTGAATTATGTACGTGTTTCAGGGAATAATGTTTAGGCTAAGTAGAACTAAATAATATACGCCAAGTGGCCTTTAATGTACATGTGTAATACTAAATGATGTACCTGTGTAAGTATTTAATGTTTGGCGAGAGTTGAATCCATACCTTTAGGTTCAGCAATTCATGGGGCTAGGTTGTAGTACCCACTCACAAACAAAACCATCACCAAGCTCAGAGAGTTTGAATCATTCCTCTTGGGTTTAGCAACCATGTTTAGCAACCCATGGGGCTAGGTTATTGCACCACCACATGAATTAAATTTTATTTTTTAATGTGTTTAAGATTTAGTACTATAAATAATGTACCAATAGTATCTAATATTGTGCACGGATCAGTGAATAATATACAGATTGAAGAGAATAATATTGAAAGGAACTTGAATTCATGCCCTTTGGTTTTAGTAATCCATGGGCCTAGGTTGTAGTACTCACTCACAAATGAAACCATCACCAAGCGCAGAGAGTTTGAATCATTCCCCTTGGGTTTAGCAACCCATGGGGCTAGGTTATAGCACCACCACATGAATTAAATTTTATTTTTTAATGCGTTTAAGATTTGGTACAGTAAATAATGTACCAATAGTATCTAATAATGTGCATGGATCAGTGAATAATGTACAAATTGAAGTGAATAATGTTGAGAGGAACTTAAAATCATGCCATTTGGGTTTAGCAATCCATGTGGCTAGGTTGTAGTACCCACTCACAAACGAAACCATCACCAAGCGCAGGAAGTTTGATTGATTCGCCTAGGGTTTAGCAATCCATGGGGCAAGGGTATAACACCACCACATGATTTAAATTTCATTTTTAATGTGTTTAAGATTTGGTACAATACATAATGTACTAATAGTATCTAATAATGTACATTCAGATCAGTGAATAATGTACAGATTGAAGAGAATAATGTTGAAAGGAACTTGAATTCTGCAATCCAAGGGTCAAAAGTATATAGTAATGTAAATTTATAACATAATAATAGTAGAGATAAAATAAAGTAGGATAACTCCAAAACAATGTAATAGTTAACTACTAAATAATGTATATCTTAAAGCAAGTATAAAAAACAATACATC